>NC_041811.1:37933529-38292110 GCF_900964775.1 Scleropages formosus | reverse complement strand
AACCTACCCAATCTCCAGCCCTAACCCTAGGTCCCAGCTGAACTCTGGCTGCTGTGCAAGCCACAGCGCCGGCCCCGCAATAAGCAAAACCCTTAGCCGGGCTCCAGCACTGCCCTAGCCCGAACCCTAACCCTAGCTCCGGCCAAAACCCTACCTCAAGCCATAGGCCAGGCTCGGGCCCCGACCCTATCTCCGCCTAACCCTAGGTCCAGCTGAACTCTGGCTGCTGTGCAAGCCACAGCGCCGGCCCCGCACTAAGCCGAAACCCTTAGCCGGGCTCCAGCACTTGCCCTAGCCCGAACCCTAACCCTAGCTCCGGCCAAAACCCTACCCTCCAGCCCTAGGCCAGGCTCGGGCCCCGACCCTATCTCCAGCCCTAACCCTAGGTCCCAGCTGAACTCTGGCTGCTGTGCAAGCCACAGCGCCGGCCCCGCAATAAGCCGAAACCCTTAGCGGGCTCCAGCCACTTGCCCTAGCCCACAAACCCTAACCCTAGCTCCGGCCAAAACCCTACCTCCAGCCATAGGCCAGGATCGGGCCCCGACCTAATCTCCGCCCTAACCCTAGGTGCCCGCTGAACTTGGCTGCTGTGCAAGCCACAGCGCCGGCCCCGCAAAAGCCGAAACCCTTAGCCGGGCTCCAGCACTTGCCCTAGCCCGAACCCTAACCCTAGCTCCGGCCAAAACCCTACCTCCAGCCATAGGCCAGGCTCGGGCCCCGACCCTATCTCCAGCCCTAACCCTAGGTCCCAGCTGAACTCTGGCTGCTGTGCAAGCCACAGCGCCGGCCCCGCAATAAGCCGAAACCCTTAGCCGGGCTCCAGCACTTGCCCTAGCCCGAACCCTAACCCTAGCTCCGGCCAAAACCCTACCTCCAGCCATAGGCCAGGCTCGGGCCCCGACCCTATCTCCAGCCCTAACCCTAGGTCCCAGCTGAACTCTGGCTGCTGTGCAAGCCACAGCGCCGGCCCCGCAATAAGCCGAAACCCTTAGCCGGGCTCCAGCACTTGCCCTAGCCCGAACCCTAACCCTAGCTCCGGCCAAAACCCTACCTCCAGCCATAGGCCAGGCTCGGGCCCCGACCCTATCTCCAGCCCTAACCCTAGCTCCCAGCTGAACTCTGGCTGCTGTGCAAGCCACAGCGCCGGCCCCGCAATAAGCCGAAACCCTTAGCCGGGCTCCAGCACTTGCCCTAGCCCGAACCCTAACCCTAGCTCCGGCCAAAACCCTACCTCCAGCCATAGGCCAGGCTCGGGCCCCGACCCTATCTCCAGCCCTAACCCTAGGTCCCAGCTGAACTCTGGCTGCTGTGCAAGCCACAGCGCCGGCCCCGCAAAAAGCTGAAACCCTTAGCCGGGCTCCAGCACTTGCCCTAGCCCGAACCCTAACCCTAGCTCCGGCCAAAACCCTACCTCCAGCCATAGGCCAGGCTCGGGCCCCGACCCTATCTCCAGCCCTAACCCGAGCTCCCAGCTGAACTCTGGCTGCTGTGCAAGCCACAGCGCCGGCCCCGCAATAAGCCGAAACCCTTAGCCGGGCTCCAGCACTTGCCCTAGCCCGAACCCTAACCCTAGCTCCGGCCAAAACCCTACCTCCAGCCATAGGCCAGGCTCGGGCCCCGACCCTATCTCCAGCCCTAACCCTAGCTCCCAGCTGAACTCTGGCTGCTGTGCAAGCCACAGCGCCGGCCCCGCAATAAGCCGAAACCCTTAGCCGGGCTCCAGCACTTGCCCTAGCCCGAACCCTAACCCTAGCTCCGGCCAAAACCCTACCTCCAGCCATAGGCCAGGCTCGGGCCCCGACCCTATCTCCAGCCCTAACCCTAGCTCCCAGCTGAACTCTGGCTGCTGTGCAAGCCACAGCGCCGGCCCCGCAATAAGCCGAAACCCTTAGCCGGGCTCCAGCACTTGCCCTAGCCCGAACCCTAACCCTAGCTCCGGCCAAAACCCTACCTCCAGCCATAGGCCAGGCTCGGGCCCCGACCCTATCTCCAGCCCTAACCCTAGCTCCCAGCTGAACTCTGGCTGCTGTGCAAGCCACAGCGCCGGCCCCGCAATAAGCCGAAACCCTTAGCCGGGCTCCAGCACTTGCCCTAGCCCGAACCCTAACCCTAGCTCCGGCCAAAACCCTACCTCCAGCCATAGGCCAGGCTCGGGCCCCGACCCTATCTCCAGCCCTAACCCTAGGTCCCAGCTGAACTCTGGCTGCTGTGCAAGCCACAGCGCCGGCCCCGCAATAAGCCGAAACCCTTAGCCGGGCTCCAGCACTTGCCCTAGCCCGAACCCTAACCCTAGCTCCGGCCAAAACCCTACCTCCAGCCATAGGCCAGGCTCGGGCCCCGACCCTATCTCCAGCCCTAACCCGAGCTCCCAGCTGAACTCTGGCTGCTGTGCAAGCCACAGCGCCGGCCCCGCAATAAGCCGAAACCCTTAGCCGGGCTCCAGCACTTGCCCTAGCCCGAACCCTAACCCTAGCTCCGGCCAAAACCCTACCTCCAGCCATAGGCCAGGCTCGGGCCCCGACCCTATCTCCAGCCCTAACCCTAGGTCCCAGCTGAACTCTGGCTGCTGTGCAAGCCACAGCGCCGGCCCCGCAATAAGCCGAAACCCTTAGCCGGGCTCCAGCACTTGCCCTAGCCCGAACCCTAACCCTAGCTCCGGCCAAAACCCTACCTCCAGCCATAGGCCAGGCTCGGGCCCCGACCCTATCTCCAGCCCTAACCCTAGGTCCCAGCTGAACTCTGGCTGCTGTGCAAGCCACAGCGCCGGCCCCGCAATAAGCCGAAACCCTTAGCCGGGCTCCAGCACTTGCCCTAGCCCGAACCCTAACCCTAGCTCCGGCCAAAACCCTACCTCCAGCCATAGGCCAGGCTCGGGCCCCGACCCTATCTCCAGCCCTAACCCTAGGTCCCAGCTGAACTCTGGCTGCTGTGCAAGCCACAGCGCCGGCCCCGCAATAAGCCGAAACCCTTAGCCGGGCTCCAGCACTTGCCCTAGCCCGAACCCTAACCCTAGCTCCGGCCAAAACCCTACCTCCAGCCATAGGCCAGGCTCGGGCCCCGACCCTATCTCCAGCCCTAACCCTAGCTCCCAGCTGAACTCTGGCTGCTGTGCAAGCCACAGCGCCGGCCCCGCAATAAGCCGAAACCCTTAGCCGGGCTCCAGCACTTGCCCTAGCCCGAACCCTAACCCTAGCTCCGGCCAAAACCCTACCTCCAGCCATAGGCCAGGCTCGGGCCCCGACCCTATCTCCAGCCCTAACCCTAGGCCCCAGCTGAACTCTGGCTGCTGTGCAAGCCACAGCGCCGGCCCCGCAATAAGCCGAAACCCTTAGCCGGGCTCCAGCACTTGCCCTAGCCCGAACCCTAACCCTAGCTCCGGCCAAAACCCTACCTCCAGCCATAGGCCAGGCTCGGGCCCCGACCCTATCTCCAGCCCTAACCCTAGGTCCCAGCTGAACTCTGGCTGCTGTGCAAGCCACAGCGCCGGCCCCGCAATAAGCCGAAACCCTTAGCCGGGCTCCAGCACTTGCCCTAGCCCGAACCCTAACCCTAGCTCCGGCCAAAACCCTACCTCCAGCCATAGGCCAGGCTCGGGCCCCGACCCTATCTCCAGCCCTAACCCTAGGTCCCAGCTGAACTCTGGCTGCTGTGCAAGCCACAGCGCCGGCCCCGCAAAAGCCGAAACCCTTAGCCGGGCTCCAGCACTTGCCCTAGCCCGAACCCTAACCCTAGCTCCGGCCAAAACCCTACCTCCAGCCATAGGCCAGGCTCGGGCCCCGACCCTATCTCCAGCCCTAACCCTAGGTCCCAGCTGAACTCTGGCTGCTGTGCAAGCCACAGCGCCGGCCCCGCAAAAAGCCTGAAACCCTTAGCCGGGCTCCAGCACTTGCCCTAGCCCGAACCCTAACCCTAGCTCCGGCCAAAACCCTACCTCCAGCCATAGGCCAGGCTCGGGCCCCGACCCAATCTCCAGCCCTAACCCTAGGTCCCAGCTGAACTCTGGCTGCTGTGCAAGCCACAGCGCCGGCCCCGCAATAAGCCGAAACCCTTAGCCGGGCTCCAGCACTTGCCCTAGCCCGAACCCTAACCCTAGCTCCGGCCAAAACCCTACCTCCAGCCATAGGCCAGGCTCGGGCCCCGACCCTATCTCCAGCCCTAACCCTAGGTCCCAGCTGAACTCTGGCTGCTGTGCAAGCCACAGCGCCGGCCCCGCAATAAGCCGAAACCCTTAGCCGGGCTCCAGCACTTGCCCTAGCCCGAACCCTAACCCTAGCTCCGGCCAAAACCCTACCTCCAGCCATAGGCCAGGCTCGGGCCCCGACCCTATCTCCAGCCCTAACCCTAGGTCCCAGCTGAACTCTGGCTGCTGTGCAAGCCACAGCGCCGGCCCCGCAATAAGCCGAAACCCTTAGCCGGGCTCCAGCACTTGCCCTAGCCCGAACCCTAACCCTAGCTCCGGCCAAAACCCTACCTCCAGCCATAGGCCAGGCTCGGGCCCCGACCCTATCTCCAGCCCTAACCCTAGGTGCCAGCTGAACTCTGGCTGCTGTGCAAGCCACAGCGCCGGCCCCGCAATAAGCCGAAACCCTTAGCCGGGCTCCAGCACTTGCCCTAGCCCGAACCCTAACCCTAGCTCCGGCCAAAACCATACCTCCAGCCATAGGCCAGGCTCGGGGCCCCGACCCTATCTCCAGCCCTAACCCGAGCTCCCAGCTGAACTCTGGCTGCTGTGCAAGCCACAGCGCTGGCCCCGCAATAAGCCGAAACCCTTAGCCGGGCTCCAGCACTTGCCCTAGCCCGAACCCTAACCCTAGCTCCGGCCAAAACCATACCTCCAGCCATAGGCCAGGCTCGGGCCCCGACCCTATCTCCAGCCCTAACCCTAGCTCCCAGCTGAACTCTGGCTGCTGTGCAAGCTACAGCGCCAGCCCCGCAAAAAGCCGAAACCCTTAGCCAGGCTCCAGCACTTACCCTAGCTCTAACCCTAACCCTGACCCTAACCCTTAACCGTAACCATAAACCCTAACCCCTAATCCCCTAACCCTCACCCCAACCCCCTAACCCTAAACCCTAGCCCTAACCCCTAACCCTACTGTAACCCCTAACCCTTTGACCATCACCTTGAACCTTCCCCTCATCTTTACCGTATCCCAGACCACGCAATTCATACATGCTCAGATTTTTTTTTAAAAAATCTCCCATCCAAATCCTTCCCCTAACCAAGAACACAAACCTGCCCTGGATACTCAAACCGCAACCACATCACCACAGAAATTTTGATCCCACCTGCAATTCCATACTAGACCCACAACTACACCACAGCAAATTAAAAAAATTCTCTGAAAACACATGGGCATCTTGGCCCACCTCTCTCCCACAACTGGACACCCCATGGGCAAACACACACATACATAATGCTTTTACACACCTCCCAGCGACACTTCCTTCACCAGCCTCACTCCACCACACTCAAACACACCTAAAACAAAAGGGGCATGTTACAACCTGGAGAAAACTGTCTTGCCAGAGCAACTGAAACACAAGTGTGTATGAAGCCCATAACTCTCCTCATCCTAACCCTAACTCTAACGTAACTTCAACGAACAACTCTAACCTTTAACCCTAATCCCTGAGCCTTGATTTTCACCCCTTCATCTTTAATCCTAACCCAACCAAACTTCTAACCCCAACCGTACTCCCACCCCTAACCTAACCCTCACCTTAACCCTTAAACCTAACCCAATCCCACTCCTAACCCTCACTTGAACCCTTAACCCTAACTAAACCCTCACCCTAAACCTAACCCTAAACCCTAACCTAACCCCAACAAAGAACTCTAATCTCTAACCCTAACCCCTGAGCCTTGACCTTTAATACTTCATCTTTTACCCTAACCCATCCCCCAACCCTAAAGACAACAGATAGTGGTGGAAACAGGGCCTCTGAACCAGGAGGTTGTGGATTCATACCCCACAACAGGCCACAATACTCGTTAAAAATGGACGGAGTACAAGATCAGTCCGACAAAGACTGCCCAAAAAGGAAGAAGTGACAGCAGAATACTAATAAAAAAACCACAAAGCAGTAACTACATTCTAGGTAACTTCCCTAAAAAGACCACAGGGTGGTGCCAGAAGACAGCATTCTGATCATTTTAAAATGCAAATCAGATCCCAATACGCTTACCCACAACGGGGGCAGTGTGCATCGAAAATCTAAGGGGGACACACAGCTTTATACAGCTGGGTACACAACATCCAAACAAGAGAAAGGAACAGAGCCAGAAACGCAAAGAGGGAACAGTACAATGAAGCCGTAGCAAACCAAACACAACACTGGTGATTTAACAAAGAACCTCTCTAGCCTAGCCCTAATCCTTGACCCTTGATGCCTGACGTTTGACCTTTACGCTTTAACCCCCAAAAGAAGATATTGAAATGAACAGTGTGCACTAGACAGCAGTCACACCACAAAAAAACAGTTCCACATGGGAACCAAGACCAAACCAAATTCCTGCCAACATCAAGGACCTAACGGTATCACAGAACCTCAACCCCAGGACACACTAGTACAACAATAATCTAACAGAGGATAAAAAAATCAAAACAAAGATTGTAATTTAAGAAGCTGAAATTTACATTTATTCATTTAACCTACGTTTTTCTCCAAAGCAACTTACATTAATCTACTTACAATTACTTATTTATACAGCCGAATAATTTTTTACTGGAGCAACTTTAGGCAAGCACCTTGCTCAAGGGTTCTGAAGCCTGAAATAAGATTCAAACCTGCTACCTTTGCGTCCAAAGGTAGCAGCTCTAACCACTATGCTACTAGCTGCCCTTATCCAGGTAATGCCATACTAAGTATGGACAGAACTCATTATATCCTGGAGGCCATTATAGAAATGAAGACTACGACACAAAACTATATGCACCAATACATTCACAAACAGCGGAAATCCAACAAATAGTATGTTCACTACTAGAGAAGAAGAAAATAACGAAGAAGCAAAGCTTCTACCTTAGGGGCTCAGATAGCCCCAGCCTAACAACCGTCAATGTACAACCCAAAAATTCCTGAAATATGGGTTGTTTCATATGAGGTTCCCACCAGACACACCATCGTCTCTGCAATAGATGAAAATAGCAAATCGTATGGAACCGCAGAATACATTACTGAACCCCCTCTCTACAAAGCACAACAGCTAAATAAAAGACAGGTATGATAAAACTAAGAACACAAACGTTGAAAACACACCGATTCTCTCCATAGACATTAACAGCCTATACACAAACATCGAAACGGAAGCAGAGAGCAGTTAAAGTGGTTTAACCAGTACCCTGATGACAGCAGACCCTGATGCAGAAGTACTGGAAATATTAAAGATCATTATGCCAAAAAGCAAAATTCAATGATGAGATTTTGCTTTAAATAAAAGGAAAGGCAATGAGGAAGAAATTTGTTCCATCCTATGTCAACATACGCGGTGGAGAGTAAAGAAGCTGTGCTGGGAAAGTGCAAAAAAACACCAGCATGCTATGTACACACACACACACACACACACACACACATTGTCTGAACCGCTTGTCCCATACGGGGTCGCGGGGAGCCAGTGCCTAACCCGGCAAAACAGGGCAGAAGGCTGGAGGGGGAGGGGACACACCCAGGACGGGACGCAAGTCCATCGCAAGGTACCCCAAGCAGGACTCGAACCCCAGACCCACCAGAGAACAGGACTTGGTCCAACCCACTGTGCCCCCCTGCATGTTATTTACATTTACATTATTTATTTAGTGGACACTTTTCTCCAAAGCAACTTCCAATGAACTCTTATGTAGTGTTATCAACCCACACACCTTATTCACCAAGGCAGGGTAACTTACATTGCTAGATGCATTACTTACAATGGGTCACTCAGCCATACATCAGTGGAACACACTTTCTCTGTCACTCACGCACTATGGGTGAACCTGAACAGCATGTCTTTGAACTGTAGGAGGAAACCAGAGCACCGGAGGAATCCCACACAGACACAGGGAGTACATGCAAACTCCACACAGACTGAGCAGGGGTTGAACCCATGATGTTCTTGCGCACCACCCAGGCACTGTGAGACAGCACACAACACATACTAACATGGACACATGACATTTAAACCTTTTTCGTATATATAATATATTGTAGTGTCCCCCACGGAGCTACTAGAAACCGGCTCGGGAGTCGGGGTAAAAGAAACGTGCTCTTATTAAAAGCGTACATGTCTCTTAACAGCAGTCTTAAAGACGCTTCAGACAGTACAAGTCACACTGAACACCCCCCCTGAGTCACTCCCAGCCCCCCTGCTGCACCCCATAGTTAAGGGGTTCCCCCGGGACTCCCCATCGCAAGGCACCCCCAGCAGGACTCGAACCCCAGACCCACCAGAGAGCAGGACTGTGGCCCAACCCACTGCTCCACTGCTCCACCGCTCCACCGTCCCCCCCCCCCAGTCTCAAACACTGAGCACAAATAGAACGACAATCAGAAACCGCACGCAACTATGTACACACACATAAACACTAATCATCATGCCAACTATTTACACATTTACTCCCCTCAGCGCTGTTACAATATATGTATACATAAATATACCACAACATACTATGGATCCACATTTGGGGAGGAAACAAACTAAGCACCAAAGTAATCTTTAAGGAAACGGACACACATGCATAAATCTGAAGGAAAGAAACCAAGAAACAAAAAACCACTCACTCAGTACCCGCACCGCATATAACCACGACACGTTCAGCAAGACTTATGAACATATTTTAAGCCATTTTTAATTAATGTAAAAATTGACGATCTATTCTATTTACCAAAAAAATGCGTCCATCACTTAATTTAGAATAAAAGTAACTTCATATTATAAAAACTTACAACTGTTAGTAATAAATAGTGTTACTGTCACGAGCCCGTGGCAACAGCAGAGCACGGCCCGGGGAGCACAGTGCTGACCACACAGAAGCTCAAACACACACCTGTACAGCACTGAAAAAAACAATACAGTACAAAAATAGGAGCTTCGACCACAACTACTTACCGAATCGTTGAGACCACGGTTTGTTGTTCATCGCTCCTTCTTGCTCTTCAGATCAGTACATTCGCATTAATTTGGTCCTCGCGTTTCAGACACTCGCAATTGGGACTGCGACCTGGAACACGATTCGGACCCGGGCCCGCGCCAACAAACCCCCCCGGACTGTGTTCTCCTCTGTCACGTGACACAAGATCTCAAGTCACGCTGTGCGTCTTCACCTTCCTGCCTCGGCTGGTAGCGCAAATATTACTAAGTGAGCTCTGCACTTGCCTTGTTAATCCTCAGTGGCATCACTAGGGGGGTGCGGTGGGTGCGGACCACACCGGTGACACCTTCAGAGGGGGTGACAGTGTCTAACAAATGAGTGTCTGTAAAATTTTTGTGCAGTGTTTCCGCAGAAATGTATTGTTTTAATAAAAATACCACTCTAGTTATAACAAAAACTAAATTTTCGTAAAAAAGGCCAGCTTACATCATGTATCAATATACCTACAAGGTTAAAACTTTAAGCTCATTTACTTTTTTGACGGTATAGGCAGCTGAGAAGGCACCTGAAAGCAGCAGAGATTGATGTGGGAGAAGCCAAAGACTGGGCAACATTAGACATTTTGACATTCATAGCTGAATGGGATTTCGTACAATCTTTCCCAACCCTTTCACTTAGCCTAAATTTATTTCTGACAATCTGTGTCTGTGGCTTCGTGTGAGAGGAGCTTTTCAAAGCTGAAACTTATAAAGAACTATTTGCAGTCTACCATGGGACAGTCAAGGCTTTCTGATCTTGCGATATCAGTTGAAAGTGAGTTGGCAAAAGCATTGATTTTGATGAAGTGATTCACAAGTTCGCAGCTTTGAAGGCCAGGAAAGGAAGTTCTGCTTTAGTCAAGATGTTCACTAAATTCTGAAATGATTGTGTGTTTGTTCCTGTTTATTCTGATGGTATTATTTTATTTATTAGTATATTTCCATATGCATTTTTCTACAACTTCTACATTATTTGGGATGTTATTGATTATACAAACGTAATCCATTAATGTATCTCATGTAATTGTAAAGTTTAACATTACTATAAACATAATTTTGATGTAGATCTTAAATGCCATTACTTCAAATTTTTTCTTCCCAGATTTTCACTGTAACCACATGAAACTATGTAAATGTAAATACATGTAGGCTGTGTGTATGACATTGTAATTCAAAGGTGTAAGTTTAATTTTGCTAGTCATTTATGTCACTACTATTTCCATTACACTCAGTAATATATGGAAATTATGATTCAGGAGTAACATTAGTACAAAAAACATTACTAAGGATTCTGTATGGTCTGGTACGGGAGGAGGTCCATGCGGGGTGATACCATTAGTTACCGCCCTCGGTGACATCAATCCTAGTGATGGCACTATTAATACACACACACACACACACACACACACACACACACACACACACACATTTTCAGAACCGCTTGTCCCTCACGGGGTCACGGGAAACCGGAGCCTACCCGGCAACACAGGGCGTAAGGCCAGGGGGGGAAGGGGACACACCCAGGACGGGACGCCAGTCCGTCGCAAGGCACCCCAAGCGGGACTCGAACCCCAGACCCACTGGACAGCAGGACTGCGGTCCAACCCACTGCGCCACCGCATCCCCTGGCACGATTAATACTCCATGTGAAATCATGACAAGATTGTAGACAGTTGCAAATATTTAATGCAATCTCCCAGCTGTATGCCGTTCTCATACCTAAATTACAACCGATTTACAAAAAGCTTAGAAGTTGAGACTGCTTAATTTACAGACCAAACAACTTATTTTAAAAAAGTTCACAATAGTAGACCAGTCAGACAGTTTGTCCTCCCACATGCACAGCTGGTTACAGAAGGACCCCAGTGATTCAATTTCACATTAACATCTACAGTTTCTATATTAACAGGCTTTATGCTTTAAGTTAAAATATATAAAGTTTTCTTACACAATGAGAGTGAGCATTAATCTAAAATTGCAATACAACAATTTTTTTTCACATGAGCAAACACTACTAATGCTACCTCATACAAAAAAAACATAACCTTGGATGAACAAAAACATTGATGTCAAACTTTCTTTAGTAATTTAATATGTAGCTAACCATCTATTTGTCTTAAAGAACAAATTTAAAATAAACTTCATCCCAAAAACTTTACAAATAAACTGTTACATATTTTGTCCCGTCACATTGACAGTTTGCCATGAGCTTAACCCCAGAGTTCAAGCATATCTCATGAGGCAGAGAAAACACAGGGGAGGCAAGAAGGCAAGACACTGATGTACAGCAGCATGTAAAAACACTTTAATATTAGTAAAATTAATGGAACTATAAACAAAATAAAATCTAGAAACAAATGACTTAACCTAAGCGTTAGAAGGGACAGAATTCCCCTTCCTTCAAGACTTAGATGCATACAGCTACATAAGTCACTTGCAGTCATGCGCCACTTCACGATGTTTTGCTTAACAACTGACCACATATAAGATGCTGGTCCGATAAAATTATAATGGACCTGAAAAATTATCATCGACTAGCAACGTCGTAGCGCAACGTATTACTCACATGTTTGTGGTGCAGGTGCTGTAAATAAACATACTGCATTGCCAGTCCTATAAAAGTATAGCACATACAATTATGTACAATACTTGATAATAAACACTTATGTTACTGGTTTATGTATTTACTATACTATACTTTCTATCATTATTTTAGAGTGTACTCTACTTATAATTTGCATTTTTGTGTTGCATTGACTACAACCGCTTGTCCCAAGCGGGGTCGTGGCAAGCCTGAGCCTACCCAGCAAGACAGGGAGCAAGGCCGAAGTGGAAGGGACACACCCTGGACAGGACGCCAGTCTGCTGCAAGGCACCCCAAGCAGGACTGAAACCCCAGACACGCCATACAGCGGGCACAGGCCAAACCCCCCCACACTGCCCTCCCCCACCCCAAAGTATAGCACATACAATTATGTACAGTACATAATACTTGATAATGATAATAAACACCTGTTACTGCTTTATGTATTTACTATACTGTACTTTTTATCAGCAGTGGTGCGGTGGTGCGGTGGGTTGGACCGGGTCCTGCTCTCTGGTGGGTCTGGGGTTCAAGTCCCACTTGGGGTGCCTTGCGATGGACTGGCGTCCTGTCCTGGGTGTGTCCCCTCCCCCTCCAGCCTTATGCCCTGTGTTGCCGGGTAGGCTCCGGTTCCCTGCAACCCCATATAGGACAAGTGGTTCAGAAAGTGTGTGTGTACTTTTTATCATTATTTTAGAGTGTATTATTTCTAAAGTTTACTGTAAAACAGTATGCTGTGTTACACAGACAGCAGCATAATAAATCTTGTGTTTACCACGTCTCTTGACTGCATCGAGGCTATACCATCTAGATGTGTATAAGTACACTTTGTGATGTTTGCACAATGATGAAACCGCCTAACAACACATTCCTCTGAAAGTATCCCCGTCATCAAGCGAAGCACAGCTGTATATGAGAAATACGCTGTAAGAATGTCAGGCATTTCCACCACTATGATACATATTGCAATCTTTTGCTTTAGAACTTTTAAACATGCATAAGGTTGCTATCTCTGCACTTTCTTCCTCTACTGCACCCTGAAAGCCAGAATTGTACATACCTCTCACTTGCATGTCAAGGAGACAAACTTGGTTGAGACTGGAGTAACCTGACAGAGGCAATAGCTTCCAGGTTAAGAATGACCTGCAGGCTTTTGGCAGCAGAGACTGGATTTGCCTCCAGATCAGGAGCAAGGAGACAGGGAGGAAATGGGATTCTTCCAACAAAAGCAGCAACACCAGTGTTGACAATCCAGTGCTAATTAAGCCACACCATTGTAACAGGTGGTACAGCTTCACCTAAGCAGGGTCCATTCCTACAGCTGCTTCACAGCAACCTGAAGAGCAGGTAAAGCACCAGCACACAGAATTCCACAGACATCCCAGTCACTGAACACAGAAACATTATAAAAAAAAAACACATATTTAATAAAAGAGCAATAGTGAGACAGCAGCAGTCCCACTGAGCAGCATGGTCTGCATCTGCAGAAACTGGAGTTCCATAGCATAGATGTTGTGTTCACTGTGCACATTCAAAGTAGAAGAGTTGTGCAGGAGAGAGTCTGAGGAATAATGAGGGAAAACAGCAGGACCAAAAAATTCCAAGATTCAAATAAAAAACAAATGAGGATTTCTCTCCAGTCCATTTCAGTTCCAGCACCATAGCAGCTCTGAGAGCAGGAAAAACTTATACCTGTAACTGTCTTTCCTGTTTTGGATGAACACAGCAACCCTAATCCTATTAACCCAATGGGTATTATTTGGGAAATGAACCACTGTACTATCCAATTCAATCAATGTGAGAGACTCCTTGCAAGCGGTCTTCTTACTAATAGTTATTTTAGGAAAAACACATTAACTGTTGAACAGACAACACTGCCACGGACTGGCAAGACTCTCTAACTCAACAGCTTTGTTGCTTTCTCCTACTTTGCTATCCAATAATATATTTAATCAATATAGAACTTGTCACGCCCCCGGGATCAAGCCAAACGACCCCACCTGCAGCTTGTTAACCCGGCCCGGAATAAAGGGAGCTCCGTGACTGTACAAGGCTGTGGATTCTTGCAAATGCACTTGTGGTTTTGCAGTACCAGTGGCTTTTCATTGGCCTTTGTGGTCTGCATTGGTCTCAAGTTCCTGGTTCTTGACCCTTGTCTGTTTTTTGACCTCTGAGTTTGTTTTGCCTATATTGTGATGTCTGCGCCTGGAAGACCTTTGCCTGTCCCTGACTTTTGATATTCATCCTGTCCTTGTTGAAAATAAAACCAACCTGCAATTGGGTCCATCCACTTACCTTTTGTCTCCAGTCAGTCTGTATGACAGAACTATATAGATGTGTTATTTTAAAGGCACATCTAAAACCTGACTTAAACATAATGTGGTCACCAGCCTGGCTTCATTAGAAACAAAATGGGCCAAACAGATAAGGATGAGATACAAAGATAACTAAAGTAATAAAAAAAAAAAATTGGCACAGCAGCAAACTTTACTGTTACGGGTGTTGTCAGTAACCAGTTGTACATAATGATTCCTTTATAATTGCCTTCTGTTGTAGGAAGGACACAAAATAATAAAAATAATCCTCTAGGGTTACAGAGTTATGCACAAAAACTGAGGAGACCCTTTAGGCTAACATGAATATTGGAGGTATACGCCCCCTTTTGTTACACATATGACATTGCTTAACTATAACCATGGTAACATCTGTAAACAGTTACTGAACTGTATGACTATAGTTCTTTTCAGACTATTATAAATCAGATTTTAGAAATACTTAATATTCAAAGAAGCGTGTAAAGCCCTGCTTTGTATTTTTTTTATTTTGTTAGTTTTTCTAGTTAATTTGAGACAATGCCAGGTATCCAAAGAACAGGACCTGTGAAAAATAAACGGGTAATACAAACTGTTTGATAACTGAAAAAATGACAGAGCTCTAGCACTGAACAGCTGGTATTACTTGCCACTGTCCCTGGAAGGGCAGAATTGCATATAAGCATGTGATGTTAACTAAGTTTTCAATCTAGCAAAAATTCATAATTGCTAGTGATTATATGTAGTAATGTTTACTATTATGTACTAATTTTGACTTAAGCAGTTTCAATTTTACAGGGATCAAATACTCAGTCCCAGCCAGCTAAGGTAGCTGCTACAAAGCTTGCCAAAGCTTCCACCAAAAAAAAGGTACATTCTCAGTACATGCATATATCTTGAAATCCATGGAAATCAATGAAACAGCATCAGATAATATTTGAAAATATCAAACTGAATAATAGCAACATATATATATAAACTTCTCAATTTCGAAACTTGGTTGAGACATATTCTGTTGTGTTTGTAACTCTTAGGGGTCAGTTTTACTCCTAAGCCACAATCAGAAAAAAAAAAAACATTAATAATCAAGATTTCCCTTTACTGGTTTTGTGTTGAGTTCTGTAAAAGTCATGTTTATATAATTTAAAAAACACTAAGACTTTTTACTCTAATTTTTGTTATAAATTTTAGGCAATATTTAAACAAAAAAGTTTGAAAGACTGAAAATGAAATCCATTTCAGTGCAGATTATTCAGTTTATTTAATTATATGCAATGTGTGTTATCTTATTAATCAGCAGCACATACTAGGCAAGATCAGTAAATACTGTGGAAATAAGTTAAGGTGGTGCCACACTCTTATTTTATTTAGGTAATGGCAAGATGAGGCCATGGCTTTGGTTTAATACACACACACACACACACACACACACACACACACACAGTTTCAGAACCGCTTGTCCCTTACGGGGTCACGGGGAACCGGAGCCTACCCGGTAACACAGGGCATAAGGCCGGAGGGGGAAGGGGACACACCCAGGACGGGACGCCAGTCCGCCGCAAGGCACCCCAAGCGGGACTCGAACCCCAGACCCACCAGAGAGCAGGACTGTGGTCCAACCCACTGCGCCACCGCACCCTCCTGCTGGTTTAATACATTCCTCTGGAAATTTCACTTTTAGAAAACTCCAATTATTGCTTGATGTGTAAATACAAACTGTGTTAACTGTATATCAAATATAAATCTGGCTGAAACGGGTAGCTGGTAGCACAGTGGTTAGAGCTGCTGCCTTGGGCCCTAATGGTTGCAGGTTTAAGTCTTATCTCCAGCTGTAGTATCCTTGAGTAAGGTACTTATGTTAATTGTCCCAAAAAAATTTACCATGCTGTATACATGGGTAAATAATTGTTAGTAACTCAATACTGCAAATTGCTTTGAAGAAAAGTGTTAGCTAAATGAATAAATGTAGATTTGTAAAAACAGCTCTGTGGAGAAAATTCTGTTAAAAATCATAAGCTCAAAAAAATGTATCTTTAAAGATTTGTAACTTGACAGTTCATATCAGTGCACATACAGACTATTCTGTAGAGCAAAATCTCTCTTGAAAAGTCCTTTTTCAAAACCACACTGATTTCCATTTTCATCCAAACAACTTTTGCAGTTTAACTGGCTGTTTTATATTTATATTTATATTTATTTGTTTTTATATTGTGCTTTTCTATTAATTAGTAGGAGTATCAGCATAACTGAAATGAGAAAATATTACATCTCTTTCTGTAAGGATGAAGATGATGGGACTGAGATGGGTGATGGGACAGATGAATGGATGCAAAGAAAGACATTGATCAAGCCACCAGACCAATTAGATCTCACTGAAGCTGCAAGTATCACTTAAATTTGATGCAAATGCATTAGCAGTTTTTTATTCTATTATCCAAGTTCATAACAGTACATTAATTAAAAATATATGTGAAAGTTTGATTAGTCAAAATGCATGTGGAATTAATTTAAAAAACATGACTATTAATAGTTTTGTTTGCTCCCTGAGATGTATTTGAAGATGTTAATCTGAAGAAATTTAAAAGAACCCAAAATATGTTCTGAAAACACTAACTGTTCTTCAGGAGCTGAAAGAGGAGTTCACAAGGATTCTGACTGCAAACAACCCTCATGCTCCAGAGAATATCGTCCGATACAGCTTTAAAGTTAAGAGCTAATTCATTCCTGTTTCCGAAAAATCATTTTAGGGATATTTTACTGCCCTTTATTTCACTTATTTGCCTCATTTTCTACTAGAGCAAAATTAACAATGGCGATAGGATACATCTGTTTTTTTCTCCACTTCTTGTGGATTACAATTTTGAAACTGCACCCATTCTTATTAATTTAAATATTTATTTCTGGGTTTCAATGCTGTTTCATCTTTTCAAGGAGCTTTTATATCAAAGGACTGGCAGTATTGACCAGCTGGCCACCCACTTCATGCTGGAAGGCAACTTGCTGCATCAGGACTCTGATGAAGCACGCCGACAGAAGGCTAGGCAGGGTTACCCAGAAGGTATGGTAGTGTTTAACTGACAGGTCTTCATACAGTGAAAAAGAAAAGGCCATTCAGATGAATTCAGATGAACTCAGATGCTTAACTAGGAATGTTGTACACAATGGACTGGTGTCACCCCTTTGAAGCAGAGCACAGTGTTTACTGTACATTTCCTGATGTCAGTTGAAATAATTGGTGCCTTACAATAACCTGTGTAGGCTTTCATTTCAACTATCTGTTAAAAATTTAACGACAGCTGGAAAACCAACACACAATGAAACCAGAGAACTGCTGTAATTGTCACAAGATACATAGTTTGAAACGTGCATACACATATTTCTATTTTGACAGAATTTTAATATACGTAATATTTAGGAATATCCAGCAATGCAATGGTAATAACTACAAAACAGCAGTAAAAATTAAACAATTATAGCCTAGTCTTGACATTAATTTCTACCAAGTTTATACACCATTGTGTTTCCTTGCTCTTCTGATTTGTTTATTCCTGATTATGGTTTATCTCTAGCAATATTTTTTTGTAACATTTCAGAAAATTCCCTTGTTGAGCCCATTGCAACAGAGGCTAAAGAAGAAAAGCCTGACACTCTGGTACTAATTAAAATTTATCAGTAAATTTATGTATAAACCAGTTTGGTAATAAAACCTTTGCTTAATAGTTTAAGGATAAAATGGAAATAGCAACTTACATGCCCATGTGGCCCATGATGTATTATATATTCATTTGTGTTGTTTAGACAAAAATGGCAGATTTGCTTCTTCAATAGTAATCTTTAAGGTTGCAATAGTCTGATGATCCTTTATCAGTTATGTAGTATCTGAGGTTGTTCTCCCTGGTTCCATGTCAAATATTCAGAATACAAACATTTCATATTTTCTTTATTTATTAATTCTATTTACTATTTTCTTGACATATCTATTTTCTTCAATTGTCTGTTTCTTGTGGAGTGAATACAGCCTGTATTTATGCTGCCAACTGATAGATGTTCATGATAACAGGAAGATGAACACTGTAGGATTATGGGATGAATTATTCAAAAAGTGGAAATGAACAGGAGCAACAACTTATTTTTTAAGTTATTTAAAATTAATATTAGTGTACCTGGAAGTTAATCAAAATTTGAAAATAAAGTCTTACAAAATATTTGTTATCTGAAAATTTTTCACTGTCAAACCTGTAAATACATTGAGAGAAGCCTGTATTATTACACTTTCAATTGCGCTGATAATAAAAGAAGCATAAAGTGGCCAGAACAAACACTAGACATACTTATGGAATGAAATGGACAACGGTCCACACTGAAATGTAGATTGTGGACATGACAGATTTTTAAATTTAATTAATTTTAAATCAGTTTTAATTTTAATAAGTGGAGTTAAAATTGGCAATGAAGCTCGTTCTGGTTCCGGTTCTGGTTCTGAAATAAGTTTTTTTTTCATTTATTATAGCCTTTTCTCAGATTTTTGCAGAATCTAATCAACAAATCAATTGACAGACATCTGAATTAAGATTTTATAGATTGTGATTGTGGTAAAAGTGACTTTGGATTCACAAACCGAGTTTCAAACAGACTTCTAGTCCAATTGTCTTAGCACAGTGAAGAGCTGGTGTATTGACATGTAAAATGTTTTTCTTTTTTTTAAAAAAATAAAATCTGCTTCACAGTACTTACAGTTGGGGAAATGCTCTAAGATTAATGTAACATGTCACTCATAGAGTACATCTGTGTCAGTTGCATACTGCAACATACATTGCTTTAAGCAGTCAGCCAAACATGTGCAAGTAATGACGATACATAAAAACTCTTCAGGTGCTAGAGGTGATTCCAAAAATATTTTGTCACATTTCTTCTCCTCTTTTAACTGATTTACTTTTGAAGAGACTATTATTGCTCCTACTGTTTGTCTTTCCTCAGCAAGCCGAGGTGGAGGAGGTGATGGAGGAGGGAGGATCTGAGGACAGGTCAGACAGTGTGCAGCATAAGGGTGGCAAGCCAGAGCAGAAGCAGACTAACCAGTTCAACTTCATTGAGAGAGGATCAAAGACCCTGAACAACCCCCTGAGGGTAAAATCAAATGCAGAATGGGTCCTGTTATAGATTTCAGTGCAAAGTGCCCCTGAAGAAATTTTACACACACACACACACACACACACACACACACACACACATCATCTGAAACCGCTTGTCCCATACGGGTTCGGGGAGCCGGAGCCCAACTTGGTAACACAGGACGTAAGACTGGAGGAGGAGGGGACACACCCAGGACAGGTAGCCAGTCCATCGCAAGGCACCCTAAGCGTGACTTGAACCCTAGACCCACCAGAGAGTAGGACCTGATCCAGTCCACTGCACCACCACAACCCCCTCCCTAAAGAAATTAAGCTGTATTTAATCTTGAAAATGGTTTCAGAGCATGAGTGAAACAAGAAAAAACTAATTAACAAAATGAAGGCAGATGTAAAAAAGGAACATAGCAGGCTCTGTAGCAATTAGACTTGAGCACAGTCACAACAAAGCACAAGTGCTCCAATAAAATATTCAATTCAATTCAATTTATTTTTATAGAGCACTCTTCTTACGCAGTGACACAGAGCGCTTTAACTTAGGCATAAAGCAAGAAAAACAGATACAAACAAAGAAGAGAGTCAGCTAATGGCTACCATAATAAAGAACTTATTATAGAGCTATAAGTATACCTACTGGCCACTGGGGAAAGGAACAAAAACTCCCAACTGAAGGTTGAGGGAGGAAAAAAAACCTCTGGGGGTCCACGGGCCAGTGGTTGCCCACCCCTCCTGGGCATTCTAGAAAGTAACAATTTGTAAGCCAGTGTGTAACAAGTAATAATAATGTTGGTAAATGGCATCTTGGATCCCCAGCTCGGCATGGAATGTCTCGATCGTCATGGCAGATGGACATCATCCTCTGTCAGCACGGGATTCGTCTGTCAGCATGGGATTCGTCTAAATATAGTTTTATACAATAATATAGATCACTATAAAAATAATTTGCTTTAGTTAAAGTATTAAATAAATGCCTTAAAGATTTTCTAAGTTTCCACGCTACGTTATTGGTCCAATGGGAAAATGACCTGTTTTTGTAAATAGTAATGCAATGCCTACACTTCATAATTTTTGTTACAAATCTCAAACCTTAGTCAACTTCCTGTATACAGTTGTTGATCTGGCCCTTGATAATTTCTTACTTTTCAAAAGCAATATCATATTATGTTGTTTATGACATATTATTGAAATAGAACCCACTCTGTTTATACAGTAGTTCAGGGTTCTTAACCTGGGGTCCATATATCCCATTGGGGTTCTGTGGATAGGGTTCAGAGAGTATATGAAGTGCAGGTGTGTTTTGAAAATAAATAAAAGTTAAAATTCAAAATGTTACAATACTATTATTACAGCATTTTGTAAAGGCGCGATGTAAATTTGTCAAATTTCAGTGCAATCACACACACACACACACACACACACACACACACACACACACATTGACTGAAACTGCTTATCCCGAGCCAGAGCCTAACTGGGCAACACAGGGAGCAGGGCTAGAGGGGGTGGGGACACACCCAGGACGGGATGCCAGTCTGTTGCAAGGCACCCCAAGCTGGCCCTGAAACCTAGACCCACCAGAGAGCGGGACCCAGTCAAGCTAGTTGTGCCACCACGCCCCCCTCAGTGCAATTAATTGAATACAATATTTTCTCCAAATTTACTTCTCCCTTCGTTCAGTATTCTGTCACTATGTGAGAGGAACACTCTATAAAAATAAACTGAATTAAAATTACCAGCATGTTTCTCAGAGGGGTCTTTGGCTTTCCTTAAATGTTTAAAGAGGTCAATACACAACACAATACAACAATACCCAAAAAAAGTTTGTTTACTGTTAGCTAACAAATCTTAAATCCCAGTTTTTGCTTTTAAGGATTTATGAATTTGCCTTGAATTGCTGTTTAAGGTTAGAGTGGAGGGAGGGATTAGGGTTTGGGTTTCAGCTTGTTTTAAGAAGAGGTCAGATGTGATGGAAAGGTAAATGTAAAGAAATTTCAGCGATAAGGACAAAATATTGCTAACACCTTTTATCCATCTCTGCTACATTAGATTACATGAATGGAGGTAATAGTGGTATCTTTTTTTCAGTTTCGCCACATAAAAAACCAGATGTAATGTCATGAATCTATGTATGAGCACATTCAAATAATAATATATTTATGTAAAAGTATTGATATTATCTGTATAGCCCTGTTCATTTGTCTGAAATCTGAAAAAATACCCATAATTATATTCTGAGTGTTCTCTTTTCTAGCAAATGGGATGCCAAACAGAACCACCTCCTCGAGCAAATTTTTCAGCCACAGCCAATCAAGTAAATATATTTTGCAATTGTGCTGCTTGACACTCAGGAACTGTGAAGTACAAAACAGATATGAAAAAGAAAATAGATTTAAAGATATGACAGGTCATTTACAGACAATATGTAGCCTAGTGATGAAATATCTACAGTTCAGATTTAAGGAGACTAGCAGTTGAAAATGGCACCAAGATTTGTTAAATACAGTAGATATGTAAAAGAGAAATGAGGCTTTTTAATTCTCTTGACTAAAAGGGTTGGCAAAATTTTCATGTTATGCTGTGTGGTAAGGCGATAATTGAAAATAACAAAATGTTAATGTTTCTATGAATCTTAACACTATAGCACACATACACACAAACACACATATATGGACATGCTTGCTTTCTCATGTTTTGCAAAATAATCCTTTGTCATGGTAATAACAGTCATTCAGTGCCATCATGCTTAGACAAAGATAAAGGACACACTGATTGTAGTACCTACTGTAGAACTTCACTGCATCCCTTTGGTAAGACAGAACAGTTGAAAATGAAACCTACAGTACCCAACATTTTTCACTGGATCACAATAACATCCTGCCTTCTGGTTGCAGTGGGTCATATATGACGCGTATGTGGAAGAGTTGCAGAAGCAGGAGAACAACAAGGAGAAACAGAGGGCCTCCATGAAGAAGGAGGAGGGGAAGAGCAAGAAAAAAACGATGCTAGTGGAGACTCAGGTTAAGAAAACTATCCCATCTAAGGCTTCTTCCTAAACATACTTTGAACACAATTAATGCTTTGCATAAATATGGTGATAGCTACTGTGGTTGTTAACACAACAGTAAGTTCCTTAATCAGTTTATGCAGAATGTACTTCTAAAATTTGATACATGAAAGCTAATGTATAATTAATTTTTTAACCTAAAATGTATTGTTATCAGTGGGGGTGTGGTGGCGCAGGGGGTTGGACTGGGTCCTGCTGTCTGGTGGGTCTGGGGTTCGAGTCCCGCTTGGGGTGCCTTGCGACGGACTGGCGTCCCGTCCTGGTTGTGTCCCCTCCCCCTCCAGCCTTATGCCCTGAGTTGCCAGGTTAGGCTCTGGTTCCCCGCGACCCTGTATGGGACAAGCGGTTCAGGAAATGTATGTGTATGTGTGTGTATTGTTATCACCATTTACCTTTAATCTGACAAGGAGTTAAATCACTGTATAGTTTCCCTGTAAAGAGACTGAAATGTGAGACAAACTCCTAACACTCTGTAACAAAGTTCTTGGAATGTAAGTAATAGTAAAATAACTCAGTTTGTGCTCAGCTGGAAAACCCAGAAGACACCCAGCTTTTTTTAACTAAGGAAAGGTAGTTGCTCATCAATTTTGACATAGTAATACAAGCCCGGTGTGTGTTTCTAGGCAGTAGACGTCGTTACGCAACTAAAACATGCCATATATACTCATATTGGTGTTTCTCTAATTTTTTCATAATTATCCTTTAACATTAAAGCTGTGGTATTTTGATGCTGGCTTGTTTGCCATCAGTTCATTTGTTTGTTTTTCTTTTCTCCCTAGAGTGACGATATCACCAAATTTAGAAAAGTGACTAAAATTGTTGAACGGATGGTAATCCAAAACACATTTGATGACATTGCACAGGGTATGTGACACTGAGGAATCACATTTTGTACCTGAATGAACTGAAATTAGATAACACTCAGCTTTTCTGACATCCAGCTGCACTAACAGTCTCCTATTTATCCTGGAAGATTTTAAATATTTTGAAGACGCCTCTGATGAATTCCGACAACAGGAAGGCACTTTACTACCGCTCTGGAAATTTCAGTACGATAAAGTGAAAGGGCTGGCTGTGACCTCTCTCTGCTGGTCAGTATATCCTCATTACATGTGTTCTGTCAGCTCAGTACTATGCAAAAGTTATTGCATTAAAATAATTATCCGAACCTAAGTAAAAGATTTAATGTTTTAAGAACAAAACTTGAATTTCATTTTCAATTATTTTGTCAATTTTTTTACTATACTGTGTTATTTACAAATAGATTTTTTAAAATATGCATTTGGAGATTTAACTACAAAAACGTTCTGTTCGATAAATGACTGTGACTGAATGACGGTGTGAGCAAGGTGTTGTATACCATTTTAATGTGATAACAGCATTTTTATAGAATTACATGCAATGGAATTCCTTTGAACAATAGAGTAAAATGATTTAGAGGTATGATAGTTTTCATACTGTACATAAAAAATTGCTGAATTATCAAGTGTTCGGCTTTGAATGTGAACAGTGTTTTTAATATTTTTCCACAGGAATCAACGGTACAAAGACCTGTTTGGTGTAGGCCTAGGGTCTTGTAAGTACATACTGTTTTAACAAACAAGTTTACAAGCGAACTAGTTGTCAGTTTTAAGTTGCAGGTAACTTCATCTTTGCTACAGATGACTTTACCAAGCAGGGCCACGGGATGCTGCTCTTCTACTCGCTCAAGAACTCTACCTTCCCTGAGTATTTTTACACCACGTCATCAGGAATCATGTGCTTGGATATCCATCCAAACCTGTCCCATTTAGTGGCAGTTGGCTTCTACAATGGCTGTGTGGCTGTCTACAACCTGAAGGAGAAAAGCATTCAACCCCTATACACGAGTACTGCAATGTCTGGAATGCTCACGCAACCTGTGTGGCAGGTAATTTGCTGAAGGTGGTCTACACAAAAGTTTGTCATCTGGTGGTTAAAAATACAACTGTATTACCCTGAAGATCCAAGTGCTGCAATGCATGCTGATGTACTTTGCTTTGAGTCTCAGTGGTGATCTTGTAGACAGTCATACATTTGCCTATAGTGATGCACTTGGTGACACCTGCAATGCCAAGTGCAACAACTTGAGCAGCATTGAAAGGTAGAGCAAGGCAGATGGTAGAATGGCCACATCACTGTTGAGCAGAAATTTGAGTAAAATAGACATCAAAAGCAGGCACAAAACAAGGGTGTAGACAAAGGACCAAGGAACAAATTTTCAGCTATACTCAAAAATTCATCTTGTGTCCCTCCCAATGCTGTGTTCTAATCAACAGTTTTTGTGCCTCATTAGCTGCTAACATCACTACCACCTGAAACTACCATTTGACACCACTTAAACACCTCTACACAGCCTCACGTTGCCATAACGCATTAGTGTCACTACTTTTTCATATCCATGCAAAGCGTAAGTACTGCTTGGCTTGACCTTTTCTTCTTGAAGTAACCAATTCAAAGTACAACTAGTTACTGTACAGATTTAGCCCTCATTGTAAAGGGAATTGATGCTACCACCAGTGTTTTGAAACATGCTTATAAATCATTACTACCAATATTATCTGTAGAATGTCCAGGCGGGGTGGACTGCCACTGCCACATAGCCCCCAGAGGTTTTCTTCTCCTTTGATTCAACTGGGAGATTTTATTTTCCTCTCTTCTGTAGCCAGGCTGGCTTACTTGTCCAACTCAGCAATACTACATCTCTTGTTCAGTGCTGTATGTTACTCCACTGAGAAAGACGCTCTGTGCAAATAAAGTGAAATATCCAAGTTTGTACCAGAAAGCAGCTAAGCAGATGCATTTCAATGTTTTCTCCTTCAAAATAATATTCACACCTTAATGTACGCCACACAGTCTCTGATGTACATCATGATTCAGTTCAATTCAATTTATTTTTATAGAGCTCTTCTCACACAGTGACAGAGCACTGAACAAAGGGATAAAACAAATAAATAAGATAGTTGAATATATACTAGAATATTACATTGTAACTATGCTTACTGGCCATGGAGGAAAGGAACAAAGGACTCCTAGCCGAAAGTCAAAAGAGAAAGAAAAACCTATGAGGGTTCAGTGCCAGTGGCTGAGCATGCACTAACCTTTACTCTCCTCAAAGTGCCTAACATTGATTTATTTACACCTGCTTAAGGTCCTCTAGGTTTTTGAGGGGGCTCAATAACATTGCTCAACAACAGGTGCAAACCTTCTAGTGGACTTTAAGCCCATATATCAAGCACATCAATGCAGAACTAGTCTAATAATTCTAATTACTGAAATAAGGGACACAAATTACATTAAAAGCAGGTGCTTCTACATCAGTTTGGTGCTACGTCAAGGAGGAGCAAAACTGGCTCAGTCCCCTAATAACATATTTTATGTCAGTGAAACTGTCAGTCACTATTACGTATGCATGAAAGACATGTTTAATCTGTGTGTATAAGAGATGAAATATTAAACATATCACTAATTATAGTGACAATTCAGCCTTTGTGTGGTATTTATATTTATAATCAACTTGAACACAGATGTAATGTTTAATCTTTAGAACATTAATTTTGTTTTCCAGGTGAAATGGCAGAAGGACGACATGGACAACAATCACAATTTCTTTTCTGTTTCCTCAGACGGCCGTGTCGTGTCCTGGACACTTGTCAAGGTAAGAAAAAATAAAGTTCATCTGTTAAATCATTGTATAATTTCTCAGCAAATATTTAGTATGACTACCTTTGTCTATTTATAATTACATGCAGTATTGTATTAGCAGAAAGCATTTTTATATTACTGTCTCTGAAGAACATCTAGAAGGTCAACTTTAGTAGTGTCATGTTGTTTGAATCCTACCTCGTACCTAGATGGCTCAACTGAATTTTCTCCCTGCATAGATAGATAAAGTTGTACATTACTTTGGATGAAACAATAAAATATAAAGAATATATACAAAGTCAGCTAACATATTTGGTAAACTGTGTTTTCACTGGTTGTGCACATATGGCTTACTTGTGGTTGCAGAATGAAATGGTCTTCACCGACATTGTAAAGCTCGCAGTGGGAGATTCAGTGACGGGAGGGTTGGAGGGGCTGCAGTTGCCTAACCCAGGTATGAGCCATACCTTGGCAAGAAACATAACCTGACGTGAAACAAAGGCCTGTCGTAAAGCCTGCATTCTTTTGCAGTTCATATTTTAAATATTAAACACATTTTAAATATTTACATTATACTGCCTCATTTTCAACATACAGCATAATTTCAAACATACACCTTGTTTACTTAGAAAATGAACTGAAGTATTAAACAAATGGTAATTTGCTCAATGCTTTAAGGTACAAATTCTAATTCTAGTTTTGCCCTAAATGCATGAATCTGCAGTTGTAATTGTGGAGATAAATTTGAGCTGGTGTAAAACTACATTTGAAAGGTGGCTTATTTTACCCAGTCAAAAGAGCTTTTGTTATAGAATTAACAAAAAATGCTTTTCTTTTTCCCAAAGCATGTGGTACTTCATTTGATTTCCATAAAGAAGTTGATTATCTCTTTTTGGTTGGTACAGAAGAAGGGAAAATTTACAAGGTGAGCAACATTAAGTATTTAGCTTGTTATGGAATCATATTACATTTTTAAACTAGTGAGTAATGCTCTTTACATTTCAGCAATGATCTATAAAAAATATTAATCAGTCAGGCAGAATTACAGCATCAGAGAAGTTTTTGAAAGTGCTTTTTGTTTCTCTGCGCCCATGTGCTGGTCGGCTTCACACCACACTGTACCTAGCTCCTGATTCAGGCTACGGTGATACTTTGTCCGTACTTTTGCACCTCCCTCTTGTGTGGTGTTAGGCTTTAACCATGAAGCCATCTGCAAGTGCTACAGAATATTATAACACAAATTCTGTTCACACTGCAAAAGTGAGCCAATGTGTCTCCCATCTTTGTGTTTCTCTGTTAGCTTCCCTTGGTTGTGCAAATGACGTTCAAGATTTTAGTCACTAAGAGATTTCTGTCTCCTCTGTACCCATTTTTCTCCCAGTAAACTGACAGCTTTCTATTTTAGTTCAACACTATCTGCTGCTATTATACATTCAAGATTTGAATCTCACTTCTTCAGTAAACACACACACACACACACACACACACACACACACACACACACTCTTCAATAAACTGCTAGCAAAATGGCGTTATCAAAAGTCATTACTAAACAATCATCTGCTCTGTCTAAAGTACTTTTTGTGTTGTATTTACATTTATCTGACACTTTTCTCCAAAGCAACTTACACCATTTACAGACCTGGGTAATTTCACTGGAATAATTTAGGATAAGGGCATTGCTCAAGGCTACTACAGCCTGAGATGGGATTCAAACATACAACATTTGAGTCTAAAGGCAGCACCTCAAACCACTACGCTACCAGGTGTTGCTGAATATGTGTGCAAATATTCCATTTTACATAACTTTTGAGGAAAATGATTATATCTAAGATATAAGGGAAATAATAGAAATGTGTTATCAAGCAGCTTTAGACAAACATGCTGGGCAGGATGATGGTAGGTGGACTTGTGCGCCTCTCATCAGCAATAAGGAAAGATAACCAAACCCAGTGAAACACAAAAAGAAACAGAATGGCTACCCACTAAAGAAAGAACCAAAACTCAAAACAGAAGAGAAACATTTTGAACACAAAATCGGATATCTACAACTGTCAAACTTCAAATCAAAGTCCACATCAGATCTTCCCATATAGACTTGTATCTTCTGTAACATTTGTAAATTTCTTATATAGATTCCTGTATGTGAATGGGTGAAAGTGAAATGTGCTTAGTAACATTAATCAATTTCAAACTCCACCCAAGATTTTAAAGTGAACATTATGCCTATTTGTTTTCCTTTTTAAAAGCACTGTTGCATTTACATTACATACATGACTGTGAGTGTTAACCAGCTGTTTCACACTTTCCGTCTTCCTCATGCACTTTTGTACCCCAGTGTTCCAAAGCTTACTCCAGTCAGTTCCTGGACACCTACGATGGACATCACATGGCTGTAGATGCAGTGCGCTGGAACCACTTCCACCCCAAAGTCTTCATCTCCTGCAGTGCTGACTGGACCATTAAGATCTGGGACCATACAGTCAGGTGGACTTTTCCTCAGTACAAACCCAAACCTCAGTGATACTTATTAGCAGCTAGGCATTGCCTATTGCACATTACGTTACAGGACACTTTATGTACAATTTTCCTTTCTGTATCTGTGTAGCAGGGGACATTTCAGGATTTTTTCAAACAGGTGGCATGGAGGGTGGGGAGGGGCTCATGGGAAATCAGAACCGCTGCTCAATAGCACAGGAAACTCCTCGCTGCTCACTAGTCTGCCCAACTGACGTCAGCCAAGCTAACTAAGTAGCTATGTAACATTACAACGGTACTATTGCAAGCTTTTGAAGCTGTTATTCCCTCCCTCACCACTAACTCCTCATCTCTTCCTGCACCCGTTGTCACTTTTCGCCGCAACTTAAAATCTCTCTCACCTTCCTGCTTTGCCTCTGCTACTCTGGCCACTCTGCCTTCTGCTCCACAATTCTCAGATCTATCTACAGATGATGCCACTAAAACTTTCCTCTCTGCCCTATCTTCCTCCCTTGACTCTCTCTGTCCTCTGTCTTCTAGACCAGCATGCCCGATTGCTACCCCATGGCTGTCTGATACATTATCTGCTAACAGGACCAAACTGCGGGTTGCAGAGCGAAGATGGAGTAAAACCAAAACTCCATTGGACCTGGATGCTTACCAGTCACTCTTAGCTGCTTTTCAGTCAGCTGTCTCTTCAGCTAAAAACCTCCTTCTTCCACAACAAAATACAGTCTGCATCCAAAAAATGACACAGACTCTTTGCCATCTTCTCATCCCTTCTGTGTCCCCCGCCACCTCCTCCTCCCTCTTCTCTCACTGCTGAAGACTTTGCTTTGTTTTTCAGAGACAAAGTCAAAGCAATTACTGATAAATTCTCACCATCAACCTGCCTGGTTCATGCTGGACCTCCCTGCAAAGCTATCCTCTCCAAATTCAAGCCGCTCTCCTAATCTGAAGTTGCTAACCTCCTGATATTGTGCAGAGCCACCACCTGCTTGCTTGATCCAATCCCATCAACACTCCTTCAGAACATTTCCCCGCAACTCTCCTTCTTCATCTCTACAATCATCAACTCCTCACTCTCCTCTGGCTGTTTCCCAGCTGCCTTCAAAACAGCTCTAATTTCACCTCTGTTAAAAAAACCCTCCCTGGACCCCAATCTGGTTGAAAATTACAGACCGGTCTCTCTCCTCTCTTTCCTGTCTAAAACCCTAGAGCAGGCAGCCTGTGATCAACTGTCTGATTTCCTCACCCGGAACCATCTCCTCGATGGTTATTAGTCTGGTTTCAAAGTTGGTCACTCCACTGAGACTGCCCTTCTGGCAGTATCTGACGCTCTCCAAGCTGCTAGAGCTGCCTCCCTCTCCTCGGTCCTCATCCTCCTCAATCTGTCTGCAGCATTCGATACTGTCAATCACCGGATTCTACTCTCCTCTCTTAACCAGCTTGGGATCAAAGGTGCAGCACTAAGATGGTTTCAGTCCTACTTCTCTGACAGATCCTATCAAGTGGTCTGGCGGAGCACTCGTCCTTCTCCTGCCTCTCTCAACTGGTGTTCTGCAGGGCTCGGTATTGGGTCCTCTTCTTTTCTCGATCTACACCTCCTCCCTCGATCCGGTCATAAGCTCCCATGGATTCAAATAGCACTGCTATGCTGATGATACCCAGCTCTTCCTCTCCTTTCCACATGGTGCGTCAGACATCTCCGCACACATTGCTGCCTGCCTTTCGGACATCTCTTCATGGATGTCGGATCACCACATCCAACTCAACCTCTCCAAAACAGAGATTCTTTACCTCCCAGCTGGCCCGTCCTCCTGTCACGACCTGTCGATCAAACTGGACAACTCACTCATTTCGCCTAGCTCCTTCGCTAAGAGTCTGGGAGAAACGATTGATGCGAGTCTGTCATTCTCTCAACATATCCAAGCCACAATCCAGTCCTGCAGATACATCCTGCATAATATTCGTAGGATCCATCCCTACCTCACTACTGACTCCGTCCAACTACTTGTCCAGGCCATGGTGACTTCCTGTCTGGACTACTGCAACTCTCTCCTGTGTGACCTTCTTGCTAATGCCATCAAACCTCTGCAGCTTCTAAAGAATGCTGCTGCACAAGTTGTGTTTGATTTGCCAAAGCGCTCCAACGTATCTCCTCTACTCATCTCTGCACTGGCTTCTATAGCTGCCCTAATCAAATTCAAAACCCTGGTTACTGTGTACAAATGCATCAATAGAACTGCAAGACTTAATCAACCGCTACACCCCAGCCAGGCCCCTTCGCTCATCTACTTCTGCTCGCTTGGTGTTCCCGCGCACAAAAGTTAAAGCTCGGAGGTTCTCGGTTCTGGGTCTGTTGTGGTGGAATGACGTTCTCCTGTCACTCAGAACTGCGGAAACTCTGTCCACATTCAAGGAGAGTCTGAAAACTCACCTTTTCCAGATCCATTTTGCCCAAGATCTCTCAGCTCATTTACGGTGTGACTGTTCACGCATCGTAATTCCATAAGCATCCCCAGATACAACCTTTATGCAGCCACTACTCTGGCATTGTACTTGCTCATTTGTGTATCTTATAATATTTAATAATTAAAAAAAATGGTGTGGGTATCGGGATTTCTCTATCCTGTGTCTTATGCACCTACTCGAATGAAGAACCTCGGTGCAGCAAGTGGTAGAGAACAAACTAGGTTTGCTTGAGACTTTCATGTCTGCAGCTGTGTCTCCTTCTCTTAATGTAATGCATAAATTGTACTTTTGCTGAGATGCACGTCGTTTTGGACAAAGGCATCTGCTAAATGAATAAATGTAAAATGTAAATGTTATTCCCGAGAGGCTCATTTTTCCCGTCTAATCGAGCTGTCCGTAGACTACATCACTCACTGCTTTTGCTGAGTGTTACCGGGAGTTCACCTCTGCTCTGCATATTATTGCAGCAGAGAACGACAACACTCCAGTCCACATATTTCAAGAGATATAACTGAGAGTGTGGGCACCACGAACAGAGATGCGACCTGAAGTCGAGTCGTGTCTTTCCTCCCGTTTGAGAAACGTGGGACTTTACTGCGATTCCGCATCGTAAATCATGCAGTTATTCGCAGCGCTCCTTTCCAATGGCGTTGAGTACTGTCAAATTTACACAGCGATTGTCCAGCGAATCAGACAGCGATTGACAGCGCTCTAATCCAGTGGCGTCGGGCATTGTCAGATTGACAGTACTGTAGCCCAATGGTGTTGGGGGGACATGGGGGGGGGGCGGTGCAACCCCTTTAGACACGCCCCTGCTGTATAGTATGCCAATCATTGCCAGTTCAGTTGCCAGGAGGGAGCCGCCTGTATATCTTTGGATTGGATATGAAACACCCCAATAAAATGTCTAGATACACTAATGGACCTAACTGGAAATAAGGAATACCTAAGAAATAAAGATAATGCTACTGTAGGATATGCCGATGAAATGTTTTAAGCTTTTTAATGTTTTGTCAAGACAAGGCAATGTATGTTTTTATTCTTAGTAGTTACTGTATGCCAATATTTTATATTCAATGTATAGACAAAGAGGTATTTTACAGGATTTTTCACACATTAACTGTGAAACAATTAAAAACAATGTCTACTGTCATGTCTGAGGACTATGGATGATGAAATGTTTTGAAAGGCGAATTCATCATATACAGCGCATGGAGATACTGAAGGCTATGGCCTAATGTGCCAGATACATAGGCAAGGGTATTTTATGCCACATTTTATAGTAGCTGACCATTAGTTGTGGTTTCTTTCACCATGTTCAATGTGGTTTTACTCGACAAAAGTCATGCTTAAATTATGAGAAAATTTCTTTTTTGGCTTTTCAGAATTTGCTAAAACTTCTTTTCCTTTGACCTCATGGTGAAACCAAAATAAAACAACGAAATAAGAGAAAATAAGAATATGTAAATAGGAACATAAAACAGCATTTTCTGGAAATGGACTTAGATGATACTCATTTTCACCATCCTCTGCTGTTGTGTGTAGTCGGCTACTGGGACTTGATAACAAACCTGCACACATGGGGAGAACATGAAAGAAACATAAAGACTGAGTCAAATTTGAACATACAGTCAAATAGTCAGGCTGCACCACTGTTGAAGTTTGTTTGAAGGAGTCTCGCAATGTTTACATTTTTTTCAGTGAGAAAAAAAAAATCAAGTGTGGCAGCTTTTAGTAAAAAAAATTCTCTATTTCTGCAGGACACCCATGTTTACCTTTGACCTGAACTCTGCAGTGGGGGATGTGGCATGGTCCCCCTACTCTTCCACAGTATTTGCTGCTGTTACTACTGATGGCAAGGTAAGGAACTTTGAGGGAGGCAAGGAGTACTTTCAAAATGTCTACTTTCTATTCAAATAATTTAATCAGAGTTCCAGTAGCAGGGAGACTAAAGCTCTGGAAGATCTTCTGTAACATAAAAATATCCATCAGTATAACAGCACCCTTTAACTTCAATCTTTAGGAATTACTAAAACAGGCTACTGTGTTCACTGACAATTTTTATTAGCTAATTTACCATGAAGTAATTTAAAGAATTCAGTGAAATATATCTTTATAGCACAGTCTCTTCACACAGTGAAGCAAGAATCAGAGGCATATTACAAATAAAAAGTTGGCTATGCATTAAATTACTACAGTAACTATATAATTATTAAAGCTGCAAGTAAGCCAACTGGTCACGGAGGAAAGGAACAAAAACACTCCCAACTGAAAGGCAAGGGAGGAAAAAAAATTACATTCATTCATTTAGCAGATAGTTTTCTCCAAAGTGACATACATCTCAGAGAAAAAATACAATGAGTGCATTACATCAACAGAAGGAGAGACTGGATGCAGACATGTGATTCCTTTCCCCCATATTTACAAAGTTTAATTAAACTGAACTAAAAAATGGACTTTGTAATAAATAAATAAGAACAAAACTCACAAGAATTAACTCAAAAAAAGTTCAAAACCAAAGTCCAGAGCTTTCCATTGGTTGACTGGCCACACCTGGTGTTCGTTTGCCCCTTTAACAATCCCAAAGTGTGTCTGTCAGTGGCGCTCACAAAAAAAATAACACTCTCCCACAAGCAGCACACATACTTTGAAGTGAGAACACACAAACATAAGACATCTCAGATGTAGGGACATCTGACTTGAGAGAATGTATGACATGTTTGAATTAGGTTGTCTGTTGAATAAAAGATGAAAATAAAACTTTTTTCTTTTTAATAAATTGTGATTACCCCTTTGTGCATGTTCCTAGTACACACACACATTTTCAGAACCGCTTGTCCCATACAGGGTCACAGGGAACCGGAGCCTACCCGGTAACGCAGGGCATAAGGCCAGAGGGGGAGGGGACACACCCAGGACAGGATGCCAGTCCGTCACAAGGCACCCCAAGCAGGACTCAAACCCCAGACCCACTGGAGAGCAGGACTGTGGTCCAACCCACTGCACCCCCCACATGTTCCTAGTACACACACACATTTTCAGAACCGCTTGTCCCCTACGGGGTCACGAGGAACCGGAGCCTAACCCGGTAACACAGGGCATAAGGCCGGAGGGGGAGGGGACACACCCAGGACAGGACACCAGTCCGCCACCCCAAGCGGGACTCGAACCCCAGACCCACTGGAGAGCAGGACTGTGGTCCAACCCACTGTGCCACTGCACCCTCCACATGTTCCTGGTAATCATACCAATTTTGCTATCTTCCATTGTAATGTGCCTTTTGAGCCTAGGTTGTCATTTAATGAAAGATCATTATGCATCTTAGATCTTTCCCATTGATAAGAACATAATATTTTAACATTTAATTTCTACTAGAAGTGCTGCAAACCATGGGGGCGCGGTGGTGCAGTGGGTTGGACTGGGTCTTGCTCTCCTGTGGGTCTTGGGTTCAAATCTCACTTGGGGTGCCTTGTGACGGACTGGCATCCCGTCCTGGGTGTGTCCCCTCCCCCTCCAGCCTTCTGCCCTGTGTTGCTGGGTTAGGCTCCAGCTCCCTGCAACCCCATATGGGAAAAGCGGTTCAGAAAGTGTGTGTGTAAGTGCTGCAAACCTTTGGAATTTCTTAAATTAGAATCAGAAGGAGAATGAGTTTTATTGGCAGAGTGTGCTGATGCACACTTGGAATTTGCTGTGGTTCTACATGGCTCCAGTATTTACAGACAAACAGCTGACACAGAATTGCAAAATAAATAACATATTTACAGAGTATACAAACATGAGAGTATAAATAGTAGCATAAATACAAAATATGTAAATAAATAAGAAGTAAATTACAAAAAGTGGTTGGATAATGTTGCACTGACAGGAGACCTATAGGAGAGCATTAACTGTTCATGAGAGTGATGGGCTGAGGGAAGAAACTGTTCTTGTATCTGGTCCTTCTGGCAGACAGTGCTCTATAGCACCTGCCAGAGGGGACAAGGGTAAAGAGTTTGTGTCTGGAGTGTGTGAGATCCGTGACAATTTTGCCTTGTGCATTGTGCAAATAATTCTGTTCAAGGCTGAAAGGGAAAATCTGTACCTGTCTTTTCCTTTGTTCTTACCAGGTGCATGTTTTTGATTTGAATATTAACAAGTATGAGGCCATCTGCCACCAACCTGTAGTTGCAAAGAAGACCAAGCTAACACACATAGAGTTCCACCCCGTCTACCCCATCATCATTGTGGGCGATGACCGAGGCTGTGTGACCAGTCTCAAGCTTTCTCCAAACCTCCGCAAGAAACCCAAGGTTAGTCCACTTCAGGGGTTGTACAGGAAGCACAAAGTGTTGAACTTTATGCAGATATCATAACACTCATGGCTAAACTCAGAATTAGATCCCCTACCTTTACATAATGTTTTCATATTATTACTCTGTCTTCTCATTTTACAAACACTATACAAAGGGGGGGGGGGGGGGGGGGGGGGGCAGTGGCGCAGTAGGTTTGACCAGGTCCTGCTCTCTGGTGGGTCTGGGGTTCGGATCCTGCTTGGGGTGCCTTGTGATGGACTGGTGTCCTGTCCTGGGTGTGTCCCCTCCACCTCCAGCTTTATGCCCTGTGTTGCCGGGTTAGGCTCCGGCTCCCCCCCGACTACGCATGGGACAAGCGGTTTCAGACAGTGTGTGTGTGTGTGTGTGTGTGTGTGTGTGTGTGTGTGTGTGTGTGTACAAAGATGTATACATATGCATTTCTGGAAAATAAAATAACAGTGAACTCACAGAACTGTATCCATTGTTATGAGGGATTAAGTGTGGGTGCCACAGCAAGTGGCGCTGCTGTCTCACAGTGTCTGGGTGGTACAAGAAGATGTGGGTACAATCTCTGCTCAATCTGTGTGGAGTTAGTTCTTGCCATTTCAGTGTGGGTTTCCTCCCACAGTTCAAAGACATGCTGTTTAGGTGGACTGGTCACTCTAAAATTACCCACTGTGTGTATGTGTGTGTGAGTAACAGAACGAAAGTGTGTTTCACTGGTGTATCGATGAGTGACTCATTGTAAGTAGTGTATCTGGCCATGTAAGACACCTTTGGAGAATAAGGTGTGGACTGATAACACTACATAGTGTTCAATGGAAGTTGCTTTGGAGAAAAGCATCTACTAAATGAATGAATGTTAAGTATCATACATTAGTTTTTATTTGCTTGTATTCAACCTGACTGTTAAAAAATTCATGCTTTGAAGAATTACAAAACAGTGATTCCCTACTGAATAAACTGACCTGATTTTTTGGAATTCTTTAGGAGAAAAAGCGACAAGAGCTGCCTGAGGGTCCAGAGGTGGAAATTGCCAAGATGGAAAAGCTGCTGAATTTACTACAAGACCCAGACAACAGCTCCCTGGGCTGAATGACACCTAGAGGAGTGTGAAACAGCAGGAAACACCCCTTTACAAATCTAGAAGAAAATGCAAAGACATGTTTTTGTGGATGTAAATTCAGTCAGAAACAAATACATTTCTGAATTGTGTTTAGTACTGAACTGTTGATGAAAAAATACATTTTCATGCCTGTAAATGTTTTTTTTAATCCAATACTCTGAATGCAAATGAAAAATGAACTCACTATTGACAACTGTTAACCTTAAGGCAGGGTTGTACGTCCATAGCCTACATTAGAAGCATAGGGTGCTAGGCTAGAGAGAGTTCACCACAAATAAACTCCAAACCTCAAAAAAGATTGCAACAGCAGTGAGACTGGGTTCATAGTGAATACAGATTGAAACAAAGGCAAGAACAGTAATACTGGAAACTGCAAGAACAAATTCAGGGAAAATTACAGTATTTTTCAGACGTGATAAACTCCCCTTGTGTCCAAGAACATATGTTCCTATAAGATATAATTTGCACTAAATTATAATTTTATGTGACAAAAAAAATCACTAAGATCGTCCATACATTGTCCTTTCTATCCCTTAGTTTTACCACAAAACACTAATCAGAACCAGTTATTCTCAGCTGACATACCAGATCCAGACTGAAAGAATAAGATTGCAAAGACAAGTGGCTGAAAGTAGTTTTCTCCGCAGGGTGATGCATAAATTGTACTTTTGCTTAGATGTACGTCGCTTTGGACAAAAGCATCTGCTAAATGAATAAATGTAAATGTAAATGTGGTGGGACTTGCTCTCTGTGACAGGGTGAGGAGTTCAGCCATCCGGGAGGAACCCAGAGTAGAGCTGGTACTCCTCTGCATTGAGAGGAGCCAGTTAAGGTGGTTCAGGCATCTGGTAAGGATGGCCCCTGGGTGCTTCCCTTTGGAGGTATAGCAGGCACGGGCAACAGGGATGAGACCCCGGGAGTGGCTGGGAATGCCCGGGAATGCCCTGGGTTGATCTAGAGGAAGGCTCGAGGGACAGGGACTCCTGGGCTTCTCTTCTCTCTCTATTGCTACTGCGACCTTAAAAGGACTAAGCGGCTAAGAAGATGGATGGATGGATGGATGGATGGATGGATGGATAATTTTACTGGAGCAATTTAAGATAAGTACCTTGCTCAAGGGTAATGCAGCTGGATGAAGTAGCTCTTACCACTACATCACCAGCTGCCCCTGCCGCAGTGCAAAACATCAAGTTTTAGTAATACACACACATTTTCAGAACCGCTTGTCCCATACGGGGTCACGGGGAACCGGAGCCTACCCGGCAACACAGGGCGTAAGGCCGGAGGGGGAGGGGACACACCCAGGACGGGACGCCAGTCCGTCGCAAGGCACCCCAAGCGGGACTCGAACCCCAGACCCACCGGACAGCAGGACTGCGGCCCAACCCACTGCGCCACCGCACCCCCCCACAGTTAACTCAATTTTTTAAATAATATAAACTGCTTTTATAACACTACTGTTGCACTAGTGTAAATAATGCCATAAGTTTGCATTAAATAAATGCCACATGTGTGAGAAATACTATACAGCTACTCTAATAGTATGGTGCCAGCATCCTTCCCAGTGCGGAAAATGTACTGTACACAGACAGTTCCCAAAAGAGAACCTTTATACTGTATAAGTCGAAATGTACATCACCCATAGATTGAGCAGGATAGAACTTCCTTCTCTTTGAAGTCAGTGACTTGCTTGATATCTTTACTTTAATTGTTAATTAACCGTAACTAACAATAACAGTTAATTCAAGGTCGTTTATTCTCTGACAGACCTAGTTTTATGGTTCTTGTATTCTCGTCTGTGTGGGATATTGCGATGGTTTCAGCTGTCTCTGCCTTTACTTTATCCACATCTTTCTCCTGGGCAGTTTGTAATGCTAAACTCGCTATAACAAAAAATACCCCCCATAAATATAGAAATACCCCAGTGATAACACAGCGCAAAGAGACATTTATTTAGCACTGCAACCAGTGACTGGTGGGGAAAAACCCCTTCACACACGGAGTGAAAATGCAAGCCACACGCAGCCACAGCTAGACCGGAACCCGCGTTGGGCTCAATGCACAGCCTAGGAGGTGGGAGCGACTCGTGCGACTCGTGCGACCCGCTGCGCCACCGTGTCTTTCGACGCTTCCATGTGTTGGCGCAGCCATCTCTGCGTTTGAGAAGTGGTAAATAGATTATACTTAACGGAGGTAACAAAGTACACGCTCACACCATCGGTTTGCTTAAACCGGAAGGGGAGAACATTTATTTACATACGTGCTTCATCAGAACACATCACGCACAACAAAGGTCATGTGATCGATACTTCACCAACATGAGAGCACACTGAATAGAATCTCCAACACCCCCACTTGCTCTCATTCTCTACAGGTCCATTTACAATACAACACAGTTACATTCATGTATCAGCAACATTTATGCCCCAAACATAAAGCTTTCAAACTTTTCTTTCTTATACTTCGTCATTGGTTTAGTCATCACATCAGCAACCATTTCTGTTGTTGGACAGTACTCAATTGTTATTTTACCATCACTAATTGCTGATCGAATAAAGTGGTACCTAACGTCAACGTGTTTACATCTTTGTCGACAAACAGGGTTTTTGGAAAGAGCAATTGCACCTTGGTTATCCTCAAAGATTTTTACCGGTGCATACTGACATCCATTTTCCAGTCCATTCATCAATTGTACAAGGTACAGACTTTCTTGTGTGGTCGCAGCCAGTGCCATATATTCCGCTTCGCATGTTGACAAAGCAACTGTAGGCTGCTTCTTTGACTTCCAGGAAATGAGGGGACCATTTTTGGTTAGACTAAAACAGTATCCAGTCGTACTTCGTCTGTCATTTGGATCTGATGCCCAGTCAGCATCGCTGTATGCCGTAAGTTTCAGCTTCTCGTTACTCTTCACACCGAGAGCGGAGTTGTTCTTCTCCACATCGTAGCCTGCTGCCGCCAGAGCCTTTTTCGGGGCGGCCAGAGACACGCCGCTTCGCTCCTTGGAGGCCGAGACGGCTTTCACGATCAGGTCCCCGACGTTGGGGCCCGCCTTCTTAGGCTTGGACGCAGCCTTCTTCTTGGAAGCTTTAGCCGGAGCGGCGGCTGCCGGAGCTGGAGCGACTTCTGCCATTTGCTTCAAGACACGAACTGATGTGATATTTGCTTCGGGTAGAGCCATCAATGTAAAAGTTCCATTTTCTTTTAGAGAATCCATCTCTTCTTCCATGGCTTTAATCCAGATCTGTGATTTGGCTGAACTCATGGCTTCCTTGAAGGTTTGTGGTACATTACACATTCTGTAACAGTAGTCAATATTAGTAAGTATCTGATCATCATCTTCAATATCAGTTACGTAGTCGGATAAGTATTGGGGAGCTTTCCTGTTCCTTTTGGGGTTGCATCTATTCTGAATATTTTCAGTCTGATCATCATTTTGAAGATCTGTTTTGTCTCCACTATCTTGAGACTTCCCTGAACTCTGTTCAGTGATGTTTGTTGTTACCTTAGATGGCAAATAACTTCCCCCATAAACATCCTCATCTGGTATTTGTGGGTCAGTTTGAGTTTGCTGCTCGACAGCACATTTCTTGAAGAATTTGACAAGCCTGTGTTTAAGGACTCTTCCAGTGTCTGTGTAATACACCAGGTATGAAGGGCTATTCTTGTCATACCCAACAAATATTCCCTTCTCACAACGTGAATCTAGCTTCTTTCTGTCGTGTTTGTATGCATAGCACATGGATCCAAAAACTCTCATCTTTGAAAGATCCGGTTTTCTTCCTGTCAACATGTAGTATGGAGTCTGCTTTACTCTGTTATTAATGCATCTGTTGCGAATTACTGCAGCAGTCATCACAGCATAAGTCCATAACTCTTTTGGTAATTTACTCTCAATGAGCATGCATCTGGCCATTTCAAACAATGTTCGCCAACTTCTTTCAGCAGTACCGTTTTGGTGGGGTGAATACGGTGCAGAGGTCTCATGTTTAATGCGATTTTTGCTTAGCAATGACCGAAAATTTGTTGCTGTGAATTCAGTGCCATTATCTGACCTAATGCACTTTACAGTACCATAAGGAGCAGTGTCTGCTAGGAATTTTTCCGTAGCCTTTACAGTGTCACTTTTCGCTTTCAGGAAGTAAACAAATATTGTGCCTGAGAAATCATCAACAAATACAAGTGCATACCTGTGACCATCTTTAGCCTCTGGTTGAATAGGACCAGCCAAGTCTGTGTGCACAAGTTCAAGTGGGACTTTGGCACGTGCATCGGGTTCTCTGTTCCTGCTTTGCGCAAATTTGCCTTGTGTGCAGACTTCACAGTGCAGTTTGGACTTGTCAATCTTTCCTTTGATTTCCATTCCTTCCACAATATCTGGTAACTTGGAAACATCATCATAGTTGCAGTGGCCGAGGATTTCGTGCCAAGTTTGAATGTCGTAACAGCCGTTACAATAATCTCCTCCCTTATCTATAGTGTTTAGATAGTACAGTCTATTATACTCTTTTATTTCAAATCTCGTGCCATCCTTGTGGATGAGCTCGTCATGTCCTTGTCGAAAACGAACAGAAGCCCCGTTGCCAGTCGCTGCTTTAACAGAGAATATGTCTTGTGGATATGAAGGAATGTACAGTGCTTTCTTTAGCGTTGTACTCACTTGCTTTCCTTCACTGTCAATCAAACATATCTCCGCGTCACCTCTCTTCAGCGCAACGCCACTCGCTCTTGTCCCGTCCGCAAGCTCAATGAAATGTTTGCCCGTTTGGAAAGTCTCGTCAAATTTCTTAAACTTTCCGATGTCGGTAATTATGTGTGATGTCGCTCCCGTGTCAACCATTAGTCCTTTATGTTTCAGCCCGTCTAGCTGATAATCACACGTTTTGAAGACAAATGCATGTTTATCTGCGTCCTCTTCATACGTCGCTTGTTTTACGTCGTCCCTTCTTTTGCGTCTGCAAGATGCGTCTTTGTGTGTTGAGCTTTTGCAATAGCTACACCACTGTTTTTGACTTTTACGACGTTCATTTGGACATCTCCAGGCTTTATGTCCTTTTTGACCGCAATTATAACGTAATATTATAAGGGTCTGCGTTTTTCTCTCTCCCTCCTCTTCTCTCAGAAGCTGCACCACTCGCTTTCATAACGTTGTCGTCATTTGACCTAGCATACTTTTCAGTGTTTTCAAAACTTCTAAGCTTTGTCTTAAATTCTGCAAAAGTCATAGTTTCATCACTCTGTGTTACATGAACTGCGAATGGTTTAAACGATTCTGGCAAACCTTTAAGAATCATTGCAATCAACAGTCCGTCACTGAGCGTCTCCTCAGCATTCCTCAGAGCGGTAATGGCTGTTTCTGCCCGAATAATGTAATCCGTAATACTTTCCTTTGCAGTTTTCTGAAGGGATGTTAATTCTGTGTACAGGTTAATAATTCGCGGCTTCCCTTTTCCTGCATAGTAGCCCCTCAGTATTTGCAGCGCCTTTCTTCCGTCATCTGCGGCTTCTCTCATTATAAGGGAAAGACTTTTATCATCCAAAAACTGGATCAATTCCGCGTAGGCTTCTTCATTTTTATCAGTGTCGTCAATCTCATCTTCGTCCGCGCTGTCTCTATCGCTCGGTGTGGGGACTTTCAATATGGTCTCTTTCAGTCCCAGCAAACGCAGGTGCCCCAAAAACTTTGTCTCCCAAAGTTCGTAATTCTTTTCGTCTCCGTCGAAACACAGTCTACTCAGTCTATTACCTACTTCTCTTCTGGGCCCATAACCTGTTGGCGCAGCCATCTCTGCATTTGAGAAGTGGTAAATAGATTATACTTAACGGAGGTAACAAAGTACACGCTCACACCATCGGTTTGCTTAAACCGGAAGGGGAGAACATTTATTTACATACGTGCTTCATCAGAACACATCACGCACAACAAAGGTCATGTGATCGATACTTCACCAACATGAGAGCACACTGAATAGAATCTCCAACACCATGGAAGAGCAACAGCACGAGCACCTGGCGGCAAAACGATCCAATCAGCGGTGCGCAGCGTCACTTCCTCCAGTCTCGCTACGTGAGGAAGTACGCAATGATATAGGACAGTATACGGTACGCCCACATGCAATACCATAGCAACCGATGTAAACACACTGACTTCCTGCACCAAGGAAACGTTGCAGAAACCCTAATCTGTTCAGACCACTTCCAGTTTTATGTTGCATGATCCGGACTGACAGTATGGAAGAATTTCCGCAGAAGTTTAGCAAAGTTCTGGTAACTCCAGACCCACACTACATACCTGGGTACGGAACATTTTTCTACTCTACCAGCTGTACGTCTCGCGTACATCTTAAAAATGATTATTATTCTTGTCATCATATATAAACCGAAGCATCTTGGAGTTTAAGTAAAAGACTTGTACGCTGCCGTATGAAGAACTGTGTAAACTGCAGGTACTACGTAGTCTACGGTTGACACTGTTTTGCGAGGTGTATTTTTACCCGTTCCAAGCCACTGTGCGAATTAAGAAACATGCGCCGAGCTTCATGCTGTGTTGCTGCCCCACGAGCTTCTCACGTGCGGTGTGAACAAATCAGATGTTGCTGTTGGTTACTGTGCTGGCGGTGGCCGTTCGTCCCTCCCTCCGCGTGCTGTGTGTGTTGTGTGCGCGCGCGAGCGAGCCTACACTTTTCTTTCGCTTCACGAGCGCATCTTGTTTTTTACTAACTTTTTTATTCTTTTCACCACTTTGCGTTTCTCTCTGTACGACGCGAGGTAGGAAGTTTAAAGACGCTGAAACATTTCTCTTGCATTTCAATGTTTACTCCCTCGCTCTGGAGCTATGCGGGATACTGCCCCCAGTTGAAGTACCACCACGGACAGACCTACGGTAAACTGACGGCGCAGCTGCTGTCGTCTCCCGAAGCGTCGCTCTCGCGCCGCCTCGTGCTGCAGACGGCGCGCGCCGCACTCCCGGATGCAGACAGTGAGCAGCAGCAGCAGCAGGAGGAGGAGGAGACGTGCAGGAGTCGCCGTGGTGACGGCAGATATTCAGGGAGGATGATTCCAGGATACACAGGCAACGATGCTCTTTTCATTGTGTTCAGACGTCGCGTGTTCCCTGCCTTTCGTTCCCTTGGGAGAAAAACTAAGGACCGGTGATGAATGAGAGCTGCTGTTTTCCCCAAGTGTCCCCTTCCTAATTGTGTGCTCTCCATCAGGCTTTGTCCCCAAAAGCCAGAACTACTTCTCCCGCAGCTACGCTGAAACTTGCCGGAGGGCTCTGTCCGAGTTTGAGAGAGAGCGCAGGAAGCGGCTGCACGTGGCCGCACTGGCCGCTCCGTCGCCTGTCGAGAACAAGGCCGCGCCGGAGCTCAAAGTAAGGAGCCACCCGCCCAGAACAAGAAAAGGACGTCTGTGGGAGTTTTGACCGCAAGCTTTTTTTTTTTAAAAAAAAAAAAAAAAAAAACCTATACGTGCAGGAATTTACATATCGCTGAGTGAGCTCCCCCCCCCCTCCTTCCTCTCCTATCCCCCCCTCCCCCTCCTTCCTCTCTTATCCCCCCCTCCCCCTCCTTCCTCTCTTCTCCCCCCCTCCTTCCTCTCCTCTCCCCCCCTCCTCTCCTCTCCTCTCCTCCCCTCTCCCCCCCTCCTCTCCTCTCCCCCCCCTCCTCTCCTCTCCTCTCCTCCCCCCCCTCCTCTCCTCTCCTCTCCTCCCCCCCCTCCTCTCCTCCTCCTCCTCTCCTCTCCCCCCCCTCCTCTCCTATCCCCCCTCCCCTCCTTCCTCTCCTCTCCCCCCTCCCCCTCTCCTCTCCTATCCCCCTCCCCCTCCTCTCCTCTCCCCCCCTCCTTCCTCTCCTCCCTCACCTTCCCTCCCCCACCTCCCCCTCCCCCCTCCTCTCCTTACCCCTCTTCTCACCTGCTCACATCTCCTCTTCCTTCCCTTCCTTACTCCTCTTCTCCCCTCCCTTCCCCTCCCCTCCTTCCCCCCCCTCCTCTCCCCTCCCTCCCCTCCTTCCTCTCCTCTCCTCTCCCCTCTTCTCCTCCCCTCACCTCCTCTCCTTACCATTCTTCTCCCCTCCCCTCACCCTTTTCCTCCTCTCCCCTCTTCCCCTCCCCAGAGCACCAGACATCATGCTCCACTGACTTCCATCTCCAGAGAGCCCACCGCTTACAGATCTCTGAATCAATGGAAGCCACTGGGGTCCCCTTACCTTATGGAGGACAGCAATCCTAACAAGTACTTTATTTCAGGTACAGCAGTGTTTTATATACAAAACATAAAAAATAAGACTAACTGTAGTCCTTTTAAAGTTAACTTTACAAGGGGGCTAAATCACTGGTATTACTCCAGTAATAACAAAAACCAGAGAAAAGTCATCCCAGACATCTGTACTTGATAGAAATTCTCCACCATTCGGACATGCACCACGAGTACTGTTTGAACTCGCAGAGCCCGATTTATTACAGTTGTACAACTGTGAAAAAATGCTGACAGGTTTTACAGGCTATGTACCCAAGTCCCGTTTCCTCATTGGTATGGGATACCCGGTCACGACCAACAAAGCACTGATTCAGTTCAACAGTGAGCGGAGAAGGCACATCAGCAACACTCAGCTTCCTGGGAAAGATGAAGCTGTTCTGCCTCCTCTTGTCAACATCTACTCCTCTGACCAGGGTTTGCTACCCTCATACACTGGACATGTGCCAGGTAAGACCGCAACAGTTGTGCACAAACCACAGATACTCTTACTTCATAAAGTTCACCTGGACCTCATTGTGGGTGACTGTCCAGAAAAGATACTGTTAAGTCTAACAACACATAACCACAGCCCTGGAGAGAGAGGAAGGAAGGTAGAGGGGAAAAAGAGAAAAAAAAACACCTTATGGGGCATATTTTTCTGGTTATGTGGTCCTTTTGTTTGTCAATTTAGATTTTAACCAATGCTACTTGCTTAAAATGTTGTCACATATAAATTTAAATGTAAATATTTTTGTAAATAATAATTGTATATAATGTTGGGTTAGGTGATCAACTGCATAATAAAGTTTCCTGACAAAGCAGCTTTAAAACATCCAATCAAAGTTTTTGTTCAAGAAAGAATTAAAGAACCCATTATTTCTCTTCGCTGTTATGACAGGATACAAGTTCAGATACGGCCAGACTTTTGGACAGCTTACCCAGAATTCTTTAGATGTGCGAAGGCAGACAGAGGACAACGAATAGACAGGAGAAAGTGAACTGCTGTAGTAAGCTGTTGAAGAATGGAAATTAAAAGGAATCAAAGCGATTCATTAAACCAAACAAAAAATGAAGCATCATTGTGAAATCAGGTCAAATTATTTATTTAGTTGCCTGGTTTTTAGGGAATAATCATATCAATGAATTATTGCACATCATGACCCAAGGAGGGTTTATTTTCATTAAGAAGATATCGCAAGTGAGATATCATTTTATGCAAGATTTTGTCATTTCTTTTATAGCAGCTTTGTGAGAGATTTGTCACTGGTCATCTGCACTGTTATTTCAATTCAATTTTTTATAAAGCGCTCTTCTCATGCAGACACCAGGTTCATTGGTGATGTTCTCCTTTCAAACAAAATGAGTTTCTAAGGCATGCTATATAGATCCTGAAATACTTCAAAATGCAGCTAGATTTTCTTAAGGTTTGTAGTTGAATAATATTTTCACTCTATTGTACCTTCTGTTGCATTTCATATTTGCTGTGGTAATCAAAGTATTTATCACTAATTCCAGTTTCCACTACATGATAAAACTAAATAAAAGTTACTGTAGTGTTACACAGTTAATGTGTGCTTCATAACAACACAGTGGAAAGTTAAGAAATTATAAAAATAATGACAGGATGTCCGTTTATGCTGTGTTCACGTTATTAATATAATTTTATACTGATGTCATACACATAACAGACAATACATTTATGTCACCTGGAAATATATACAGGCAGAGGAAATGGGGAATAGGTATAAATGGCATAAGGGTAAAAATGACAAAACAAGAAATGTACGAGAGAATTTCCTTCTTGTGGGCAGACTAAGTTCTCCTGAAGCTTACATCAAGCACTCTGAAAGGCAGCCAAATGTATGAGCAGATCTAGGCAGTGCCACCAGAGAGCTAGATCTATATAAAAGGCACCTCTATTTACGCAGTCTTTCTCCATTGGTGTTTGTATAATTCTGCCTGTCATTTCTGCAAAGGATGTAAATTATAAGCGCATTCTGCCTGGGACTCCGAACATGTAGCACATGCTATGTGGCTAGAGCAGAATTCCAATATATACCATACCTCAAGCTCAAAATTTATTCACATATTCAGTCATTCCAACCTGGAACCTGGTGTTCAGTTACTTCCTGATCACTATGATACAAGTCTAGCAAGCAGGACAGACCTGTAACATGAACTGCAAACAGCTATGCTTTTGTTAAATTCTGGCATTTAACATTCCTTTTTGAAATTAAAATGAACAAAATTTAACAAAATATTTACAATTTTAAACTAACACTGTATTAAAACAAATTATACAATTTTACAACCAATAGCAGTAAGATTTTAAGAAAAAATACTAAAGGCCAGTAAAATACTAGACTCAATAAAATTATGAGTAACAACTCTCCTTTTAATGATGATTTTATACCTTTGATTAATTTAAAATGGTTTATGACAAATATGTTTTCTGAATATTGAGCTCAACAAGAAAGATTAAATGCACAGGACATGGCTTGCAAAAATTTAAAAAAAAAAAAAACTTCCATTCCAAAATTTACAAAGGTTTGCACCATCCTAAATCTTTTTGGACTTATAAGCTACCACACTAAATTTGACCTCACAATTTCAATTTTAAAGTCAATTTAAAAGCCACATTCCACAAGGTGAAAAGAGTGGCAGGAAAAAAAAATACTCAACTGTAAAAATATGCCACTATTTTATCACATATACTTCTCATAAAAGAAATGCCCCATGCATCTAAGGAAACTGGTAACATACAGACTTGACTCATACAGTCATGAACTACATGATGATTGTAAATTATGGCTGTGCATTATCTTGTAACTCACTGGAAATTGCCAATTGGCTTTGACAGCCTTTTTGTCCCTCATGAAAGATGTTCCTTGTCCATCCAGCAAGAAATGGAGATCTATCCAACATGCTGCATTTAGTGTGGATGACCCTGCTATTGAAAACACTGATAGGTTTTGGAACAAAAGATCTCGAGGTATGGGAATGAATGGTCCATGCAAATGGTTTATGCAACACTGAGACATTCAAGAATATATAGCACAAAGACTCTAAAATGTTCACTGCTAGATGAAACAATCCAACAAATTTCAAGGAGATTTTGACAGGAGGTCTATTTATTTGCTAAAAATACAGAGATGCCATTCTTTTACTCTATCTTTTAGTTTTGACTCTAGACTGCAGTCTGGAACCAAAAAGAAACATAGCCAGATTTTTTTCCCCAAGCCTGTTTAATTTCTCATCAGCATAAATGTGGAATAATTGGTGTTTGGTTGCTAAACTCCATCTGATCTATCTGTTCAATTCACTTTATTCCTGTATAGCATCTTTCCCAACAGGTTCCTTCAGAATGTTAAACAAATGAAAACAACACACACACACACACACACACACACACACACACACACACACACTTTCTGAACCACTTGTCCCATACGGGGTCGCAGGGAACCGGAGCCTACCCGGCAACACAGGGCATAAGGCCAGAGGGGGAGGGGACACACCCAGGACGGGATGCCAGTCCGCCGCAAGGCACCCCAAGCGGGACTCGAACCCCAGACCCACTGGAGAGCAGGACCCAGTCCAACCCACTGCGCCCCCATGAAAATAATATGTCTTTCAAAATGATTGAGCCCCAATAAATGTGCATCAAAATGAACTTTGGCTCAGTGATGCAAAAAAAAGCATCTGGAAGAACGACTACTCATTCAGGCCATTGTTCCTAAATTAATACTTCATCAAAAGTAAAAACTGCAAACTGATCGACAGGTAATCAGTCACTGCTCCTGAATCATTATACAAATTGTATTTTTCTTTGAAAGTCACTTATTCATATCACATTCATTGCATCAGTAATACCTATCAACTGGTCATTAGTGCACTGTTTTTTAACCAGTCATTTTTACAAGCTGGCATCTCAATAAACTCAGTTCTTTGTGCTTTTATAAATCCCAAAGTATTCTGGACTAAAACACTCAGCTCCACTTTCTGAAGATCAAACAAGACTACTCTGATTTTTCTACAATCCACTTTTGTGGCTTTCGATATCCTGATGCTGCTAAGAACACACATACTGGTAGACAGTGTTGAATATATGGACAAATAAGAGCCCTTCACAGGATCCAATCCAATACAGTAAGACTGAAAAAAGCTTTTGTCTGTGTGCACATATACTGTATATGTATGTAGACAGGCCTGTATACAGTATGTGCAAAACTGGATGGATAGTAATGTCTAATCTGGATGCAGTCCAACCATTTTGTCCAAAAGGCATAAACCCATCCATGCTCAAGTGCTTGAAGACACTGTATTTGTCCACGGACTAACAAAATTTGGTAGTTGCTCATTATTAATAGGAGATGGGGGTGTTTATTGCAAGTAAACACAACCTATTCGCATCCCATTGGAGCTCAGAGCTGCCCCTCAGGCTCCTCTGTCAAAGATGCATACACTGTGGACACCAAGCTGGTGTGACGCCCCAGACTGTAGTCAAGCCAATCAGCCTCGGAGCAGCCCAGAACATGCAGCAGGTCTTCACAGTTGAAACTCAGCCCCCGAGGCTCTGCGGCAACGCGGTGGCCCAAGGATGGCACCTCTCTGGAACACCACAAAGGAAAAATGGGTCCGATTAGAACTAGTTGTTACAAACATTAAACACTTCAAAAAGTACTCATGACACCAATACTTTTGTATATTATTCATATTCAATCATCCAATAACTTTGATCTCATTCTTGAAGCACAACACCAAGAAAAGTGCATCCTTCCATCTGACACATGAAGAGAACCATCCACTCCACTCCACTCCACGTAATACATGCTCAGGGAGAACATTATTGGCACGATTTCATCCGTAGCTACGAGACTGATTATGGGTGTTGGTGTCAACAGCAAGAGACACAGCCATCTCATCCATGCAAACAAATAAGAGTTAATTCATTTTCCATCGAGCCTTCCTGCCACAGAGTGGACTTAAACCTGGGGAAGAGTCAGGGTACAGAACTACTGAACAACTTCAAACAGTCATTCTATTTACCGTGGCACCAGCTGCTGAACATCCTGTTCCTGAGGCTGGTGTGTGGGAAACAAGGCCTGTTTCTCTTGAAAGGGCAGGGTGCATGGTCTTGGTCTTTTTCCAGGTCCAATGGTTTGGGCTATGAAGTCGAGCACTGATGTGTCCAGACTCAACCACTCTGATGGTAGTCTAGTGGGCACAAAACAAGGGTCTGTAATCTCACCACATCAGCAAACTCATCACTGCTCTGAATATGCTTGGACAATGTCCTAACCTGTTCTTGTGAGATTTAGTAAGGCGTTGTTCTGTCCTCTCTGTTCGAACAGAGCAGCCACCTGTGGCTCCAAACAGCCTGCTCCAGTAGATTCCCCTTGAGGTCTCCTCCAGTGCTTCTGCTATACCTCTTTGCTCTTCCGGCTCCTTCTCTTTGCTCCTCTTCAATTCATTCAGCACAGACTCTGGAGGGCTTCCCATCCAGGAGGACTTACCTTTGCCTTTGGAGCTGGAATCACTGCATGTACTGCTGCTACTGCAGCCATCACCTGACCCCTCCTTCACTAGTTCCTGCTCCTGGAATGCTTCGGCACCCTCCACTACACCTTCTCTGGGGGGTGGCTGACTGTTCCAATGTACCGGCCCATCTGCCTGCCTTTCCAGCACGGACTTCTTCCTCCTTTCCCACTTGACAAACTTGGACCCTTCAGTGGATTTGTCAATATAGACCTGTGAACTCTGCATCAACTGGAACCACCAGCCTGCCTGCCGGTCCCTCTGTCTGGGCCCATCTACAATGGGTTGGTGCTCTTTATCATTTCTGCTATCCTGCTTCTCCTTATCTTGTTCAAACAGAGATTCACTCCCAACCCCAGTCAGTCGCTGCATACCCCTAACTATTCTACCTCCACTGTCTCCCCAAAAATCTGCTCCCCTCTTTGTCAGCCTCTGGTCTTCCTCCCTCACTTGGTCCTTTTCTTCTGCTTCATTTTGACCACCTGCAGCAGCAGCTTCTCTTACAAGTCCAACTCTATTTCTAATTTGCATCATTCCTCCTTCTTTAGTCACAGTCCCTTCCTTGGTAGGCTGCATTCCCTTCTCCCTTAAGACTGACTTTTTCTTAAGCTTGACCTTGCCAATGTCATTGTCTGCCTCTTCGCTCTTGAGTGCTGTTCCTGATGTATCCAAGCCTCTCATGAGCTGGAAGGTGGAGCGTACAGAATGTTCTAGTCCATGGCGTGTAGAGCATAGCTGTGCCTTTCTGCGAAGGTGTTCTTGGCCTTTCTGTAGCAGTCGAAGCTCAAAGAGCAGATCCAGGTCAAAGGGCAGCAGGGAAAGTGGCTGGAGCAGTAGGAGCAGCTCTTCAAAAAGTGCATGGCATGCGCCCTGAGATGCGACAAGAAAGCCCCAGGGGTGGTAGTGTGGCTGCATGACATCTGTAGACCATGGACAAGAACAGACTTTGAAAAGGAAATTGAGTTAAATCTAAAGGAGACTAACAGACTGACTAATTTTATCAATAAAGTATTTATTAAAACGTATGGAATGCATCGCTACCTTCTTGGGCGTACAGGTGATTGAACCAGAATTCCAAAGATTGCAAACTGAAAGAAAAAATTTAATCATTCAAACAGTACAGATTATACATTATACTGAATCCCTTGAAGCACCCTTCCATTTTAATAAATATGTAAATATGCACAAGCTTCAAGCATACACTGCCTTGTTTTGTCAGTACACAAAGAGGTGGAGAGGGGGTCAAGGGACAGAGCAGTTTTGGTACAGGTTAAGACACAAACCAGCCCAGGGAACAAGGAGCCGTATCGCAGACCAATTACACTCATTGAAATTCAAGATGGGATTTATTTTTGGAAGGAGTACCTTATGAAAGCTATTTGATGCAAGCAGAATTCTGTTTGAACATTATAGTCTGTTTCATTACGTGTTACCTACTGACCTTTCAGCTGCCTGTAACAATAGTTACACTGAACTACACCCATTCCTCACGTAAAGGAATTAATTTGTTCTGTGAATTCATCCTGTTAAGAAAATTCCCTTTGTAGGGGTTGGGGGGTTAAATTATGAATAAGTAAGACAAAAATGTAACCTAAAATTAATTCAAACAGTAAAATAAAAGGTGCTGTTATGCATGAAAATGATAACCCCAACATATTAAATAATATGTATCTCTATTCATATTCCTAGCTAGATTACATACAATAGTTAGGATTAAACAAGCTATTAGAGGCTGGTGAGGTTAGAGTTCATTTATTGCCAACATGGGTAAAAATATCACAACATTGCAAAGTAAGCTTAAGAATAGACTCTGAGAAAGACAATGGGAATCAGTAACAGAAAATAATGTGCTCAAGGATATCGAGTGAAGTGAGGGGTCTTTCAAAGATGGCAGAAAGTCAGAAGACTGTGAACCTGGTGTTGAGCAAAACTCATTCCACAGGTTGATCAGATGTCAACTGTTGCACAATTTAAATCACGATTGCCACAATGTAACCATGCAAGCACTTTTGTATTGCACTTTTGCATTGTACAAACCCAAATTTTTAAAGAGCATAATTTTTAAAGAAAGGTTTAAATTATGCAGCTTGGTCACAGAGCAATGCCTTAAAGCAATAAAACAGAAAGTAGGTACTCACTTCAGCAAGCCAATGATAAAGGCATTGAGTCTCATATTGGGGCTGGTGAGCTCAGAGTACTGACTCACTTTGGAGAACAGGCTGTGTAGCACCCTAGTGGATGGGCCTGTGGACAGAAACGTGGCCAAACGCCATGAAGTACAGCTGCCCTGAGGCCTTGCTACACATGTAGCTGCCCACAACCCCCTTGCTACTGACCCAGTTGAGTGGAAGCCTCCACTACACTCCAGGGCTGGTTCCGGCGTTGTCCAATGATCAGGTCCAGTAAGTAGGCTCGTAATCCATCTTGCAGGATATCACGAATTGCCGGACACAGGTACTTCAGAATGATGTGGCCAACATTAGGGCTGACAGAACTGTTCCCCAGCTTGGCCTACAAAGTAGTGCAGAACGGTTTTACCAAGAAACCTACAAGGAGTCATTTGAAATATTGCAACTACTCCAACTTGTTGTCACTGTTTATCTGTTTAAGCAGTGTGTGAATTACATGAAAATTCATTGTAAAATGTTCCCAGACACCATTTGATACATTCTGATGTTCCAACGCCTAAAGCTTATGAGAATTAGTATCGGTACTGAATTGCTAGACATTACTTAAACTACCATAACTAAATGATCTTCACAGTGAGAAATAAAGTTAAATAAAGTTTACTTAATTCACTCACTCACTCATTCATTCATTCAAATTAGGTGTACCTTTACTCCTGGGTTACGGTTGGTGCCAAAATGAGTCACAATCAAATCCACTGCTGTGTTAATGGCCTTCACTAGTCCTGAGAGACGAAGGACAGAAAATCAAGTACCTTAACCAGCATGTCTTGGTTTACTGTAAACTGACTCAAGTTACGACATAATTGAGCCGAGAACGCCTGTTCCTAACTTAGTTTCCTCAGAAATCTAAAGTTACTTCCTACCATAATCAATAAAGTTTTACAACAACCCCGGATTTATTTATGAGTTACAGTCCATAAAAATCGCTGACAAAGCAATAAACAATTAAAAAAAATTGTCTGTATGATTTTTTGGAACTCAAACAGTAAATAAGCAATAAAGTAGTAATTTATTCTCTGAATAATTTTTGTGTATTGCGACGAGCCGGAGCCCAACCCGGCAACACAGGGCGCCAGGCCGAAGGGACACACCCTGGACAGGATACCAGTCCATCACAAGGCACCCCAAGCAAGGCTCAAACCCCAGGCCCACCGCACAACAGGCACAGGCCAATCCCGCCGTGCCACCACACCCCCCAACAACAACAACAACAACAACAACAACAACAACAACATGCTTATTTTGGGAGATTCAGCTGTTCAATATGTTGAGGTTCAGGGGCCTGGGAATCAAAGCATTAAAGTGAAGTGTTTCCCACACACGTGTCCGACATCGAGGCTCATGTCAGTTCTCTGGCCGATAATGCCGGTCAGCTCCTATGGTCATGTTGGTGGTGATGATAATGGTTACCAGCAGTCTGAGGTGTTAAAGAACTTGGGCATTTGCTGGACAGAAGCCTGTCATTTGTGTCTCATGTTACTACATTGACTACATCATGCATCCTTCAGTTCAGAAACATAGCTAAATTAAGTCGATTCTTATGTAGGCAAGATGCTCACAAATTGGTTCATGCTTCTCTTTCAAGCAGGCTGGACTATTGCAATGCTTTGTTATTGAGCTGCTCATACCAGACTGTATTCAGGCTACAGTTGGTACAAAATGCTGCTGCAAGAAGTGTTACTAGGACTAGGAAGTACGACCGGTACTGAATACCGGAAGAATACCAATACTGAAATCACTGCACTGGCTCCAGTTAAACTTCGAGTTAATTATAAAATCCTACTTCTGACCTAGTAAAGCAGTAAATAGTACCTTAAAGTACATGTGATCAATAAGACCTCAGCAGGAGGATGTGCCTTTAACTACAGAGCACCTAAACTGTGGAAGAGTCTACCAGTTACTGTCAGAAATGTCCCGTCTGTCTCAGCCTTTAAATCCAGACTAAAGACTTACATGTTTACTCAGGCATATCACTAAGCAGTGTAATTCCAGTTGGCCGTTTCCCCTGTCTCTACAAACCCGTCTAATCATTTTAAGGCATAATTTACTAACAATTTCTTTCTTGTTAGAGCATTGTTTCACTATGATAAGGCATGAGGCGGCGGCCAGCTGGCCGTCATACCAGCACCTCATGCTGACTGAAGCTGATAACCACCTGCCATGATGGACGAGACGTACCTTTGTGAACCGGGACATCAAGTTAACACTCAGCTACAATATTATTATTAGCTGTAAATTGACTTAAACATGTTTTTTAATCTAAAATGCCCATAAAGGGTGGGGGGGCAGCTACTGGCACTTGAACCCCCAGAGGTTTTTCTCCTTGACTTTCTGTTGAGAGTTTTTTTGTTCCTTTTCCTCCAAGGCCAGTAGGCATACTCCCAATGTAATACTCTAGTAGTATATATATATATCCAACTATCTTATTTGTCTATCTCTTTGTTCAGCATTCTGTGTGAGAAGAGCTCCATAAAAATAAACGGAATTATTTTTTTTAAAGTGTTTTAAACTTTCATGGAATTGTGGTATTTGTTTACTTTTGGTATGGCTCCTCATTTTCCAACCAATTTGCCAACAGTAACTTCACCAGGGACACAAGACCCAGACAATATAGATTTTGTACTGCACTAAAGTCTCTCCATCACAGCACATTTGCATGCTGTCAAAGGGTACTGTTTAGCACCCAACAACTCATATCTGTTGAACTACAAAATATATTTCCATTTTAATAACTATTGAACAAGACCTGAAATGGGAATATATTTATAAATCAAGTGAAGAACAGATTTTTCCTCTGATTTTGCACTTATGTACTACCCAGGGAACTAGAGCGCCCATTACACTGTAGGTCTCACCTTTTTCTCTAGCAGGTTGACAGAGATGGACTCTGACGTGGTATCAGGGACAGACAGAACTCTTCAGGAGGCTTTTCAGTCAAGGAGAAGTACTCAGGAGAAAGTCACTGTAGTAGTGCTGCAGCTGTTTCACAGACTGACCTGAAGAGAAGGAGATTCTTTACAAGAAGAAATCTAAGCATAGTGAAGTTACATACTCAATCACATACTTCTGACTCTTTTTGGGTGGGCTGTTGCTCAGGGAGGGGGCACCCAGCTGACGTATGTCTGTCCAATTTACATACTGACTGACCATAGCCCCCCCAGAGGGTTATTCTCTCCAATTTAAAGTCAATCTCAACCTTTTTCCCCCCTCTCTTCAGTTGCCAGCTGGTAACTTAATTAATACTCAATCATCTGTCCATCCCCTTAAAGAACATCTGTGTTTACTACATTTCATATATTTATTTGATATATGTATTTTTTTAAATTTTCAAGTTTTTTTTGTTTTTTACACATTCCTTGGTCAGTTATTTATCTGAAATCTGTGAAAATACTCAGAATTTGCCTTCAGGACAGAGCACTGCATAAGAATAAAGTGTTTTATTGTATTGTATTCGGGAGAGACAATACCACATCCGACAAGAGTCAAGGAAGGGCCTTATAAGTCACCTTATTTTCTTCCTCTGAGCTTGGGTTCACCTGATCATTACAGATAATTGAGAGGAATTTTGATCCCTTAACATTCAGTTCAATTCAATTTCTTTTTATAGAGCACTTTAACACAGGCATAAGGCAAGAAACAAAGAAAACAGTTGACTAATGACTACCATAGCATAGTACTTTTATAGAGCTATAAGTATGCCTACTGGCTACGGAGGAAAGGAACAAAAACTCCCAACTGAAAATCGAGGGAGAAAAGAAAACCTCTGGGATTTCAAGGGCCAGTGGTTGCCCACCCCTCCTGGGCATTCTAGATTAAGTAACAATTCTATTCGATATTGTTGCTATACGGTATCTTTAATCCCCAGCTCAGCATGGTTCATCTTGTAAAGAGAAAAAAAAAAAAAAAAAAAAAAAAAAACTTCCACACACATACACACCACTGTTCTACAGCTAACCTGTAAGTTCTAAGAAACAGAAATACATCATTGCATTAAAAATTCTCCTTGGAGCGTTTACAAGTGTTATCAAACTGTCTGGGTTGAGGTTCTACAAAACATTGTTTGAATGTCCCTGGCATATGCAGTTAAATGCAGCCAACAATTTATACAGCTGGGTAATTTCTACCTGAGCAATTCACGATAAGTACCTTCCTTAAGGGTACTACAGCAGAAGTTGGGATGTGAACCTGCAATCTCTGAGTCCAAATGAAGCAGCTCTAATTCCTAAACTTTCTGTTGCCTCTATAACAAGAATTTCTGATGTTAAACAATCAAAACCATGCAAAAATATGGTTTAAATGTTTACTTTTTCTGTCCCACACACTCACATCATTTTCAAATTAAAAAGTTTCCATGCAAAAATTCTAAATATTCCCTCTGCAGCTCATGAGTCCAGCACCCCCGAGGACAAGGTCAAAGAGCAGCACCATTGAGTTGGGTGTGCGCGTGACTGGATGACGCCGAGAAGTCAAACACATTGCGGCGTGTGAGCCTGCCTTCACCCCTCCAGGCATCTAAGCTGCTGGAGATCAGTCTGGGGGCCCTTTTGATGCCCATTGGGTTCTTGCGCCGGTACTCCTTCCACTTTAGTGCCTGGGGGGAAAGGTGGTGTGCTGGGGGGGGGGGGGGGGCAGCCCAGAAGGAGGCAAAGAAATAATGCATGTGGCATCGGTATGAACGGGAAGGGATTGGTGAGACAAATGGACAAGGAATAGTGAAGAAAGACAGAGAAGCATCAAGGGAAAACAAATGGAAAAGAGAAGGTGAGGTTAGGAAAGATGTTCGGTAAACCATACACTACACTACAATGACAGTACTATGGGTTTTTATGTATAATATCATAGTAAACTTACCCGCTTCTCTGACTTCTATTTAGTATTAAGACAAAGGCTACTTAACTTGTCCAGACTCATAAAGGTTACTGGAAACACTTCCGGAAAATAATTTGTTTCAATACTTAGAACTGCAGGTCTTCCTTTACAAAATTTTAGACTTTAGAGAGTAGTTACCTTACAAAGAGGCACAAGAACAGTGAGGAAAAACGTGCAAACAGGAAAAGAAAAAAAAAAAAAAAAGGTGTGTGAAATTCCATCATCCTGAACAGAAGCAAATGCTTTGGAAAAATATGTTTTTTTTTCCTCTCTCTCAACAGTTGTGCCAAAAATTACTACCACTTTCACAGTTGCCAATCCTTCCCATTTTCCCAGAATTTTCTGATTTTCAACAGAATATGGAAATTACGATTTTTGTGCTAAATTCTACTTTCCAGAAAACAAATAAATAAAAGAATCAATTAATTAAAAAAAACAAAAACACCACACATACCACAAAAACCCACACACTCATCTCCGAGCCGTCTTTTTAATCAACCAATCCGATCACAGATTAGATGCCTGCATGAGCATTACAAACTTGCCACCATGTCTAGTAAAGTTGCTCAAATTAATTTTTTCCCCACTCAGTTACACTCTATATTTCAGCAATGTAAAAAACTATTGACAGTAAAAGCAACAATGATGATGGAGATGATGATAATAATAATAATAATAATAATAATAATAATAATAATAATAATAATAATAATAATCCATCCCCGTCCCGATTCTTTCCATTGGAGGTTGGCAGCTATGCACTTTGGTCATAAAGACTGAGATGAGCAGCCATTCAGGGACTCAAAGATGCTACGATACTTTGAGAGCGCAGGCACTCCGACACCCACCATTAGTCGCACAGGGTCCAGCATAGGGGGACCCATTAGCTTTAGCCTCTTCAGCAATCCTGTACCTCTGAGAGGCCTTCAGGTGACTAAGATGGCTGAGGGTAGAGTCTGGCAGAGTGGACAATGAAGCACGGTGTGGGGTCTGTGCCAATACAGCAGGAAAGGTGGGGGGATGCGTCTCTGCATTCACTGGGGGTGGGGTTGCGGGAAGCACCTGCTTGGTCCGGGGCTGTTGGGGGGGCCTGGGGGAAAGTCGTTGGGGCCACTTGTTGGTAGACAAGGAGCAGGAGAGGCTGCAGGGAGGCCACACTGGGGCACAAAGGCGCGCACTAGGGCCACCTTCCGGGCTGGGGCTGCAGGTGGAACAGCTGCTGGAGCTAGGTGCCCCCTGCTGGCATCCAGGGGAATAGCTGCCCAGTGGGGAAGGGCGCACGGTGTCAGGCGACCTCTTGCTGTGGCAGACCGCTTCCACATCCTCCTTGACCTCCACAGGCACTGGCTTTTCATTGGACCTGTTGCACAAGTGGCTAACATACTCGTTCAGCAAAGGGCATAGTGGTATAGCCTGCGTCTTGCCCAGGTGTTGAAACATGAAGGGCTGAATGGGCAGGGTGGTGGGCCGCTGGTCCTTCCTGTAGCGCACCACCTCTGTGGTCGACAACGAGACTCCTACACAGGGGTAGACATGGGGTGAAAATAAGGAAAAACCGGTTTGGGCCTATTCTTCCACATATCAGTATGTCTGGGGTTAGAAAAATCATCAGGTTTTAATGAGCTTCTTAAAAATTTTCAAAAACGTGACACTAGCTCTGGTACATGAAATCACATCTTTAACTGTATCAACCAACCAAAAGGAAGAGTAATCACAACATAACTAATATAAATGTAAATAGCTACAAAGACTACAGATGGTCTCCAGGTTACATAATACTGGACCGATGTAAGCGATTACTTGCAAAAACAAAATTCTGAAGGTCAACGGGATTCTGATCTACAAAAAATTTGGAAGAATTTGCATTACTGTTAACATTAACGCTACAGTTACCAGGGGGGCGCGGCGGCACAGTGGGTTTGACAGGGTCCTGCTCTCCGGTGGGTCTGGGGTTTGAGTCCCGCTTGGGGTGCCTTGTGATGGACTGGCGTCCCATCCTGGGTGTGTCCCATCCTGCTCGGGACAAGCGGTTTCAGATTTTGTGTGTGTGTGTGTGTGTGTGTGTGTGTGTGTGTGCGCTACAGTTGCCTTCCAGTGGCATGGGTGAGACACAAAATGAAGACATAAATAAGAAAATAAGCACATGTTAGAGAATTTCCCAACAAGAATTAATAAAATGTGGTCTTTATCAGTATTTATTTATGTGTGCAGTTCTATATGGAGCTGCGGGCATAATGTATGCTGTTTAAACGGGGATATTAGACAAAATGACTAAGCACTGGCTTTGAGAATTGTGTGTCTCCATCTATAGCTCTTTGTTGGTGAAATGCACTTTTGTTTACTCCGAGCTGTATGTCACTTTGGAGAAGAGCATCTGCTAAATTAATGTAAACAAATAAATGTAGTTACAGTTCAGTATTTGTTTCATGTCTTCAATTACTATAAATTAATATTTTTATTTCCACAATATATAGTGCAGTCTTTTATACCATTAACACTAATAATTGCATGTCATTTTCTGTGTGTGTTTTACATGAAAAATTGACAGAAATAACATGCATAAATTTTAAACATGCACTGCCATCCAATATGTACATAATCCTTGAGGTGCAATGAATAATGAGTGGTGGCAATTTTTATTTACGCTAGTGTTTCCAAACAGAACCCTTATGTACATGAAAAACGTTCAGCAGTAGCAGCAGATGTTACACATACACAGTCTGAAACCGCTTGTCCCAAGTGGGGTCGCAGCGAGTCGGAGCCCACCCCAGTAATACGGGGAGCAAGGGGACATACCCCGGACAGGATGTCAGTCCATCGCAAGGCACCCCAAGCAGCACTCGAACCCTAGACCCGCCAGAGAGCAGGACCCGGCCAAAGCCCGCTGCGTCGCCATGCCCCCCCAGCGGATGTTACTAATTAGAAAAAAATACTGGGAAAGCTCACTGCATATCACTCCATCGCTGACCCTGCCAAACACAGCACCTCTGTATCAGGGCCAGATTTAGATATTCATATGTTCATTGACATGTTTCACTTTATTATAATGCTAAACTATGTGACTAATGGAGAAGTTGAAGAAACTTTCTCAGGAAATACCTAGAAATTCTGGAATTACACACAACATAACATATATGTCCACTACCAGAAGTCAAACAGGACGTCCTGGTACGAGGACTGAATTTTAATACAAAAGACGCAACAAACAGACAATATCTGGCTGACTTGGAACACACTCTTAAATCTTCCGGATTTCCAGAAGACACTAGACAACAACTGAGGCAAACTACTGTTCCCGCTATGTTTTGCAACAGACCATTGGACACTTTCTAGAACCCTGAAGAAGGACAACAATATTGTCATTCTACCAGCCGACAAAGGAGGGATGACTGTGGTCATGGACAAGAATGACTACATCAAGAAGGCCAAGGAGTTGCTCAGTGATACTACTACATACCGACCAACTGATACGGATCTAACTTCTACGATTATGAACAAAATCAAGACTACCCTGAAGAAACTTCAGGACGCACGTGAAATAAGTCAACAAGAACACTGGAAAATGAGAGCTGACAATTCGAATATCGCACAATTCTATAGATTACCAAAAGTACACAAAGGAGGAGCTCCTTTACGACCAACAGTTTCGTTGCCAGGAACACCAACCTACAATCTCGCCAAAGAGCTATGGAAACGACTGAAAACCCTCATTGCTGAATCTGAGCACTCAATTAACAATGCCCAACAATTTTTGGACAAACTGAAAAACATCACAATGGAAGAAAATGAAATCATGGTTTCCTTCGATGTAACAGCGCTTTTCACATCCATCAATCTGGATCTAGCCAAAGAAAGATTGAAAGACCTTCTGGAACAGGCGGGACCAATTCAGAATTTGCAAACCGAGAGTGTATACGAACTTGTGTGCCTATGTCTACACACATACTTCAAATTCAACGGACAGATTTACAAACAACTGAAAGGAACGCCAATGGGATCACTTATACCTGGATTCATTGCAGAAGCCGTCATGCAAAAACTGGAGAAAACTGCCATACCAGAGATCAACCCGAAGCTATGGGTACGATATGCCGATAACACTTTCGTAATTCTAAGAAAATCTGAGATAGACAAAGCCTACGATAAAATCAACATCTTCGAGGACATAAAGTTCACAATGGAGAAAGAAAATAACAATCTGGCTTTTCTCGACGTACTAGTGAGACGGACAATTGGAGGAACTTCGGAAACACCAGTCTACCGGAAATAAACACACACTGACCAAGTGCTCAACCTCCACAGCAATCACCCGAATTGTCACAAGAAAAGTTCCAGCCGAACCCTGTTTCAAAGAGCTAAAACACACTGCAGCACCAATGCCCTCAGAACCAAAGAAGAAAATTACCTCTTCAAGTTATTCACTCGCAATGGCCATCGACAAAACTTTATCAGAAGATGCTTACTTCACCAAGACAAGCAAACAAGCTCCAACGAACAGCCTATCAGAAGAGTACCTCTCCCGTATATAAGAAATGTATCGGAATTGACAGCCAGATTACTCCGGCCACATGGAATTACAGTAGCACACAACAGCCAGTCTGTGAAGCATCATTTCAAAACCAAAGGAACAACTCAAGAACGAAGATAGAATGAAGGTGATCTACAAAATCAACTGCAATAACTGCAACAAATACTACGTAAGCCAAACCGGAAGAAAATTATCAACTTGGCTCCATGAACACAAGCTGGCCACCAGAAGGCATGACCCATTGTCCATGATATCCATACACCAGGCTCAAGAACGACATACATTCAATATGGACAATGAAGAAGTCTTCAGCAGAGCGCATCACCGGGACCAACCTGCCCTCCCTCCAGGACCTGTACATGTCCCATGTCAAGAAATGGGCTGAGAAAATCGTAGGGGACCCCTCACACCCCGCTCACTGTCTGTTTACCCTACTTCCACTTCTCTCTGGCAAGCAATACAGACTAATCAAAACAAGAACTATCAGACACCAAAACAGTTTTTTCCCAGCAGCCATAAGGATTCTAAACACCCTCCTATAACCTCAATCTACACTGGACTTTTTACTACTGCTGTACCCTACTTGTTCAACATTACACCCATGTGCAGTATGTTCTTTACATCTTTTGTGCAACATCATGTGCAATATGTTTCCTTATATCTTTTGTGCAATATTATATCCATGTGCAATATGTTTCTTTATATCTTTTGAGTAACATCATACCCATGTGTGATATGTTCTCTAAATAACTGAGAATCACTGCACTATAATGTCACTCTATGTTACAGGTCAACGCATACTTTTTTCTATGCTTGGTCATTTAGTTGTGTTGTGTTTGCATGGCTTTGTGTTCTGTCATTTTGTTGTGCTCTGCCTGCATTATACTATGTTCTTGTCTGCTGCATTATCGGTAATCATGTTTGTATTAGTCTATGTCTAGTTCAGTATGTGCGTATGTAGCCTGTATGTGTGAATGTGCACTGTAGGTTTGCTCTAAGCCGGAAACAAATTCCTTGTATGCTCAGGTATACTTGGCCAATAAAGCTGATTCTGATCTTATCCCAGGCAGATACAAAACATTTGAGGGAGTTCCTTGAGGCCTGGTACTCTTCAGTCAATTCCATAAACAAACATTATCTGGACCTCATCTACAAGCCAATATGATGCAGGGACCAACAAGGACCTAACCGGTATCGAACCAGTTCCATTTGAAACCGGCAACCAACCAATCAGAAATCAGAAGAACCGCTCATGCTCAAGGTCACATGAAACCAACTAATCACGTCCAAGCTTCAGGCAATCCTACCCATCAAACTACATATAAAAGAGGAAGCATCAACACAAATCACACAACTTGCACACTGATGATGTCACCTCGACTGGTGATGAAACGTTTGCAACCTGAACGCCAAGCTCGGCAAACAACCGAACACCTCAACCATCAACCCGAGCTACGAAGACCACCAATATTCTCTATGATCTTCATGTACATTTCACCCTGAATCACAAAGTCTGGAGTTACCAACTTCTTGCTAAAAAAACTTAAGCAAATGCATAGCAATTCAAATTGCCGGCCAATCATGAATATTAAGTGCTACCTTAACTTTTCAAAAGAATGGAGAAAGTGGAAAAGAAGCAAAGAAGGTGAACAAGGTGCGGATAATCCCATGGATTCTACATCTATCAGTTTTGAGCCATCAGTGAAGTGTTGCCTTTCCGTAGTCCTGCCACTACATGTAATACCTCCAGGTCCGAGTTCCTGTCTAGACTTCTTAATAAGTCACATACTATAAAGCTTACTTTTTTTTTTTTTTAAATTTCTAGCAATTATGCTTTTGTTTTTTATTATTATGCCTGTTTTTGGTACTAGCTAACTTCATTTTATATTACCTTCAGCTTTAGCATGGGACTCATAGTAAGCCCCACAAGGTGTGTCTCCCAGGTGGGTGTGGCAACGTGTGTGTGGCTCCATGTCACAATCGCTCCGGCTGCAACACTGGGTCAAGGGGATGGGCGGCAAACCGAGGCTCTTGCCCAACTGGGAGAACTCTGGAACTGGTGAGAACTCCTGGGAGGATTGGCAGCATGTGGATGGGGCCTCATTGGTCGTCTTCATAGCCAGTGCGCTCCCTGAGGCTCCACCCCCGTTTCTCTTCTTGCTGCATGCTATCTCAGCAAAGGAGGTGATGTGGTGCAGAGGTGGGCCAGGAGCAGAACCCTCGCTGAGGTGCACGGGGCAGCTCAACATGCGCTCCAGGGAACCAAGTCGGACACTGGAAGACAGGCCAAGGTTCCGGTCATAACTGCGGGACCGAGGACGGCCAGGGTGACCTGTGCGGCAACTGTCCTTGGGGCGTACTGGAGGAGAGAAGTTTACATACACCTGGCCCTTAATCATACTCTGTTCTGAACTCTTCTCCTCCTCCTGCACTTTTTCATGCTGAAAGAGGGAGAGGAAACATACTGGTGAGCAATTAACAAAAAGAAAAAGATGTAAACTCAGTCAACACAGGTAAAAGGTATGTGTCTTGACAACGTGATATCCTTCAAGAAGCAGTTGGAAAGGAAAGAAGGATGTTCCAGCATTAACCCAACTGTTTGAACTAGATGAGTAAAAAAAAAAAAAATCTCTTTTTCACATCAAGTACCTCAGGGGTGCTATAGTATAAGGTAAGACTCAAACATAGGTCCTTTGATTACATGAAAACACCTCTATGGTAACAGCAATGCTGACATAGAAACGCTTTTTCAGATAAACTAAAACTATGCAAACAGTCTACATTGAATGGCCAAGTCCGCTTCAAAGTTTGCACATCATGTTCGCTATCTCCAAGTTAAAAATCCAAAAGCAACAGTGGTTTTAATGAGGAAAATACTTTTATGCATATACTATATTGCCATGTTTGACTGTCTTGCAAAGCACATGCTCCTTGACATGTCACCCTCCTACCCGGGCCATCTTCTCTTGCTCTGTGCCTTGGCTCTTCTCCTCTGGCTGTCTGAACAGGTAGTACTCAGTCGGCTGGGTGGGGCTGGCCTTGACATTGTCCTCAGAACAGCTGGTGATGGAGGAGCCAGCAGGGCTGGGAGAGGACTGTGATGAGAGGTCACAGGTCACCAGCTTGTAGTAGTTCTGCGTAGCCACTACCAGTCGGGCTTGGCTCTGAAAGCAAGAGGTCAGATCAGAGGCCTCCAAAGAGAGGCCCTCGCAGCGTAGGTTGTATGAGTTACAGTTAGCATCTAGGGCCTGTGGGGATGGGCAACTGCAGGAAGCAGGGTTGGCCATGCCTTGGGGGTTGGTAGCCCTGTTCCCAGGGCCCTCCTGACTGCACTGGGGCTCAGTAGGGGAGGTATGCAGGTCTAGATAGAAGGCACCACCTGGTTCAGAGACAGAGGAACTGTAGGACTGATCGCCTGAGACATTGAGGTTCAGCGGCTTATCGGGAACTCCATTATTCATCTTGTTATAGATGGCACTGAAGTTGACAAGGACACCATCTGAGCTGTTGCAAGAGGAGTCACTGACATAGCCCAGCTGGCTCTCTGAGAAGTGCTCGGACAGGGCACAACAGAAACATCGTTGGTCTGGCGGTGGCCCAAATTCAGAGATGAAGCAGCAGCTACAAGCCCCAGTACGGAGACCACGTCGTAGGGCATGGTCCTCCTCGTCTTCCTCACCCCACTCATGCTCGCCACAGTCCATGGAGAGTGTGGACCCACTGCTGCCATGCCTCCACTTTCCATCTAGGCCAGAGAGATCCAGGCTTTCCAGGTGTTGTGTAGCTTTGAGGGGCACCGTCCTGCCTGCATCTGTGTACTCTGTCGGCTCCTTTTTACCTCTCCCCACGCAACAGGTCTCACTAACACCACCGTGCAGCAGAAACGGTTCCTGCATATAGCCCATGTCATTTGAACCATTTGGCAAGTTGGTGTTGCCATGCAAGTGAAAGGAGTCCTCCTCCAAATACCCGCTGAGGTTGTCTCCATCATCATCCACATCCTTCTCAGCACTGAGGAGAAAAGGGTTGTGACGCAGGGCATTAGCTTTGCTTGGCAGAAGGAGCCCAGGGGCCTGCTCCACCAATGTGTCAGAGGAGGAGTCACTGACCAGGCCACCTGCACCATACTTTTTCCCACCATCTTCTGTGCTAGACTTACAGCTGCTGGACGTCTGGATTAGACTGCTGTAGACCAGCTTCTCCCTCTGTAGCACATCCTGCTCAGGCAAAGAGGTGGTCCGCGTCAGCCCTAGGTGGTCCGGGGGACCAAAGGGGTTAGTACGCTTGGCTGAGTTGCAGCATTGGTGTCCTGAGACCTGGCGGTGCACCAGGGGGACATGGTGCACAATGAGGGTCTCCCCTGATAGTTTGGGGGAGCTGTCCATCCTCACTGAGTCAGTCAAAATAATTGGGATAGAGGAGATGAACTGAAGTACAGAAGAAGTCTTAGTTTAGGTGGTGAATACGAGGACCAGTACCAGAGAGTCCAGGACAGGAAAGAATAAAGGTGATTTTGAAGCTCGTGTAATGTCTCAGGAGAAACACAAGAAACATCTAAGAAAGGAAGAAAAAACATTAGGAAGTTAATAAACATCACAGTTTAAATCAGCTTTTCAGTACAAACCAATCACTGGCACATTCCTGGAGAAGAGACACGGGACCTAAAAAGAGTTAAAAACACTTATGCTCTTCAATGTTTGGCTCTGACCATCAACAGTGAACTACACCTCTCTTAAAACAAAACAAAGACAGTATAAATTTCTCCTCTGATTAAAAGGATGAGTACTGCCTTGTCGCCAAGAAAGGTATGACTTCCAGATGAACAGAGGAGCAGCGAGAGAGTCAGACAGGAACGATTTCAGATTCAGCAAGGAAGTTGTCACCAACATCCTCTCTGCAAACATCACAAACCTGAAGACAAAGTCAGCACTCTTAAACTTTGTGCATGGAAGACCTCCATGAGCACTCCCAAAAACAATGGTTTGAGAATAAAATGGGAATAAAGAACAATGGAACATTTGCACAGGGAATGGGGGACATGGAAATAAAGTTCTTGCAACTGATGGGTAAGTTAAATTTAAATAATTTCCTAAATAAATGGAGCACCTACAGGAAACCCACACAGACGCAGGGAGAACAAGTAAACAGCACAAGCGGCAAAAAACAGCATATAGCGAGGAAGTGAACCGACTGGCTAAACAGTATAAAAATCAATAACCTTTTAGGAAAAACTAAGGAGTCCACCAGTTGACTACAGAAAGGCTAATGCTGCCCACTCCCCACTTACAGTCAACAGCAGCACTATGGAGTGAGCAACTCAAAGTTCTTGGGAGTGCGCACTGTTGAGGATGTCACACAAGGCTCCCCCCACCCATCCTCATTATCTTCCACAGAGGAACCATAGAGAGCATACTGACCAACCGCATCGCTGCCTGGTACGGGAACTGCAAGGTCTCTGATCGCAAGTCCCTACAATGGATAGTGAACATTGCAGGAAGGACTATCGGTGCCCCTCACCCCTCCATACAGGACATCTACCGTATACGGTGCACCTGCAAAGCCCTCAGCATCACATCTGAGTATCCACCCCCCGCAGCCTTGTCATCATTCTGCTGTTCGGCAGAACATACCACAGTAGCTGTACCACCTCCAGACTGTGCAACAGCTTCTTCCCTCAGGCTGTTAGAATCCTCAACACCAAAAACGCCCAGAATATCCGCACACCCATCTCCTGACACAGTTGGCTATGTTTTCTTTCATATACAAAAGAAAAGTCTGCACTAGTTACTTGAACAAAGCACACTCCACTTTGTACAAGGCACATGTCACTCCAAGCAAATAAATACATCTATTCAAAGGGTTACTGAAATTATTGCTGTGCCTAGCGTGTTTAGTCAGTCAGTCTCTAATGTTTACATGTCCCCAGTTACAGTGTAAACAGCATGTCCTGTATAGCCTTCTTTTTTGTATTTATGTTCATACATACATCTTTTTTTAGCATCGTGCATATTGTTTGTGTATATTGTCACCAGTTTGTTCTCCAGTAGATGTAACTCTCCTATAGGTGGAACGACAATAGAGTTGACTTTGACTTGAATTCCTAACACATCGGCAGACAAAGATCTGGACACAAACTATCAAATACAGTACCGCACTTATGCAACGAGCGACTTTCAAGTATTCTATGTATATGTAGAAAGCTACTAAACTGAGTTATTAAAAAAAAAAAAAAATACACTTGACTTGCATAAGCAAAGCAGTTTAGAAGTTTAGTTTGCCTTCTGATATGGAAGATAAGGGTTGACCATACAGAATGATGTATCAGTATGTCTTTGGATCTCACTTCTGACATTTTACATTTATTAATTTAGCTGCTTTTTTTTTTTTAAATACATTTACATTCATTAATTTAGCAGATGCTTTTGTCCAAAGCAATGTACATCTCAGCAAAACTACAATTCGTGCATTATATTAGGAGAAAGAGACATAGTTGAAGACGTGATTCTTAAGAAAACCTAGTTTGTTTCTTTCCCCTTTAAGCACCGATGTTCATCGCTCGAAATGCAGGAGAGATAAATCCTGATAGAGGAGTAGCAGCTGTGCAAAGGGCTATCTGGGGATGATAAAGTTATAGTGCATGAACATTTACACCGTACATGAGCTGGAGAGATCTTGGGCGAAGTGAGTCCGGAAAAGGTGGGTTTTCAGACACTTTTTGAATGTAGACAAAAGTTTCAGCAGTTCTGAGTGAGAGAAGGAGGTCATTCCACCACAACGGAGCCAGAACCGAGAACCTCCATGCTTTACTTTTCGTGCGCGGGACCACCAAGCGAGCAGAAGTAGACAAGCAAAGGGTCTGGCTGGGGTGTAGCGGTTGATCAAGTCTTGTAAATATCTGGGAGCAGTTCTATTGATGCATTTGTAGACAATAACCAGGGTCTTGAATTTGATCCGGGAAGCTATAGGAAGCCAGTGCAGAGAAACGAGTAGAGGAGATACACAGGAACATTTTGGCAAGTCAAACACAACTCGTGCAGCAGCGTTCTGTATCAGCTGTAGAGGTTTGATGGCAGTAGCAGGAAGGCCACACAGGAGAGAGCTCCAACAGTCCAGAGGGGACGTCACCATGGCCTGGACAAGTAGTTGGGCAGAGTCTTGTGAGATAAGGATGGTGCCTGCAAATATTATGCAGGATGTATCTGCAGGTCTGAGTTGTGGCTTTGATGTGCTGAGAGAAAGATAGACTTGAGTCCATCATCACTCCCAGACTCTTAGCCGAGGAGGTAGGCAAAATGAGTGAGTTGTCCAGTTTGATCGATAGATCGTGACAGGAGGTGAGTAGAGTCCAGTGGTTGACAGTGTTGCATGCTGCAGACAGATGAGGAGGATGAAGACCAAAGAGAGGGAGGCGGCTCTAGCCCATTGGAGAGCATCAGACACCACCAGAACCACCGTCTCAGTGGAGTGACTAACTTTAAAACCAGACTGATATCCATCGAAAAAATGGTTCTAGATGAGGAAATCAGATAGCTGATCACAGGGCGCCCGCTCTAGATTTTTAGACAGGAAGGAGAGGAGGGAGACTGGTCTGTAGTTTTGGACCGAATTGGGGAGGGTTTCTTTAACAGAGGTGAGATGAGAGCAGTTTTGAAGGCAGCTGGGAAACAACCAGATGAGAGCGAGGAGCTGTTCTTAGAGATGAAGGTGGAGAGATGTTCTGTAGGAGTGACGATGGGATCAGATCAAGCGAGCAGGTGGTGGCTCTGTGTGATATCAGGAGGTCGGAGATTTCAGATTCAGAGAGCGGCTTGAATTTGGAGAGCACAGCTTCGCAGGGAGGTCCAGTGTGAACCAGGCAGGGTGATGCTGAGAACTTGTCAGCGATTGCTTTTCCGAAGGAACTTATAATATTAGTCTACCTACAATTATTTACCCATTTTAACAGCTGGGTTATTTTACGGGAGCAATTTAGGACAAGTACCTTGCTCAACAACACAGGTACTACAGCTGGAGGTGGGAATTGAACTTGCAACTTTTTGGGTCCAAAGGCAGCAGCTCTAACCACTATGTTACCAACTGCTCTCTTATGTAAGAGGTAGTCAGAAAAGAGCCAAACACATGCCATTCTCTTTAACAGGAATATCAAACATCTTAGGTTGGATATTGCTGTTAAAGAGAATGGCACTCAAAAGGCTGCACAGAGAGACTCTTAAAACAAGGTACTGTATTCCTACACAGCAAAACAGACACCGAAAACACTGATAAGTGTAATATCAGAGTTACTGTCTGTTATTCAGCTATAAACTTCTACAAAACATGAACAATTTTCAAAGCAAGGTTTGACTTCCATCCATCCATCCATCTTCCTCCGCTTTTATCTGGGGCCGGGTCGCGGGGGCAGCAGTCCGAGCAGAGTACTCCAGACCTCCCTCTCCCCGCACACCTCCTCCAGTTCCTCTGGGGGAACCCCAAGGCGTTCCCAGGCCAGCCGGGAGACATAGTCTCTCCAACGTGTCCTGGGTCTGCCCCGAGGCCTCCTCCCAGTGGGACAAGCCCGGAGCACCTCCCCAGGGAGGCGTCCAGGAGGCATCCGGAACAGATGCCCGAGCCACCTCAACTGGCTCCTCTCGATGCGGAGGAGCAGCGGCTCTACTCCGAGCTCCTCCCGGGTGACTGAGCTCCTCACCCTATCCCTAAGGGTGCGCCCAGCCACTCTGCGGAGGAAACTCATTTCTGCCGCTTGTATCCGCGATCTCATTCTTTCGGTCATGATCCAGAGTTCATGACCATAGGTGAGGGTAGGAACGTAGATCGACCGGTAAATTGAGAGCTTCGCCTTACGACTCAGCTCCCTCTTCACCACAACAGACCGGTACAATGACCGCATTACTGCAGACGCCGCACCGATCCGTCTGTCAACCTGCCGCTCCATTTTTCCCTCACTCGTGAACAAGACCCCAAGGTACTTAAACTCCTCCACTTGAGGGAGCAACTCCCCCCTAACCCGGAGGGAGCAATCCACCTTTTTCCGACTGAGAACCATGGCCTCGGATTTGGAGGTGCTGATTCTCATCCCCGCCGCTTCGCACTCGGCTGCAAACCTCCCCAGTGCACGCTGCAAGTCTTGACTTGATGAAGCCAACAGGACCACATCGTCCGCAAAAAGCAGAGACGAGATCTCGCGGCCACCAAAACAGACACCCTCCGTTCCCTGACTGCGCCTAGAAATTCTGTCCATAAAAATAATGAACAGAATCGGTGACAAAGGGCAGCCCTGGCGGAGTCCAACATGCACCGGGAACAGGTCTGACTTACTGCCGGCAATGCGAACCAAGCTCCTGCTCCGGTCATACAGGGAACGAACAGCCCGTAGCAACGAGCCCCGAACCCCATAATCCCGAAGCACCCCCCACAGGATGCCACGAGGGACACGGTCGAATGCCTTCTCCAGGTCCACAAAACACATATGGACTGGTTGGGCAAACTCCCACGAACCCTCCAGCACCCTAGTGAGGGTATAGAGCTGGTCCAGTGTTCCACGGCCAGGGCGAAAACCGCATTGCTCCTCCTGGATCCGAGGTTCGACTATCGGTCGGATTCTCCTTTCCAGTACCCTGGCATAGACTTTCCCAGGGAGGCTAAGGAGTGTGATCCCCCTGTAGTTGGAACACAATCTCCGGTCCCCCTTCTTAAAAAGAGGGACCACCACCCCGGTCTGCCAGTCCAGAGGCACCGTTCCCGAACTCCACGCGATGCTGCAGAGGCGTGTCAGCCAAGACAGCCCCACAACATCCAGAGACTTGAGAAACTCGGGGCGGATCTCATCCACCCCCGGAGCCTTGCCACCGAGGAGTTTTTTGACTACCTCAGCAACTTCAGCCAGGGTAATGGACGAGTCCCCCTCCGAGTCCCCAGCCTCAGCTTCCTCTACGGAAGGCGTGTCGGAGGGATTGAGGAGATCCTCAAAGTACTCCTTCCACCGCCCGAGAACATCCTCAGCTGAGGTCAGCAGCGCACCACTTCCACTGTAAACAGTGTTCGTGGAACACCGCTTCCCCCCTCTGAGTCGCCGGACGGTTTGCCAGAATCTCTTTGAGGCCGACCGAAAGTCTTCCTCCATGGCCTCACCGAACTCCTCCCAAGCCCGAGTTTTTGCCGCGGCGACTGCCAGAGCCGCGCTCCGTTTGGCCCGTCGGTACCCGTCAGCTGCTTCAGGAGTCCCATGAGCCAGCCAGGCCCGATAGAACTCCTTCTTCAGCTTGACGGCATCCCTTACTTCCGGTGTCCACCACCGTGTTCGGGGATTACCGCCGCGACAGGCACCGGAGACCTTATGGCCGCAGCTCCGAACAGCCGCACCGACAATGGAGGAGCGGAACATAGTCCATTCAGACTCAATGTCCCCTACCTCCCTCGGGACCTGGTTGAAGCTCTGTCGGAGGTGGGAGTTGAAGACCTCTCTGACAGGGGCCTCCGCCAAACGTTCCCAACAGACCCTCACTATGCGTTTGGGCCTGCCAGGTCTGTCCAGCTTTTTCCCCCGCCATCGAATCCAACTCACCACCAGGTGGTGATCAGTTGACAGCTCAGCCCCTCTCTTCACCCGAGTGTCCAAGACATATGGCCGAAGGTCAGAAGAAACGACTACAAAGTCGATCATCGACCTCCGACCTAGGGTGTCCTGGTGCCAAGTGCACTGGTGGACACCCTTATGCATGAACATGGTGTTCGTTATGGATAAACCGCGACTAGCACAGAAATCCAATAACAACTCACCGCTCGGGTTCAGATCAGGGAGGCCGTTCCTCCCAATCACGCCCCTCCAGGTATCACTGTCGCTGCCCACGTGGGCGTTAAAGTCCCCCAGTAGAACGACAGAGTCCCCAGTGGGAGCGCTTTCCAGCACGCCCCCCAGGGACTCTAAAAAGGCCGGGTACTCTACACTGCCGCTAGGCGCATAAGCACAAACGACAGTGAGAGACCGTTCCCTGACCCGAAGGCGTAGGGAGATGACCCTCTCATTCACCGGGGTAGACTCCAACACATGGCGGCTGAACTGGGGGGCTATTAATAAGCCCACACCAGCCCGCCGCCTCTCACCTTGGGCAACGCCAGAATAGTGGAGAGTCCACCCTCGATCGAGTAGAGTGGTTCCAGAACCCAAGCTGTGAGTGGAAGTGAGCCCGACTATATCTAGACGGTATCTCTCAACTTCCCGCACCAGCTCAGGCTCCTTCCCCGCCAGTGAGGTGACATTCCAAGTCCCAAAAACCAGAGTTGGCGCCCGAGGTTTGGGTCGGCCGGGCACTCGGCCCCGACCACCGCCCAAATCACAACGCACCGGCCCCTTATGGTTTCTCCGGCAGGTGGTGAGCCCACCGAAGAGCGGCTCCACGTTGTGGCTTCGGGCTGAGCCCGGCCAGGCCCCGTGGGCATAGACCTGGCCACCAGGCGCTCGCATGCGAGCCCCCCCCCCAGGCCTGGCTCCAGGGTGGGGCCCCGGTGACCCCATACCGGGCGGGGTAAACGGACGCCTTGATTTTTTTGAAGGTTTGACTTTCCACAGCTAAAGATCACGCCCCCTCCCCCCAAAAAAAAAAAAAAATGGAAACAACAAAATAGTTACTTTAGGGTTAGGTTTTTTGCACTGTTACTGGCCTTTGAAAAGTCTAACTGAGCAAGGGTTGGAGGGCGTCATGGACTGGGACAACGATAGACTGGAACAGCTTGTCATGTTTCATTTAACATGAGGCACAGCCACCTTAAGCCATCCTTGCTGCTTTTACTGATTCACCAAGGGAGCATTCCATCTCTTGGTCCACCTGCAGGTGGACCATGCTCTGCACATATCTCTTTGAGTTCCTGTGCTCTTCCTTTGCAATGCACCTACTAACCATTTCAGTCCTGGGGGGTTCATTTTTTCTTACATTGCAGGGGAATGTTGAGTAAGAAGTAGTCAGAAAAAAGCTAAATACAAGATAGAAACACAAATACATTAATTTTAAAATATCACATGAAATCCAACAAAATAGACAGATCCAAGACTGACTGGCTCTGTCTGTTCTGTTGGATCTCACCACCAAAAACCAACATTAACATATTCAACCACACCAACTTCTTTAAATGTACCATTATTAGTACATTCATTAAATATGAAAGGAAAAACATGAAATGTGAAGTTAAACTACAATTGCAAGAATGCAGTTAGCCTGAATTTTAAGCAAAGCCTGTGTTTTTTCCTTGTTAGCCAAATGAGAGTAAATATTCATAGACATGTCCTCAAAATAAACAAACAGTTGATTTAAGATACTGTTGCTTTGCATCAAAAAGTTGCTTTGACTCCAGTTCGGTGATTTCAATCCACTGCTAAGTCCTTTCCACCCCAACCAGAGGCAACTGTGGCAACATAAATTAATGAATGCTTTCACTAGCTCATGTACAACACAAAGCCCTACACAATTCTGCTTGATGTAAAATCTGATGTCACCGAGATTCAAAACAATAAACACATTTAGGAAAAGAAAAACAACAAGAAAAGAACACAATGTTATTTTTCATGAATGACAGTCAAACCCAGAGATAAGGGCATTCAGGTTTCAAGCATTTACATTAATTCATTTAGCTGACGCTCTTCTCCGACTGGGTCCTGCTCTGCGGTGGGTCTGGGGTTCGAGTCACGCTTGGGGTGCCTTGCGACGGACTGGCATCCCATCCTGGGTGTGTCCCCTCCCCCTCCAGCCTTGCGCCCTGTGTTGCCAGGTTAGGCTCTGGCTCGCTGTGACCTCGCTCAGCACAAGCGGCTTCAGCCAATGTGGGTGTGTCTCTCTTCTCCAACGTGACTTACAGTGTTAAGGTTACAATTATTTACCCATTTATACAGCTGGGTAATATTACTGGAGCAATTAGGGTAAGTACCTTGCTCAAGGGTACCACAACCTCTATTATCATTTGTTTGCTAGTTTCACACCTGTTATCTAAATCATGAACCCAGACTGGACTGTCCAGATGATACCAACTTGTTCAATGAAAATGAATTTTATTTGTATAGTTTTAAATTGATTTATTTTTCATTCATGTTTTTTGTATTAATGGTAGAATACATAAACACTGCATATCATTTGCATGTTTTGTTTGTGAATGTTTGTTAAATGTACAGTATATAATAGCTACAAAATAGCACTGCAGAGGCTTGAAAGACAAATCACGAGGCCTAAGATGAGTTTCAAGCCATCAAAGTCAACTTTACTGTCACTTCCACAATATGTTTGGAACATACACTGGAGTGAAAGAGCATTTCTCCAGGACCACGGTGAGACATAGAGGACAATGTATACAGCATATACTACTACTACTACTACAACAATTCACAATACTAACTACTAAACTAAAAACAATAAAAAGAAATGTAGAACAAAATGCACAATAAATAGAAACGTAAACAGATTTAAAATTCGTAATACAAAAAAGTGAGTTTTTGTGCAATCATTGTTTGGAAAGAGGGTTAGTGTGACCTAATGTAGGTCAATGTGGAATGTGCTGAAGAAATACAGCAGGAAATACATAAAGAAATACAGTAAAGTCCAGATCTCTGGTGGTGAGGAAAGGTAAAGCCACTTTAGTGTTGGAAATACTCCGGTTCTTTACACTTTGGAGAATCCAGTGAAAAGCTTAGGGAAGTTGTTTAACAGTAGCTTCAAGGATTCAGCAGCTATTCAAGCAACTATCCAGGAGTTGGAGGCTTGGCTAGCAATAGTAGAAAAGTCAGGATTAAATGTAAGTTTAGCATGGCATCCTGCCCTGAATTCTCTAGCTCCTTCTAGAAAATCTCTTATCAATAGTCGGGACCCTTGAGATAAGTATAAGCTTCTAAAATAGGTGGGCGGCTTGGTCAATGCTGTAGCTTGAGCATTGCCTTTTACAGGTAGGGCAATAAGCTAAAATTACCATTCAAGAGCCTAGAAGAAGAGCTTAGAGCAACACGGGTGAGGGAAGTGCTGAAACACAGAAATGTGAGCGTTGCAGGAGCTGACATTGAGGTGAGGACAGACAAGAAATTTAATGAATGTCTAGCAGGGCAGCGGTCAGCCTCAGTTTCAGCATAACGTGGTAGTGGATTCAGTGCTATCGAAAGGTGCTGGCTTTTCCAGGGAAAAGAGAAGGACTGAGCAATTGTGAACCCAGCGACTAAAGACAAATGACCAAGATGTTGGGGAGAATTTAGCGCCGAGCCTCAGCGTATCCAATTCTTGTACTAGGCAGACTATGACATCATTCCAACTCAATGTAACCTGTTCAGCTAGGGAACAACTGACTCTCCATAATGCCCATCATGGACATTGGAGGACATCCAAAAGTCCAGTGGTGGACTGGAGTTTTCCTTGCAAGCATGGGGTGTGAGACACAGTACATGGTATGCTACACGGTACATGGTTCCTCACTTTGCAGAGCACACAGACACTATACTGTCAGAGGCACCGTGTGTTTAACAAAACGGTGTTACAAATGTTTAACATGAATTTTTTAAAGATACTAATAATATTCTCATTTTTATTGCATCCACTCTCCATTTTCTAAAATTTGTTACACTACAAACTTTTTAGAATTTGCCTGTAGTCAACCTGTGGCAAATTCATTTGACCGGATATGATTTAGGAAGAGGGGGCGTGATAGTGCAATGGGCTTGGTCAGGTCCAGCTCTCCGGTGGGTCTGGGGTTCGAGTCCTACTTGGAGTGCCTTGTGGCAGACTCGTGCCCCGCCCCGGGTGTTTCCCCACCCCAACCTCGAGCCCTGTGTTGCCGGGTTAGACTCGGGTTCACAGCAACCCCGCTTGGGACAAGCAGCTTCAGACAATGTGTGTGTGTGTAATGTTTGAATTTAATAAACTGGCCGGAATGCTAACCACTATGTACCCCATCTCTTGTCCTATGCTTCTAGGTTAGGCTTAGGACCACTGCAACCCAGCACTGGACAAGCAGTTACTGACAATGAATAGTTGATTTTCTATTAAAGACTTTTTTAAAGAGTAATATATTAATTATAGCTTTGCATAAGGTTTCAACAGAACCTAACCACAAAATAAATTGAGGGATACCTGTATTTTAGAGCTTTGATAGATTGTGACAGTTATAAAACTGATTTTGGATTAACAAACTTAGACTTCTTGTTCATACTATGTTCATAAGGTGACAAGCCAACAACAGTGAGATACAGCGAGACTCAACAACATGCACCGAGACTCAATGAGATGCGCTGAGACTAAATAAAACAATGACAAGTGAGACAGAGACTCAATGAGATGCACTGAGACTCAATGCTCAATAAGGCACAAAGAGACACAAGGTCCAGAGCCCCACAGAGCTTGCTCATTTCTCCAGTACAGCCAGACAATGGAAAATACAAGGTCTGCAAAATATGAGACTCCCAGCAATAAATACCAGCTTGCAAACATTTGCCATCATATTATTCTTCTGTTAGTCTTACACGTTTGAATTTTGCACAAGGTCATTGTCATTGAAGGCAGCTCGTTTTTCCTCAGGTAACCATTTATTTATTCCCACCTGCTAATATAAACTAACCCCCCTAGCGTAATGAAAATATGTTCATTAATTTGACATTCTACCTACGTCAAGGGCAGCCAAAACGAGTAAGAGATCTGATGATCACATGTGATGAGCGCTGTCTTGTCATTTCCATGAAAGCTAACAGTGTAACACATGACGACACAACTACTAGTCGGCTGAGGCCCAGCAACTGAAGAGCTCGGGAAATAACAGTACTATAATAATAATAATAATAATAATAATAATAATAATAATAATGTAAACAGGCACAAAAAAAGGAAACAAGACAAGGGAACACAAGTCCGACACGACGGTGGGAATTATTTGCTCGCAGTCCGTCCTGGATGCGGCGGCGGAGTGTGAGCTTCACTCCCCGATGATGATGATGATGATGATGATGTCGGCCTCCATTCGGGCGGGCGGACGCGGACGGGGACACACGCTCGCGCGCGCACACACACACACACACACACACACACACACACGGTGTTTCACTGTTTGTTTGTAACAATCATGTAACCCGCTGTCTGAGTCTGGCTACCTAACCTACCGGCTTGAAATCAAAAATGCATCGCTTACCGAAATTAAAAATTATCACTATGATACTGAATATCGAAGATGTCGAATTTACTAGCAGTTACATTGCATTCACTACTATTATGAGTAGAGCGAAACGCTGATAAATCCGTACAGTACTTACAGTATGAGTACAAATAAATAATCAAATCATCATGCCGGACAGTGAAAATATACACAGCACGAGCCGCTAATAAACAAACAGTTACACTTACACTGTGGCTTTTCCGAGGTCGATCATAAAGGAGATTATTCCGAATATGAAATTTGTACCGCTCACCTCCGCTTCCGTAGCAGCTCCGAGAACAGCAGCATTCCTCTTAACGGCGTCGCTCGGGGAGGGACGGACGGACGGACGGACGGACACAGCCGGGATCCGCGCGGACGCGTCACGTGCCTGAAGGGTCCTGGTGCGTCAGAGCCGAGAAGCGTCAGAGCTGCGCGCGATGCTGTGCTCGTGCAGAACAGAGCAGAGCGCATAATGCACAAGAATATACACACTATCCGGTTATAAACACACATGATCCACAATATACACACTATCTTGTTATTAAGTAGATGTGCTGGCACGGTTCCTTTATACCCGTCCTCTCTGATCGGTGGCAGGTGCAGGTGTCATGCACGTCATGCCATGGCCGTGGGCATGACACCTCTGCATGATGATACTGATAGACTGGGAGTGGGAGATGCGGATCGCTGCTGCTGCTGCCCAGCTACCCAGCATCGCAAGAGTATTGCACCGCATATCGCTTGCCGGGGAAAAAAAAAAAAAAAAAAATCAAAATACTCTGCTCGAAAAAATTAAAGGAACACTTTTTAATCAGAGTATAGCATCAAGTCAATTAAACTCCTGGGATATTGATCTGGTCAGTTAAGTAGCAGAGGGGGTTGTTAATCAGTTTCAGCTGCTTTGGTGTTAATGAAATTAACAACAGGTGCACTAGTAGAGGAGCAACAATGAGACAACCCCCAAAACAGGAATGGTTTTACAGGTGGAGGCTACTTACATTTTTTTTCCCTCTCGTCTTTTCTGACTGTTTTTCACACTAGTTTTACATTTGGCTAGGGTCAGTGTCACTACTGGTAGTATGAGGCGATACCTGGACCCTACAGAGGTTGCACAGGCAGTCCAACTCCTCCAGCATGGCACATCAATACGTGCCATTGCCAGAAGGTTTGCTGTGTCTCCCAGCACAGTCTCAAGAGCATGGAGGAGATTCCAAGAGACAGGCGGTTACTCTAGGAGAGCCGGACAGGGCCGTAGAAGGTCCTTAACCCATCAGCAGGACCGGTATCTGCTCCTTTGTGCAAGGAGGAACAGGAGAAGCACTGCCAGAGCCCTACAAAATGACCTCTAGCAGGCCACTGGTGTGAATGTCTCTGACCAAACAATCAGAAACAGACTTCATGAGGGTGGCCTGAGGGCCCGACGTCCTCTAGTGGGCCCTGTGCTCACTGCCTGGCACCGTAGAGCTCGATTTGGCATTTGCCATAGAACACCAGAATTGGCAGGTCCGCCACTGGCGCCCTGTGCTTTTCACAGATGAGAGCAGGTTCACCCTGAGCACGTGACAGACGTGAAAAGGTCTGGAGAAGCCGTGGAGAATGTTATGCTGCCTGTAACATCGTTCAGCATGACCGGTTTGGTGGTGGGTCAGTGATGGTCTGGGGAGCCATATCCATGGAGGGACACACAGACCTCTACAGGCTAGACAATGGCACCCTGACTGCCATTAGGTATCAGGATGAAATCCTTGGAACCATTGTCAGACCCTACGCTGGTGCAGTGGGTCCTGGGTTCCTCCTGGTGCACGACAATGCCCGGCCTCATGTAGCGAGAGTATGCAGGCAGTTCCTGGAGGATGAAGGAATTGATACCATTGAATGGCCCCCACGCTCGCCTGACCTAAATCCAATAGAACACCTCTGGGACATTATGTTTCGGTCCATCCGACGCCGCCAGGTTGCACCTCAGACTGTCCAGGAGCTCAGTGATGCACTGGTCCAGGTCTGGTAGGGAATACCTCGGGACACCATCTGTCGTCTCATTAGGAGCATGCCCCGACGTTGTCAGGCATGCATACAAGCACGTGGGGGCCATACAAAACTACTGAGTACCATTTTGAGTTGCTGCAATGAAATTTCAGCAAAATGGACTAGCCTACCGCATCATTTTTTCACTTTGATTTCCGGGGTGTCCTTGAATTCAGCCCTCTGTAGGTTGATAATTTTCATTTCCATCAAACGATGTGGCATCCTTTCGTTCCTAACACATTACCCAGTCCATATCAGTACAGATATCCAGCATGATCTTTTTCCCCATTGAGATCTGATGTGTTTTCAAAGTGTTCCTTTAATTTTTTTTTTGAGCAGTGTATAAAATTTGAAATACGGTTTCTACTGAATGTGTATCACTTTCAGCTCACCATCGTAAAGCTGAAAAAATCGAGGGATCCTCTCAGGTGGTCTGGTGGGGCTCCCGTTCTTCTGCTCTGCCTCTCTGTACTGGTGTCCCGCAGGGCTCAGTACTGGGTCCTCTGCTCTTCTCAGTATACATCTCCTCCCTCGGCCCTGTAGTTACCTCTCGTGGATTCAAATAGTGCTGCTATGCTGATGATACCCAGCTTTTCCTCTCCTTTCCACTTGGAGCAACAGACATTTCCGCGCACATCGCTGCCTTCTGTATGGATGTCTTATCACCACCTCCAACTCAACCTCTCCAAAACAGACATCCTACACCTCCCAGCTGGCCTGTCCTCCTGTCACAATCTCTCGATCAAACTGGACAACTCATTCATTTTGCCTACCTCCTCGGCTAAGAGTCTGGGAGTGATGATTGACTGAAGTCTATCTTTTTCTGAGCACACTGAAGCCTCAACCCGGACCTGCACATTCATTCTGCATAACATCTGCAGGATCCGTCTTTACCTCACAAAAGACTCTGCCCAATTACTTGTCCAGGCTATGGTGACATACCATTTGGATACTGCAGCTCTCTCCTGTGTGGCCTTCCCGCTACTGCCATGAAACCTCTACAATTGATATAGAACGCTGCTGCTGCACAAGTTGTGTTTGACTTGCCGAAGTGTTCCAATGTATCTTCCCTACTAGTTTTCTGCACTGGCTTCCTATAGCTGCCTGGATAAAATTTAAGACCTTAGTTATTCTCTACAAATGCATCAATAGAACTGCTCCCAGCTATCTACAAGACTTGATCATTTGCTACACCCCAACCACACTGCTACGCTTCTCCACATCTGCCCGCTTGGTTGTCCCACACACAAAACGTAAATCATGGAGGTTTTTGGATCTGGCTCCGTAGTGGTGGACCGACCTCCCCCTCTCATCAGAACTGCTGAATCTTTGTCCACACTGAAAAAGGGTCTTTAAACACATCTTTTCTGGACTCACTTTGCCCATGATCTCTGAAGTTCATGTAAGGTGTAAATGTTTATGATCGTGCTCGGATCAATCCTTTACAGTCACTCCTGCAATGTAACACAAATGTTTATATGTGTTTCAAAAAAAAAAAAACTACTAGGAAGGTGATCAGGAATCGTTGATATTCTGGTAAAGTTTTACGCAGCTACTTGTGTGAAAAACAAAAAACCCCTATGGCAAATGGGAAAAAGAGAACATGTACCCTGCCCAGAATAGGTTCCCCGGGACCTACCGCTGGAGCCAGGCCTGGGGGTAGTGTTCCTTGGCAGGCACCTGGTGGCTGGACAGTCCACGTAACCCAGCTGGGCTCAGCTCAAAAAAGCAACGTGGGGGGGCGTGTAGGCCCACCACCCGCAAGGTCCAGCATGGGGGTCGGATGCGATGCCTTTCAGGCAGCAGGAGGGGACAGGGTGGCGCATGGCGTCACAGCTCCTTGCGCAGAAACTTACATGAAATGTAACCTCACTGGAGGAAAGGAACCGGAACTGGTGCGGGAGGTTGAGAGATACCAACTAGATATATTTGGGCTCACCTCCACTCACAGTGTTGGCTCTGGAACCAATCTTCTTGATAGGGGGTGGTCTCTCTCCTACTCAGGAGTTGCACAGGGTGAGCGGCACTGGGCGGGTGTGGGGATACTCACAAGCCCCCAGCTGGCTGCCGAACAGTTGGAGTTTGTCCCGATGGACGAGAGGGTTGCTTCCATGTGACTTAAGGTCACAAAGAGGAAAACCTTGACTGTTGTGTGTGCTCATGCACCAAAGAGCAGTTCAGAGTATTTGACCTTCTTGGAGAGGGTGGGTGGGGTTCTGGACAGGGCCCCACCTACAGACTCCATAGTCCTGCTGGGGGACTTCAACGCTCACACTGGCAATGAGTGGGAAATCTGGAGTAGGGTGACTGGGAAGAACGGCTTGCCCGATCTAAACCTGAATGGTGAAATTTTATTGGACTTCTGTGCTAGTCATGGTTTGCCCATAACAAACACCATGTTCAAACACAAGGATGTACTTAGTACCAGAGCTCCTTGGGCCAAAGGTCAATGATCGACTTTGTAGTTGTTCAATCTGACTTGAGGTCACATGTTCTGGACACTCGGGTGAAGAGAGATGCTGAGCTGTCAACCGATCACCATCTGGTGGTGAGTTGGATCAGATGGCAGGGAAAACTGACAGACAGGCCCGGTACACCCTAGCATATAGTGAGAGTGTACTGGGAACGACTGTAAAAGGACTCTTGTCCGGAATGATTTTAACTCACACCCACAGTTTGTCATGATCAACACAGTAAAATGCCTTGCTTTAGTCAATGAAGCAGAGATAGATAGGCCTTTGATATTCCTTAGTCTTTTCCAATATCCTCAAAAATCAATCAGCAGCATTAGTCAACAAAATTAACAAATGTAATACACCTACCCAACATTTACATTTACAATTATTTATTTAGCAGATGCTTTTCTCCAAAGCAATGTACATCTCAGCAGCAATACAATTTGTAAATTACATTAAGAGAAAGAGACATGGCTGCAGGCATGTGATTCTTAAGTAAACCTAGTTTGTTACTTTCCACTTGATGCACCGATGTTCATCACTTGAGTAGGTGCATAAAACACAGGACAGATGAATCCTGATAACCTTTGTCACAGACTGAGCTGTGACAGGCAAGTTGGTTCCAAGGAATCAGCAAGATGCCGGCAAAGTACCATCAATGTAATGCTGAACCTTGTTGCTGTTGCCTGTCGCATGCATTTTATCTTGTATTGTTATATTGTTTGTTCTGGTTTTGTATTCCATTTAACACTGTTTGTTTGTTTGAACTAGATTGGGTGCCGGGAAAGGCCTACCGGTATCTGTCTGGTTGTCATTTACTAATATTTCTTTTATAAAGATATGGCAGGTATATGTAACTGTGTGGAGAGTGAATGTATTTATTGTTTTTAGAAGAACATTTCTGTAGACTTTTTCCTTACCATGTAGCTGTCTGGTGTTCTGTTGTGTTTGGTGCCTTGTGTTGTAAACCCGATGGAGTCAACTATTTGGGGTATATCTAGGGGGGAGTCCTTGGGCACAACCAACTAGGCAGGGGTGTTTTACTGTGTAGTGTGAAATGTTTTTATAAGATGTATGTAGGGATTTTTATAGTAAAAAATGTTTAGTATTGTTTGTATGTTTTAGTATGTTTTAGTATTTATTTTAGATGTAATTTTGGGGGAAATGTATTTTGAAATAAATTGAGGCTGTTATGGTATAATCAGAGGGCGGAGCTATTGCTATATAGGTTTGTATTAGGGCACTAGTGAGAGAGATTGATGCAAACTTATGTAGACACTCTCATGCAGTGAATAGGAGAGTTAGGCATTAATGTTGATATAAGGGGTTAAGCCCATGGCTCATAGGCCTCATGTTCTTTATAACTTTATGTTTGTTTTGTACTTGGTTGAGGGTTTATGTGTTTTGAAGAATACTTTTTAGTAAAGGGAAATAAACCTTTTGGTCCACTACTTCAATTCTCCACTGCTGCTTCCATCCGTTGTCCATACCCTCACAACCTTCCTATAATTTTTTTTTTTTAATAAGGTACACAAACATTCACATACAAAGCAGGAGTAGCAGCTGTGTAAAGGCTTATCTGGGGATGATCATAAAGTTATGGTGCATGAACATTTACACCATACATGAGCTGGAGAGATCTTGGGTGAAGTGAGTCCAGAAAAGGTGAGTTTTCAGACCGTTCTTGAATGTAGATAGATTTTCCGCAGTTCTGAGTGAGAGGGGGAGATCAGTCCACCACAACAGAGCCAGAATTGAGAATCTCCGTGCTTTACTTTTCCTGCGCGGGACCACCAAGCGGGCAGAAGTAGATGAGCAAAGGTGTCTGGCTGGGGTGTAGCGGTTGATCATGTCTTGTAAATATCTAGGAGGAGTTCTATTGATACATTTGTAGACAATAACCAGGGTTTTAAATTTGATCCGGGAAGCTATAGGAAGCCAGTGCAGAGAAACAAGTAGAGGAGACACATCGGAACGCTTCAGCAAGTCAAACACAACTCGTGCAGCAGCAGCGTTGTGAGATTTGATGGCAGTAGCAGGAAGGCCACACAGGAGAGAGCTGCAGTATCCAGATGGTATGTCACCATGGCCTGGTCAAGTAGTTGGGCAGAGTCTTTTGTGAAATAAAGACAGATCCTGCAGATGTTATGCAGGATGTAGCTGCAGGTCTGGGTTGTGGCTTCGATGTGCTGAGAGGAAGATAGACTTGTATCAATTGTCACTCTCAGACTCTTAGTCGAGGAGGTAGGCAAAACGAGCAAGTTGTTTAGTTTGATTGAGAGATCATAACAAAGGTGTAGGTGGGTATATTACACACATGTCTTGCAGGAAATTTGAACCTGTATTTTCTTGTGGACAGGACAGGGTTAGTCATGTAAACACACACACACACACACACACACACTTTCTGAACCGCTTGTCCCATACGGGGTCGCAGGGAACCAGAGCCTACCCGGCAACACAGGGCGTAAGGCCGGAGGGGGAGGGGACACACCCAGGACAGGACGCCAGTCCGTCGCAAGGCACCCCAAGCAGGACTCAAACACCAGACCCAATGGAAAGCAGGACCCGGTCCAACCCACTACGCCACCGCGCCCCCCATCCTGTAAAGCGTTTTTTTATTATAAAATATTCCATTATATTACATCTTGTGCAGCAGGTAGCAAGGTGATCTGAGAAAAAAAAACAATCTTGTGTCTTGTCCAGACACACCAATCACATCTTTGACATGGGGTTTCATTTGCCTCAAATAATAATCTAAACAAATTAGATTAGTTAAAATAATGAATAAAGATGTAATAACAAATTGCAAAGCACAAACGTACACAAAGGCACTTTTTTGTGTTAAAGAGCAATACATCTATAATCCACAGCCAACTGAGTAAACTATGTACCTGTGTATGTAGATATTGTAATTTAGGGATTTGGTTTATGATTATTAAGTACTGCATCATTCCACAAATCAAGGGAAAAACTCTTGATCTTTAGATCTAAGAGGTCTTGATCTCGTATGTGCTCAATAAACGTGTATGCGTTTGTTATATTTAATGTTTTCTAAATAATAATAATTTCACTACTAAGGGAAAAGCCAGGGGGTGCGGTGGTGCAGTGGTGCAGTGGGTTGAACCGGGTCTTGCTCTCCGGTGGGTCTGGGGTTCGAGTCCCGCTTGGGGTGCCTTGTGACGGACTGGCGTCCCGTCCTGGGTGTGTCCCCTTATGCCCTGAGTTGCCGGGTAGGCTCCGGTTCCCCGCGACCCCATATGGGACAAGCAGCTCAGAAAATGTGTGTGTGTGTGTGTGTGTGGAAAAGCCTATATGTACTTACTCATGTGATGTATACTGGTTCATATGGTGGTATGTGACAAATTGATATACTCAAGAATCACGTGTCCGCATCCAAATCTCTCCTTCTGTCGATATAATGCACTTTTTTGTATTGATCTCTGAGATGCTTCTGAGAAAAGCATCTGCTAAATGAATGAATGTAAATTAGTGTTTTTTTTATTTGTACATATTTCTGCTTCTAGATACATAGGAAAGACAACAACGGTTTACATATTAGGATCCTCTGCACACAAAGTAAACTCTTTGCTTCTAATTCTCAGGTGAAAAATTTCTGAAATGACATGAGATGTTATTCACAAAATGGTATGAATAAAATTCAAAACGAACATTATAATACCATCCCGCTTGTTCTCTCAGTTAGACCCATTTATCTAATTTCAATAAACGTTTGTCCTGGGTGAATCGGAACCTATCCAGGAATCACTGGCTAAGGAGCAAGGCTGAGGGGATTTTCACCCTGGATGGGACACCAGTCCATCAATTAGATTACATTATATGTAAATGGACAATATGTGAAAGTATTAAAATGCAGTTTTTCACTCTCTTTTGTGTGTCTTAAGGAACCTTAAAAGAGGAAATTCATCCAGCCATGTATTATCAATAACTGCTTGTCCAAAGCATGGGTCACAGTGTTTCTGAGCCTTTACTACAAGCTTAGATCATGAGACATGGGACTCCAGATTACTGCACGGTAATTACACACACATTTTCATTCACTTACTCATGTACAAACTACTGGCAATTTAGAGCAACAAGTTCATCTGGAGTTCCAAATGTCTTTAGACTTTGGGAGGAGCTCATAGCACCCAGAGGAAACCTAAGAACATACTGTACGTATTGAGCATATGACATTCTAACAGCATTTCTCAGTTAGTTCTCTGGCAGAGAGTGAACTAAATCAACAAAAATGAACTTGATACTCATTTAGCAGTTCTGCTGAAATGAGGTGCTGTTACTGATTGAAAAAATTGCCATGAAAAGTAAAAGAAAGATGCAATTTGATGGGTAGAAAGAATTGTGGGTGAACACCTTGTAGTAATGACGTCTTAGTAACACTAATGCTAATATAGATGTAAACAGAATTGTCAAAGAGCAGTGGTCAAGGTGCAGTACAAGGAGTCATTGGGAAGCATCCTTGACAGCACGATACATCTGGGGCATCTCCTGTAGCGCTCCACTGCGCTGCTGGATCGATGAGCTAAATCCACGTCCACGGCTGATGGCACCCCGCTGCAGATACTTCCCAGAAGTGACTAGATCACCGTAGCCCTGGGCATGTGAGAAGGCATATCCTGAGCGACGGGAACTCCTGCGCCTGAGCCGAGTGCGGAAGGAGGGTGGTGGAAGGGCAACCTTGGCCTGTCTCACTTTGAACCGTACCTGATGAGGGAAGCAGATTGGAGAAACAAACTGACAAGGAGGAACAGGGAAAAAAAGGTGTTGTCATGGATAAGGGAGCAGAAAGGTCAAGAGAAGTACAATTTGAAGTATGTTACAATTTGCTTTTCTTTTTTGAGGGTTTTTTTTTTTTTTTAAGGATTAGGACACTCACCAATGCAGTTCTAATTCAAACACTGTGATAATATTTCCCAAATTCCACTCTCAGCCAGAATAATAATAAACAGGTGTTTTTTTTCTTAACCTTCGAACTAAAACAGCAGCTGAAATGTGACTAGCATTTGCTCCTAATGACTGCCAGCATCATGGATTCAATTAGGATGCCCAAGTGATAAGGTCTCCATCAGAAGTTTGTCTCTGAGCATTGGCCAGTTGACAGCATGAACAAAAATCTGGGAAGACTTTTCTAAACAGGGGAATTTGATACTTTGAAGGAAGCTTATTTTTTCTGTTTGAAAACAAAGTTGCCATTTTCACATAATACTACTAATACTACAAAGCTATTCAACTTTGCTGAGATGTGTAAATTCACTGATAAAATTTTTAAAAATTAAGAAAGCATAATTTGCTACATAATAGAAAAGTTTCTGTGTTAATGGCATATGTTAAAATCTGACAAAATTTTAAAAAAAAAAAAACTGTTTTGTTAGTGGGGGTGCGGTGGCGCAGTGGGTTGGACCACAGTCCTGCTCTCCGGTGGGTCTAGGGTTCGAGTCCTGCTTGGGGTGCCTTGCGACGGACTGGCGTCCCGTCCTGGGTGTGTCCCCTCCCCCTCTGGCCTTACGCCCTGTGTTACTGGGTTGGCTCCAGTTCCCCGTGACCCTGTATGGGACAAGCGGCTCTGAAAACGTGTTTTGTTAGTTCACACAAAAAAAAGGGGGAAAAAAATGGGGGCCACTTTTATAGTTCTGTAAAGCAAATGTGTCCCTAACTGTAAACAAATAGTGGAAACTAAGTACTCCATTTTTTACCAGTAGAAGTAAAATACTACATAAGAGGTAAGCAGTATGCTACTAATGTTATCCTCTCTGTCCTATCTTCCTCTCGACTCTCTCTGTCCCCTAACTCCCAGACCAGCTCGCCCCAGTAACACCCCATGGCTGACTGATACATTACGTATTAACAGGACCAAACTCTGGGCTGCAGAGTCACGATGGCAAAAATCCAAGACTTGCATGGACCTAGACATCTACAAGGATCTCTTAGCAACCTTTCACTCTACTGTCTCTTTATCTAAAACCACCTTCTTCCTCAACAAAGTACTGTCTATAACTAGAAAAACTACAGAGACTCTGTCACCTTCTCTTCCCAACTCTGTCCTCTGCCGCCTCCTCCTTCTTATATTACTGCTGAAGACTTTGCTTGGTTTTTTAGTGATGAAGTTAACTCAATCATGGACAAGTTCTCGGCATCTGCTTGCCCTGATGACTTTAGATCTCCCTACAAAGTCATGCTCTTCAAATTCAAGCCTCTGTCAGAAATTGAAATCTCCAACCTCCTGCAGTCACACATTGCGATCACCTGCTCGCTTGATTCACCAATGACCTCTCCTGGACCACCAACATTGCGTCACTGACCAAGAAAGCCCATCAGTGCGTGTACGTCCAGCGGCAGTTGAGGAGGGCGAGTGTGCCACCACACGTCATGAACAGCTTTTACAGGGGCATCATTGAGAGCATCCTGACAAGCTGTGTCGTTGCATGGTGTGAGAACTGCGATGTCTCAGACCGCAAAACCATACAGCGTATAGTGACTACAGCTGGGAAGATCATTGGTACCCCCACTCCCCTCCCTACAGGACATCTACCATGCCCACTGTGCCCACAAAGCCTCCAACATTGTGGGCGAGCCCACACACCCCTCCCACAGCCTCTTCAGCCTCCTGCCATCTGGGAAGAGATACAGGAGATACGAAGTGGCTCCACCCAACTGTGCAACAACTTTCTTCCTCAAGCTGTCAGGATCCTGAACTCTCTGTACCACCCATAACCCACACACAGACACACACACACAATGTCTACAACCGTCTGTCCCAAGCAGAGTTGTGGCAAGCTGGAGCCTAACCTGGAAGCACAGCACACAAGGCTAAAGGGGGAGGGGATACACCCTAGACGGGATGCCAGTCCACAGCAACCAGCTATTACATACTACAATCCTAACCTCTGACCACCGGAATGAAACCCCCCCCATCTAGAGGGACACCAGCCATTTTCATACGGTCTGCGGAGATCGCCCTCTCAGGTTCCTGACAGTCTTTGCTGAAACCTCACTTAAATTGGTGTCCATCCCAAGTACGGCTGCTGTATTTCTTTAGTACATTCCGCATGGACCTACATTAGGTCACACTACCCTTCTTTCCAAACAATTTTTGCACAAAAACTCACTTTTTGCACTACCACTTTTAAATCTGTTTACATTTCTATTCATTGTAGTAGTATATCCTGTATGTTGTCCTCTATGTCACATCGTGGTCCAAGAGAAACGCTATTTCACTCCAATGTATGTTCTAAACATATTGTGGAATTGACAATAAAGCTGACTTTAACTTTGATTCAATCCTATTGACACTCCTACAGACCATCTCCCGGCAACTATTTCCATCTGAATTTCCAGATACTTACAAGACCTGATCATCTGCTACACCCCAACCAGACTGCTACACTCGTCCAGCTCTGTCCACTTGGTGGTCCCACGCAGAAAAGGTCCAAAAGCAAAAGCCCAAAAGTTCTTGGTTCTAGCCCTGATGTGGGGGAACGACCCCCACACTCAGAATTGCTGAATCTCTGTCCACATTTAAGAAAGGATTTAAAACTCACTTCTTTCATGATCTCTTAAATTCATGTAGGCTAATGTGTAAATGTCCTTGTAACACGCCAAGGCGGGCAGGAAGGGGGGCGGAGTCCAGGATAAGCCAGCCGCAGCTGGGGCTAATTGCAATCTCTATTTCTCCCTCCCCGGACCCGCCAGTGAGGAGAACAGAGAGACGGAGGAGAAAGAAAGAGAGAGAGAAGGAGAGCGACCTGAGATAGCCATGACCCCAACCCCGATCCCGACCTCGACGCCGACCACAACCCTGATGCTGACCACGACCCCAAAGCACCGCCCTGCTCTACCAGTCCCAATTTCCCCCTTTTCCCCCACTGTTATCTTCCCCTGCACTGCCCTAAAATAGACGCCGAGAGATAAGCACCTCACCTGTCCTCCCTCCTCTGTCACAGTCCTGCTCTATAACTGTTTAACCATTGATAAACCTTCATGCAGCTACTTGTGTATTGTAATGTAAATGTTAAAAAAAATATTAGGAATGGTAATATAATGCTAATGCACGCATTGTATTTTCTATGAGATGTACATCTGTGATGTGTCTGCTAAAGGAATAAATGTAAATGTAAAAGAGAAAACTGCTTGGGCAGATTACTCATACTGAATGAGTACTCACACAGCTTCTACATCAGGAGATTCAATTCTATTCTGTTCAGTTCCATTTATTTTTACAGCTAGGATGGATTCATGCCAAATGTTTGTTGTCAAGGATGTCTCAAAATGTGTGCAGATCGCTAAACCATACATTAGAAATGTCTAAGAGATCATATCTTGACTGCTGCATCCACATGGAAAACAGGTGTCTCACAATACAGATGCTACTCGTATGGCCCACAGAGACCACTGGGGTCCTCAAAAGAGAAATGTTATTTAAAGGACACAGTGCAAGACCCATGAAGATCACTACATGGGACAGCCGACAGAAAACTTTCAACACAGGTGCACGAACATCCGCTGGAAATGAGAAGACACAATCCACTGCCAGTCATTTCAACTGATGAAGATGACAGCAGCCACTTTTGACTGAGACAGCATGAAGGTTTAGGCCTGATCCAGCTTTAGAAAAGGTAGAGAGTTTCTGAAAGCCTGGTTCTCTGGACCTGGTTCAAACAACCAGCACATGGGCTTGGATGCTGTCTACGTGTCAATGAGAGGTAAGGAGCTTGCACAACAGCATCAAAGCATGCACGAACCAAAAAAGGTCAGCACAAAACATCATGGTCAGTAGCAAACTGATAAACCAGTCACTTAACTCCTATATATCATGTTTTCTTGGCTGTGCCTGTCCCTCTCAGGACTCTTACCTTATCATTGATGGTAGGGCACAGCTGGATAAGCAGGAATCGGTAGGCCACAACAGGTAGCACACACAGGATGGACGTCAGCAGAATGGTGAGCCACACATTGGGCTGGTTTAATGAGTTTCTGGCAGTTCCTTTCATACAACACCCCCACAAAAAAAAAACACCTTAGAATATCCTAGTACCAGTGATTATGGGAAAATAGCTTATGTCCACAGTTCCTTGACTCTTCAACCTGAGAACTGTTATTTAAACATGATAAGATTTTAAGGTATGGAAGATCTAAAAGAGTTTTGAGATGCCAGGATGTGGGTTCAAGCCAGAAGCAGAGAATGAAAATTGAAGTCATCTCACCGATGAAAGGAAAAGAGGCTGTGAAGATGAGGTACATGCCGTTGCTGTACATAGTGAAGGTAATGGCAAAGTAGACTGCCAAGCTTCCCCAGAGGAAGAACTGGTTTACTGCTGTCCAGTAGGATGTGTCTAGCCCCAGCTGATGGAGAAGCAGAGAAAAACACTATTCATTCTCTGTTAGTTATTATAGGCATTGCCATGCCAATGAGCCTGAACAGGTTTGTGAAGGTAGGCATTTGGAAGTGCCAGTGAAAATGACGCACAGTGGTTGAAAGCCACACTAAAAGTGGTTAAGTGGGTTATTCTCACACTCTTTACCAGTTTTGTCTACTTACTATGCAGTAGGTACATATATGTGTACAAGATCAGCTGCTATGTTAAGGCTTCTTTGTAGCTGCCATAGATTTGTTTCAGATGTATAAGTGACTTGTTTCTGAAGCATTGGACTGATTAGGCTGCAAAAGTTTAGGAACCCCTGGCCAAATTACACGTTTTGTTGATTTTCCAAGAAAAAAGAACTAGCAAAACTTCTGCAGAGAACAAACAAACATGGCATATTTCTGTAAATTTTTAATGGAAAATTAATGTTTATTTTGTAAATTTATCACCCATCCAATTTCATTAACCACTTTTCTTGGACAGGGAGGTCTGGAGCCTATTACAGAATGCCTGGACGCGAGCTGAGGCGGTGCATCCTGGTCTGTCCACCTCAGGGTTACCCCACATGCAATTCATCCATTCATACACTATGGCAATGTAGCGTCACCAATCCACCTGAACTGCATGTCTTTGAACTGTGAAGGGAAACCCACACAGACACAGAGAGAACACTCAAACTCCAAACAGACTGAGCCCGATTTGAACCTACACCCAAACAGCTCAGGTGGTGTGAGTCAGCAGTGTTACTTGTTCTGCTGAATTTAACCAACTGGAGAAAGACATACATGTGGCATGGACAGAAGTTTGGGAATATATAGTCAGTATTTAGTAACACCCCCTTGACAGAAATCACATCCTCTAAATGTTTCTTATAACCAAATAGCAGTCTTCCTGTTGTTTTTTTTCTATTTTGCTTTACAATTTCTTCCCTTGTTAGTTAGTTCACTTAGTTCTTAGTTCACAAACATTCGTAGGTTGTTTGAGAACTACCCACATACAGCATTTTCAATAATATTGAAGTCCGGGGACCGTGAAGGTCATTCCAAAAACTTAATCTTTAGTTTCTAGAACTAGTTCATGGTTGATTTTGAGGTATTTTTTGGATCGTTGCCTTGTTGTAATATTCAAGCTTCAGTTTCTTCACTGACTGTGGGGCATTAGCTTCCAGTATTTGCTGATACAAACAGTGGCACAGTGAGTAATACCACTGTCTCACAGCACCTGGGAGATGTGAAAGGATATGGGTTCGATCCCCACTCAGTCTGTGTGGAGTTTGCATGTTCTCCCCGTGTCTGCTTGGGTTTCCTCTGGGTTCTCTGGTTTCCTCCCACAATCCAAAGACATGCTGTTCAGGTTCACCCATAGTGTGTGAGTGACAGAGAGAGTGTCTGTGTTCCACTGATGTATGGAGGAGTGACCCATTGTAAGTAGTGTATCTAGCAGTGTAAGTCACCGCAGTGAATAAAGTGTGTGGGCTGATAACACTACACAGAATTCATTGGAAGTTGCTTTGGAGAAAAGGGGTCTGCTAAATAAATACATTTTCACATTTTCAGAACCGCTTGTCCCATACAGGGTCGCGGGGAACCAGAGCCTACCCAGTAACACAGGGCGTAAGGCCAGAGGGGGAGGGGACACACCCAGGACGGGACGCCAGTCTGTCGCAAGGCACCCCACGCAGGACTTGAACCCTAGACCCACCGAAGAGCAGGACCGTGGTCCAACCCACTGCGCCACCACACCCCCTGCTAAATAAATAAATAAATGTAAATGTAATCATACATCATGGAATCCATTCTTCCCACCACCTGCACAATATTTCCTGTACCACTGGCTGCTGCACAGCCCCAAAGCATAACATTTTCCTGTAGGCTATTTTGACCCTGTGCTCTGCATAAAACCAGTTTTTAAAAAAATCTATAATAAGTGTCCATTAAAACTTGCAGAAAGAGATCATATTTAAATTTGTTCTGTGCAGAGGTTGTTTGAACTTCTTTTCACTTCATAACAGATCATCAACATGAACAACAAAACCCCAATGTGCCCCGGCTTTGCCACACATGTACTTCATGAGTGTTGGGACAGAAACTTGTACAAAACTGGTAAGACTGCAGAGGTCTTAAGTTTCCAGTAGAATAAATGAAGTGTGATATAATAACCATAAGAGCTGAGGAGGCCAGTCGACCATTATAGAAGCACTCCATGCTGACGTACCATGGTGAACTGGGAAATGAAGCTACCATACAGTAACAATGTTTTTATTACCTGTAAACTGGCTTAGAAGTTTTGTTTAATCTAGAATGCCCAGAGGTATTTTTGCCCCTTAACTTTCACTTGGGAGTTTTTGTTCCTTTCCTCGGTGGCCAGTAGACATACTTATAGCTCTATAAAAGCATTGATAATGTATTATACTAGTCTGTAGTTTGTTTCCTTGTCTCATGTATTTGTTTCTTTGCTCTGTGCCTGTGTTCAAGTGCTCTGTGTCACTGCATGAGAAGAGCTCTATAAAAATACAATGAATTGAATGTGTACATAGCACTACTTAGGTAATATTCTCTTGTCCAGTCATGGTGTGTCGTTTGCTGCTGAAGCAGCCACTAGACCATTACCTGAACACAAACAGTAATGAGGAGACAGGTCTGGGCGAGCAAGGCAAACGACTGGTAGTCTGCAATGTCCCTGCCATCATCACGCACTGTGTCATACATGGCAGCATAAGGGATGAAGAAGAGCACCAGGGAGCTGTAGCAGCTGTGCAGAACACATTTGAAAAAGGCTGTCTTGCTGAAGTACTTGTTGAGCTGCCCAGGGGAGTAGAGCTGGGGGAACTGGACGCTCCAGCGGTCATTCACATCCTACAGCCAAACACACAACTGTAAACACACACACAGTCTGTCAAAGCAGTGACTACTTAGTGTGTTTTTCTAACCACTAGTCCTCAGTTACCTGGTCAAAGAGACTCATGCCCAACACAGGGAGGGCGGTGTACACCAGATTGTACACGGTGATGAACCATTCATCATACACTGTCTGCAAAAAAGGAACAACCACAATGTGTAAGTTGCAGAAACTGGCTTCAGTATAAAAAGATTATAAAGAGATAGGATTCCATGTAAATCCTATGACTGATAAATATTAACCCCAGATCTCAAGATTTCAATTTACATTTACATTTATTCATTTAGCAGACGCTTTTGTCCAAAGCAATGTACATCTCAGCAAAAGCAATACAAATTCTATTCCTAAGTTTCTGAGTGTTTTCCTGTGTTCCAACATAGTTGAGTCCTCCCAGATAAGAATAGAATTGAGCTTTCATTTTTTTCCTTTGCAACACTGTGCAATTAAAGTATTTCACTCATCCTTTCTTGTTTTCTTTTCTCTCCATTTCGGTGACATCCTTACCTGGGCAGAAAAGCCACAGAAGAAGGCATACCAAAAGTGGACAAATGTGAAGGTGAAATTCTTGTAAAAGAAGTATCTCAGGAACTTGCACATTCGCAGATAGGACCAGCGGCCGTGCACCAGTAAGAGGCGCTGCAGGTAGCGGAACTGGGCGAACGAGAAGTCACTGGACAGCACGGCCTGCATGCCCTCCTGCCCACTGATGCCCACGCCAATGTGGGCCGCTGAGGGGTAAGGTGAGAGGGCAGAAAAAAAAGTTAGGGGCCATGAACAGAGAGCTCTTCGTTGGAGAGTGGAAGAGAAGGATTAGGTAGTGGGACTTTATGACAAAAAATCATTAGGACTTGAGATGAAATCAGAGACAAGAGAAGACGAAAAGATTACAGTCAAGTGTCGATCAATAGTACTGAAAATATAGACAACTTACAGGAACAATTTTCAATTTTTTTTGAAGAAATTGCATGCACTTGCACCAGTCCATTGAAGATTGCAGAGCAGGCAGCAAATTAGAACAACAGGGACAGGACTCAAGGCAGTGAAGAAAGGCACCAAAACAAGCAATGGTTGATTGAAAAAAAAAAAAAGACATTGCTAAAACATGGAAGAAAAAAAAAAAACACCCAGCAACTGCAGTCACTACAACAATCATGAGCACTTTAGCACTATTACAGCATGTTAGAACACTTTCAGAAAACAGCTAAGAGAATGAAAACCCACTAAGCAGCCAGGGCTCATAAGGAGTTCCTCCTCGCTTTAGTATTTAACTGTTTCAATGAAGCTACAGTTAAGTGCATCAAAACCATTTTCAAATGTAGAACAGAAGAAGTGTAGATTAATGACATTAATGATAACGTCACAGGGGTTGAGGGGGTTTGGCCAGGTACCGCTCTCTGGCGGCTTTGGGGTTTGAGTCCCGCTTGGGGTGCCTTGCAATGGACTGGCGCCCCGTCCTGGGTGTGTCCCCTCCCCCTCCAGCCTTGCACCCTGTGTTGCCGGGTTAGACTCCAGCTCAGGCTTGCCGGGACAAGCAATTTCAGACTGTGTGTGATAATGTTACAAGATGAAATCTCCAACCTCCTGCTATTACACAGAGCCACCAAATGCTCACTTGATCTCATCCCTTTTCTGTTAGGCCAGATAACATTAAACAAAGTAACCAGTTGCAGAGTTTCATGTGAGAAGTTCTGAAAACCATGGACTGTTAAAACCTTCTATTGCACAGCATGTACAGTGTGTAATGTTTGAACTGCATCATGAGTACTGCATTCTGAACAGCAATGTGTCAGACTGAATCCAAAGTTATTGGGAAAGATATGTTTTATCGGCATAAAGATGCAACAGTTTTTCTGTGTTAATGGAAGACGGAGGAAAAAAATTTACATTTAAGTTGTTCACAAATGTAGGGAATGATGTGCTACAGAGACTCAGTCAATTAGTCAACTCAGTCAAGACCCTGATTATTGTCTACTGCTCCCAGACATTTACAAGACTTGATCAACCGCTGCACTCCAGTCAGACACCTTTGCTCATCTACCTGCTGCGTCCACACCTCGGGCGGTCAGATCATGCCTCGATTCTGCAGCTCCCGGTCTACAAGCAGAAACTGAAGCGAGAGGAACCTGTGACGCGCACTGTACAGCGGTGGACACCAGAAGCAGAGGAAAGGCTCCAGGACTGCTTTGACTCCGTAGACTGGGACATGTTCAGAAACTCATCCTCCAATCTGGAGGAGTATGCTACAGTGGTCACAGACTGCATCGGGTACTGTGTAAATGTCTGCATACCACATAAAACAGTCCGCTCATTCCCCAACCAAAAATCGTGGATAACCGCCGAAATCCAAAATAAGATCCACGCGCGAACTTGCACATTTCAGTCCAGAGACAAGGACACGTATAAGAAGAACAAGTACGAGCTCCACAAAGCCATCGCCAGCGCAAAACGGGAATATAGCAAGAAGGTGGAATCACAGTTTAACTGCACTCAAGATGCACGTAGGGTGTGGCAGGGAATCCGAACATTAACGGATTATAAACCACAAAGGCGGTCATTGACAGGTGCCGCTGTGTCTCTCCCAGACGAACTGAATGCGTTTTATGGCCGCTTCGAGTTCGAGAACAAAGACCCCCCCCCCCTGACTGCGCATCCCCACAGTACATGATAACGCCAGTCTCACCATCTCTGTGGCACAGGTGAGAAGAACCTTTCGCCGAGTCAATATCCACAAAGCTGCTGAAGCAGAGCAGGGACACGGTGGCGCAGTGGGTTGGACCAGGTCTTGCTCTCCAGTGGGTCTGGGGTTTGAGTCCACCTTGGGGTGCCTTGCGATGGACTGGTGTCCTGTCCTGGGTGTGTCCCCTCCCCCTCCGGCCTTACGCCCTGTGTTGCTGGGTTAGGCTCCGGTTCCCTGTGACCCCGTATGGGACAAGCGGTTTAGAAAGTGTGTGTGTGTGTGTGTGTGTGTGTGTGTGTGTGTGTGTGTGTGTGTGTGTGTGTGTGTGTGCGCGCACGCGCTAGACCAGATGGAATTTCAGGGCGAGTTTTAAAACCATGCAGTGAGCAACTGGCCACTGTCTTCACGGACACATTTAACACCTCCTTAAAAAGCTCAACTGTACCCATCCATCTTCCTCCACTTATCCGGGACCGGGTCGCAGGGGCAGTAGTCTAAGCAGAGCCCCCCAGACTTCCCTCTCCTCGCAAATCTCCTCCAGCTCCTCTGGGGGAACCGCAAAGCGTTCCCAGGCCAGCTGGGAGACATAGTCTCTCCAACGTGTCCTGGGTCTGCCCCGAGGCCTCCTCCCCGTGGGACATGCCCGGAACATCTCCCCAGGGAGGCGTCCAGGAGGCATTCGGAACAGATGCCCGAGCCACCTCAACTGGCTCCTCTCGATGCGGAGGAGCAGCGGCTCTACTCCGAGCTCCTCCCGGGTGACTGAGCTCCTCACCCTATCTCTAAGGGTGCGCCCAGCCACCCTGCGGAGAAAACTCATTTCTGCCGCTTGTATCCGCGATCTCATTCTTTCGGTCATGATCCAGAGTTCATGACCATAGGTGAGGGTAGGAACGTAGATTGACCGGTAAATTGAGAGCTTCGCCTTACGATTCAGCTCCTTCTTCACCACAACAGACCGGTACAACGACCGCATTACTGCGGACGCCGCACCGATCCGTCTGTCAACCTGCCGCTCCATTTTTCCCTCACTCGTGAACAAGACCCCGAGATACTTAAACTCCTCCACTTGAGGGAGGAGCTCCCCCCTAACCCGGAGGGGGCAATCCACCTTTTTCCGACTGAGGACCATGGTCTCGGATTTGGAGGTGCTGATTCTCATCCCCGCCGCTTCGCACTCGGCTGCAAACCTCTCCAGTGCACGCTGTAAGTCTTGATTCGATGAAGCCAACAGGACCACATCGTCCGCAAAAAGCAGAGACGAGATTTTGCGGCCACCAAAACAGACACCCTCCGTTCCCTGGCTGCGCCTAGAAATTCTGTCCATAAAGATAATGAACAGAATAGGTGACAAAGGGCAGCCCTGGCGGAGTCCAACATGCACCGGGAACAGGTCTGACTTACTGTCGGCAATGTGAACCAAGCTCCTGCTCCGGTCATACAGGGAACGAACAGCCCGTAGCAACGAGCCCTGAACCCCATAATCCCGAAGTACCCCCCTCAGGATGCCACGAGGGACACGGTCGAATGCCTTCTCCAAGTCCACAAAACACAGATGGACTGGTTGGGCAAACTCCCATGAACCCTCCAACACCCTAGTGAGGGTACAGAGCTGGTCCAGTGTTCCACGGCCAGGGCGAAAACCGCATTGCTCCTCCTGGATCCGAGGTTCGACTATCGGTCGGATTCTCCTCTCCAGTACCCCGGCATAGACTTTCCCAGGGAGGCTAAGGAGTGTGATCCCCCTATAGTTGGAACACAATCTCCGGTCCCCCTTCTTAAAAAGAGGGACCACCACTCCGGTCTGCCAGTCCAGAGGCACCGTCCCCGAACTCCACGCGATGCTGCAGAGGCGTGTCAGCCAAGACAGCCCCACAACATCCAGAGACTTGAGAAACTCAGGGCGGATCTCATCCACCCCCGGAGCCTTGCCACCGAGGAGTTTTTTGACTACCTCAGCAACTTCAGCCAGGGTAATGGACGAGTCCCCCTCTGAGTCCCCGGCCTCAGCTTCCTCTGCGGAAGGCGTGTCGGAGGGATTGAGGAGATCCTCAAAGTACTCCTTCCACCGCCCGAGGACATCCTCAGTTGAGGTCAGCAGTGCACCACTTCCATTGTAAACAGTGTTGGCGGAACACTGCTTCCCCCTTCTGAGTCGCTGGACGGTTTGCCAGAATCTCTTTGAGGCCAACCGAAAGTCTTCCTCCATGGCCTCACCGAACTCCTCCCAGGCCCGAGTTTTTGCTGCGGCGACTACCAGAACCGCGCTCTGTCTGGCCCGCCGGTACCCATCAGCTGCTTCAGGAGTCCTGTGAGCCAGCCAGGCCCGATAGAACTCCTTCTTCAGCTTGACGGCATCCCTTACCTGCGGTGTCCACCACCGTGTTCGGGGATTGCCGCCGTGACAGGCACCGGAGACTTTATGGCCGCAGCTCCGAACCGCCGCCCCGATAATGGAGGTGTGGAACATAGTCCATTCGGACTCAATGTCCCCAGTCTCCCTCGGGACCTGGTTGAAGCTCTGTCGGAGGTGGGAGTTGAAGACCTCTCTGACAGGGGCCTCCGCCAAACGTTCCCAACAGACCCTCACTATGCGTTTGGGCCTGCCAGGTCTGTCCAGCTTTTTCCCCCGCCATCGAATCCAACTCACCACCAGGTGGTGATCAGTTGACAGCTCAGCCCCTCTCTCCACCCGAGTGTCCAAGACATATGGCCGAAGATCAGAAGAAACGACTACAAAGTCGATCATCGACCTCCGACCTAGGGTGTCCTGGTGCCAAGTGCACTGGTGGACACCCTTATGCATGAACATGGTGTTCGTTATGGACAAACCGTGACTAGCACAGAAATCCAATAACAACTCACCGCTCGGGTTCAGATCAGGGAGGCCGTTCCTCCCAATCACGCCCCTCCAGGTGTCACTGTCGCTGCCCACGTGGGCGTTAAAGTCCCCCAGTAGAACGACAGAGTCCCCAGTGGGAGCGCTTTCCAGCACGCCCCCCAGGGACTCTAAAAAGGCCGGGTACTCTACACTGCCGCTAGGCGCATAAGCACAAACGACAGTGAGAGACCGTTCCCTGACCCGAAGGCGTAGGGAGACGACCCTCTCATTCACCGGGGTAGACTCTAACACATGGCGGCTGAACTGGGGGGCTATTAATAAGCCCACACCCGCCCGCCGCCTCTCACCCTGGGCAACGCCAGAATAGTGGAGAGTCCACCCTTGGTCGAGAAGAGTGGTTCCAGAACCCAAGCTGTGAGTGGAAGTGAGCCCGACTATATCTAGACGGTATCTCTCAACCTCCTGCACTAGCTCAGGCTCCTTCCCCGCCAGTGAGGTGACATTCCAAGTCCCAAAAGCCAGAGTTGGCATCCGAGGTTTGGGTCGACCGGGCACTTGGCCCCGACCACCGCCCAAATCATAACGCACCGGCCCCTTATGTTCTCTCCGGCAGGTGGTGACCCCACCGAAGAGCGGCTCCACGTCGTGGCTTCGGGCTAAGCCCGGCCAGGCCCCATGGGCATAGACCTGGCCACCAGGCGTTGGCATGCGAGCTCCCCCCCCCAGGCCTGGCTCCAGGGTGGGGCCCCAGTGACCCTATACCGGGCGGGGTGAACGAGATCCTTGATTTAATAGTCATAAGGGGATTTTTGAACCGCGCTTTGTCTCGTCTGTCACCCAGGACCTGTTTGCCTTGGGAGACCCTACCAGGGGCATATAGCCTCAGGCAACATAGCTCCTGAGATCATTCAGGCACTCAAACCCCTCCACCTCGGTAAGGTGGCGGTTTGCGGAGGGGTCAACTGTACCCACTTGTTTCAAAAACATCACCATCATCCCCGTTCCCAAGAAGAACAAAGTGAGCTGCCTTAATGACTATCGCCCAGTGGCACTGACCCCCATTGCAATGAAATGCTTCGAGAGGCTGGTCCTGGGACACATTAAGGACACCATCCCAGACACTCTGGACCCACTGCAGTTTGCCTACCACCACAACAGAGCCACTGAAGACGCAATATCACACACACTTCACACCAGTCTGTCTCACCTGGATAATAAAAACTGCTATGCAAGGCTATTGTTTGTAGACTATAGCTCAGCATTTAACGCTGTGATCCCAACCAAGCTGATCCAGAAACTACTAGGGCTGGGACTGAGTGCCGCATTGTGCAATTGGATCCTGGATTTCTTCACCAACGGACCCCAGCGTGTGCGGATTGGCAGTAATACCTCATCCCCACTGATCCTCGACACTGGCACTCCACAGGGAAGCGTCCTGAGCCCAGTGCTATACTCCTTGTTCACACATGACTGTGTAGCTAGTCACAGCTCCAACACCATCATAGAGTTTGCTGACGATACCACCATTGTGGGTCTGATCACCAACAACGATGAGACGACCTACAGAGAGGAGGTGAGGCTCCTGGCAGAGTGGTGCCAGGACAACAACCTGTCTCTCAATGTCAGTAAAACCAAGGAGTTGGTGATTGACTTCAGGAAACAGGATACAGTTCAGGCACCCATCTACGTAGGAGGGGACATGGTAGAGAGGGTTAACAGCTTCAAATTCCTCGGGGTCATCCTCACTGACAAACTCACGTGGACTGAGCACACAGCATCGACCATCAAAAAGGCCCATCAACGCCTCCACTTCCTCAGGCATCTGAAGAAAGCCAGGATGTCCACTAGAGTCCTCACCACTTTCTACAGGTGTGCTGTGGAGTCCGTCCTCACAGGATGTATTACATCCTGGGGTGGCAGCTGCTCCATACAGGACAAGAAAGTCCTACAGAGGGTGTTCAAAACAGCTCAGGAAATCATCGGCACGCAGCTACCAGCAGTCGAGAACACCTACACTACACGCTGCCTCAGAAAGATAATGCACATCATGAGAGATCATAGTCACCCTGCATGGGCACTTTTCTCTTCCCTGCCATCTGCAAATGGCTTAGGTCTATTTGAACCCGCACTGCTAGGTACAGGAACAGCTTTTACCCCACTGCTGTAAGAGCATACAACACTAACCAATGTGCCACCTTTAGTAACTAGAATTGAACTGCTCCACCCAAGCACATTGGTAAATTACACTGTCACTTTAAGCATTCTCATTCTCTTGTTTTGAGTTCTCTGACTGTTACCATTATTGTTATTACTGTTACCATTATTTATTGGTATTGCTGTCATTGCTGCTATTGTTATTTACTGTCATTGACACTGTTTTGTTTGTGCAGTATTTCTATTGTCCTTGTCCATAGTCTGTGGAGAAGCATTCAGGAAGATTTTCATGATACATGTACATGGTACTTGTATCTGTGACAATAAACTTGAAACTAGTACTTCTGCCCGCTTGGTGGTCCCGCGCACAAGAAGTAAAGCATGGAGGTTCTCGGTTCTGGCTCGGTTGTGGTGGAATGACCTTCCCCTCTCACTTAGAACTGCTGAAACTCTGTCCACATTCAAAAAGGGTCTGAAAAGTCACCTTTTCCAGACTCACTTTGCCCAAGATCTCTCAAGCTCATTTACAATGTAAGTGTTCATGCACAGTAACTTTATGATCATCCCGAGATAAGCATTTACACAGCTCCTATTCCAGCATTGTATATAAATGTTTGTGTACCTTATATAAAAAATAATTGTAGGAAGGTTATCAGGATTTATCTATCTTTATGCACCTACTTGAGCGATGAACATCGGTGCATCAAGTGGAAAGTAACAAACTAGATTTACTTAAGAATCACATGTCAGTAGCTATAGCTCTTTCTCTTAATGTAATGAACATTGTATTTTCACTGAAATGTACGTCGCTTTGAAGAAAAGCGTCTGCTAAATGAGTAAATGTAAATGTAATTATTTCTCCGTTGAGACAAAGAATGCATCTAAATGCATCAGGAATGTCCTTTGCTTATATGTGCAGGTCAGGATTTTTCTTTTATCTGAACAGCCTATGTGAATAAGTATTTGGAGATTTTCTTCAATGGTGAGCCATCCCATGAAATCACAGATTGAGACTAAAGACTGGAGATAGTCTTCTCACACAGGGAAGATTTGTCATTCCCCCCCCTCCATTTTCTTGTGCCCCCATTCTGAAGGCTTCACTGAAAATTTTGGACATACAATTTTTAATATACAAATTAAGTTCCCCCCCGAATCTTTGGATGGTGAAGTGTACATACCTTATTTTGAACCCATAAGTTTATTTTGTTGGTGTTCATGAACACATGATGTTTATGCACATGCTATGTTTGTTAAATGAACTTTAAATTGGTTAAATATAGATATTACATTTGTTAAATTGTGCCTGGATCTCTGGTCTCGTTACTTTTCACTGTCGGACTAACCACTCCCTATGGCTCTTAGTAACCTGACTGTTCCACACCAGTGCAAAGTGTAAGGGAGCTGCCGCCTCACTTATAAGTTGAATTAGTGAACACAGAAAGCAGTGGGCAGCTGTTGCACTGGGGCTACAGTAGTGATCATCAACTCTGCTTGTCATCGTTTCTGTCTCATGTCATCTACATTTATTAATTTAGCAGGTGCTTTTCTCCAAAGCATCTTAAGATTGAGCTACTTACAATTATTTACCCATTTATACATCTGGGCAATTTCACTGGAATAATTCAGGGTACGTGCCTTGTTCAAGGCTACTATAGCTGCAAGTGAGACTCTCGGGTCCAAAGGCAGCACCTCTAAGTTTGCTGCCCCTTGTCCCAGCTGTCCTATCTGATCAGATGGCAGATAGACCCAGCTGTCTGCAGGCACCATAAATGCTGTTAGATGTATGGAATGCGGCTCACTATATGGAATGAGTTTCACACCCCTGTCATGAACAGACATTAACACATACTTAACAAGTGAGTCAGAGTGATACATATACACACACACACACACACACACACACACACACACACACACACACACACACACAAACACACTACACTGTCTGAAACCGCTTGTCCCAAGTGGGGTCGCAGTAAACTGGAGCCTAACATGGCAACACAGAGTGCAATGCTGGAGGGGGAGGGGACACACCCTTAGTCATATTAATCATCCATACAAAACTTTGAGTGTAGAATATATTTACCTGGTTGCACTCATGTAGCTGTATTTGCCTCCAGTCTTGGTTTCTTAGATATAGCAGAGACCTTCTTAGGACTTTAACCAAACCAAAGTAGAGGTCCTTAAATACTATGTAGCATCAGGTGCCTGGTGCTGTTTCCAATGATAGCAGTTATTTCTATTAACGTTATAGTTTCAACAGTGACTACGATCCCTGAGCCAACTGCAGCCTCAAGGGGTTCGCCTACCCTTGATCATGCTGACATCATTGGCACCATCTCCAATTGCCAGAGTTACTGCTTGCTTATACTTCTTGACCAACTCCACCACCTGGGCTTTCTGCAGAGGTGTGACCCGGCAACAGATAACTGTCTTGCACATGCAGGCTGTTCGCAGCAGCTCTTGTTCCAGGCTCTTGTCCAGGGCATAGGCCTGAAGTTACAGGAGGTGAATGGAGTGAGAAATTAGTACATGAGCACAGAAGGTCAAATATAAGTACTTAATCTTAAGAGGCATTTCTTTGCATTTACAAGTATCACATTTGTCTTTCACATGCTTCTCTATAGCTGAGCAGCAGAGAGGCACCATGCGGTTTATTTCACACTTATAACTTGGCTCATACTGCACTGTCAACCTGCATTATTTGTTTGCTATGTCTGCTAGTTCTACATGTAACTGCTGTCACAATCTGGACTGTCCAAGCAATATCAGCTTGTTTAGTGGCTATACATTGATTCATTTAACCAACATTTTTCTGTAAAGTGACATGGAACAAGAAGCACCTTACAATTATTTACTCCCCTTAAACAGCTGGGTAATTTTACTGGTAAGTACCATGCTCATGCATACTACAGCCAGAGAAGAGTCAAACTTGCGATCGTTGGGTCCAAAAGTAGCTGCACTAACCACTATGCTACCAGCTTTTTGCATGACATATAGGCTACAGATTCATTGGTATTATTTCATTGCTTTCCCTGTTCTGTTTTGGACATCAACATAAATGCTGAGTCATCATATTTACATTAGTGAGCTTTTCTTAAGTGTATGGTACATAATAGCTATGAAAGAGCTGTACAAGGACATTTAAACTGCTATGCAGTATTATATAGTAATTAATAAAGGAAAAAATGCCTTATCATAACACAACATATCCTTTGACATAATTGTTTATATTACTTCATTTAGCCAGCGGCGAACCGTCAGGGCCAGCAAGGCCTTCTCTGTTGGCCTAAACACTATCAGAATCACTGACTGACCTTTTAATATATTTTTTCCATGAATGTTTATTAAATTATTCCCAATAGTCTATTCTCTTCATTTCATAGCTTTTCTCCTGGTTGCGCTGCTTCCAGTAGTGTATGCTAATGTTAGCACTTTTATCCAATCATATTTCAGCCAGGGGGGGTGCGGTGGTGCAGTGGGTTGGACCGGGTCCTGCTCTCTGGTGGGTCTGGGGTTCAAGTCCCACTTGGGGTGCCTTGCGATGGACTGGCGTCCCGTCCTGGGTGTGTCCCCTCTCCCTCTGGCCTTACGCCCTGTGTTGCCGGGTAGGCTCCGGTTCTCCGCGACCCCATATGGGACAAGCGGTTCAGAAAGTGTGTGTGTGTGTGTGTGTGTGTGTGTGTGTGTGTGTGTATTTCAGTCATCATGTGTTGCCAGGGTCAAAGAAATCTGCCTTGAGGCCTTCAGAATCAACAGTGTGGGCGCCTGTAGCTTAAATTAAATGGCAATGAAACTGTTGCTTTAACCAATCAGATTTCGAATTGGCGACACCAAGGCCATCTAGCAGGCATACAATAATGTCGGCATTTTCACGTCCTTTGATTGTATGGTCAGAGAGCGTACTAGTAAGAGGTAGCAAACCGCATCTGTAGCGAACTGCACAAGCTAAAATATATTCCTGTAGATTTAATAGCTATTTTTTCAACCCACAATGGCTGACAGACGAGAAGAAATTGATTTGGTCGCAGATATACTTACAAAGCCATTTTCAAGACGGACTTTTCAAGAAAAGCTGGACATCGTGAGGAAAGGTCGGCCAACCCCGAAGCTAGCAAGCCTGTCCCAGCCGGGGAAGGGTTTGTCCGCCACTTTCAATTCAGTAACTGTATGGTGGACTGTATTTTTCTCATTTTATTAGGTTAATATTGATGCTTCTGCTAGAGATGATGTATGTGGCGCAGCTGTGGCTGCAGTGAAAGGAGACTTGTTGAATTGTGTTAATTGGGTTTCTTGCTTTAGTAATGGCATTCATTCTCGCTGCATGAGATATCTACCTGTCTCTGTGATGCAACGCCCTGTTATACTACGTTTCTGTATAATATTGATGGTTTCTATAGCCGTGGCGTCATAATGATGGTATTAAGGTGGATCAATTCAGGTATGACACCACTGAAGGCCTAGGTGTGAAATGCACGGCCCGCCACTGCATTTAGCAGATGCTTTTTTCTCCAAAGCAAACTCCAATGAACACTATGTAGTGTTAGTTTTGGGACTCAGGAAGACGCACAAATTTTTACCATTGAAACTAATGGTAATTACATTTATTAATTTAGGTGACACTTTTCTCCAAAGGAACTTAGTGTTAATCTACCTACAATAACCATTTATACAGCTGGGTAATTTTTTTTTGTACAGCTGGAGCAATTTAGGGAAAATACCTCGCTCAAGGGTAGTACAACCAGAGGTGAGTTTTTCTTGTCTAATCACTACGCTACCAGCTGTCAAAACTACATTCTTGAGTTTTGAGAATTCACCTTAAGGAGGGTTTTTCAGGAATGAATTACCTTTGTAAGAGGGAGCTGATTATATATTAAATTCCCTCCTTCCTTATTATTGACACAGAACACTTTACAAAGGAAATCATAAGCAAATGCAATTCGTGAGGAAACAGCCCAATAAAGAAAGATACAGTTTACTGAAGTTGCAGGACAAAATACAATGAAATATTTGTTAATTTAGCTGATACTTTTATGCAAAGTGACTAAATTACTTAAGCTACCTATAGATGCATTTACACAGCCAGGCAATTTATGATAAGTACGTTGCCCACAGGTACTATAGCTGGAGGTGGGATTCAAACCTGTAATTGCTGGATTCAAAGGCAACATCTTTAACTGCTACATTATGAGCTGTATCATGAAAACAGAATAACTATTGCTAATAAGAAAAACATCCAACAAATGGGAAGCCTGTGAAAAGTACCTGGTGACTTCAGACTTCTGAGTAGTGCTGTCACCTCACAGCATTTGGGTGGTACAAGATGATGTGGGTCAGTCTATGTGGACTGTGTACACTCTTCCTGTGTTCTCATGACTTCCTCTGGGTACTCTCGTTTCGTCTCATGGTCCAAAGACATGTTTTTCAAGTGAATTGCTCAATCTAAATTACCCCTACTGTGTGTGTGTGTGTGTGTGTGTGTGTGTGTGTGTGTGAGAGAGAGAGAAAGACAGAGTGAGTGTTGTTCTGGTGAACAGATGACTGATTTACTGCAAGTACTGTGCTGTAGTGTATTTAGCACTTTAAGCCACGTTGGGGGAAAAGTGTCAGTTAAATACTGAAAAGTAATCATTGCAAGTTACTTCAGAACCCACTCCAGGTCGGGGTGGCACAGCGAGTAGCACTGCTGTCTCCCAGGTGCTGGGTGGTTGTGGGTTCAATCCCCGCTCATTCTGTTTGACTGAGTCTGTATGTTCTCCTTGTGTCTATGTGGGTTCCTCCCACAGTCCAAGGACATGTTGTTCAGGTTCCCCCATAGTGTGTGAGTGACACAGAGAGAGTGTGTGTTCCACTGATGTATGGATGAGTGACCCATTAGTGTATCTAGCAGTGTAAGTCACCTTGGTGAATAAGGCGTGTGGGCTGATAACACTACATAGAGTTCATTGGAAGTCACTTTGGAGAAAAGTGTCTGCTAAATAAATAAATAAAAGTTACTCTGGAGAAAAGTATTTGCTAAATAAGAGGTATTTTATTCTTACCAAACTATGTCCATTTATCACTAAACCATACTCTCCATCCACCGTTTCATCAGGCAGCATCTTGGACTTTTTATCCAGAATTCCCCTCTGGATGATTGTAGGCTCATCTTCTGATTCAGGCTTCATTTTCTTTCTTGCATTTCTAATTGCAGAGAATAAAGCAAGACTAACCCTCAAGGCCTGGAATGGATTCACCATGGATTAACCATGCTCTGCGATATTCAAACGGAAGTCAATAGGTTAAAGTTTTACTCTTCTCACCGAAGTTCTTCATGCACTTCCTGTGGCGTATCTGCAGAGATGATGAACACATCTGTCATCTCCTCCCGCAACATGTTGCAGGAGTATCCAATGTTCTCTGCTGTCTCTATTAAGAAAAATTAGAAATGTCAGTTTAACCAAACTATGTACAAGGAAAATTTCCATCAACTTTGAAAGGTGCTACACAACTGTCACGTTCTCCGCATCTGGCACCTCTGCGACACCTGCCGTTCCCTGATGGGAACGACTATAAAGAGGGAAGCCGAGGAAGCCCAGACGCGGAACCTTGTTTTGCCTCCTTGTTTCCCAGCGAACCGTATTACCGAGAGACCCATTCCGACTTCGACCCTTTGCCTGTTTCTTCCTGACCACGTTCCTTGCCTAGCCCTTTCTACGACGTTTATTGATCGCCTGACCCTCGCCTGCCCCTCGACTACGATTATGGATTCTGATTCGGCTTCCGTGCACGTCGATCCGGACACTCTGCACTTGAGTCCATCCGCGCTACGTGCAACTGTGACAACAACATTGTACTCTACAGGATCCCCTTGAATAATGAGGACAAATTCAGACATATGAGCTGATGTAATTTCTACCATAAAATTTGCATAAAAAACTATCAATTCACACTTGAGTGAAACTTCAGAGAAGAGATATCAATTCAAAAGGTGCACTTTGGAGACATCAAGTGTCACAAAAGGTGAGCAGCTACCCGGCTCACACGTGATTTAGCATCTCCTGCCCATACTGGGTCTGAGGAGCAGATACTCTTGACTGCTGGCTAATTACTGGGACTCTTAACCATTTACAATAATAATAATGATTCCTAAAGCAAAAAAAGTACATCAAGAAAGGCCAAAGACAGCTGAAAACTCGAATTGATGAAATGCAAAAGTGCCATACAAGAAAAAAAGAAGAAAACAATTAAATGAAAACAGAAAATAATAGTAAATTAAATGAGGGAAAAGGGGGAGGGAATAGAAAAATGAAGTTTAAATAAGAAATTATCCACATGTGAGTCTTAAGCAGAAATTTAAAGGTTTCAAGAGTAGTTTGTATATTCTGGATTAGGCTCTGATTGAGATTTTCTCTGTATTCATAAAGTAAGGCAGGAATTTTAAATGAAATTGGTGTGAGTGTAGTGAAAGAAACGCAGTTCGGCAATACATTATTTTACACTATTAAATTAATAGAACAGTTATTTCTACAAGAATTATATTTACATGCAGAAATGTAACAAATTACTACACAAGGGAAGCATGTATGATTTTTATCTCAGGGTTGACATACTAATGGGTAGCAGGTGGTACAGTCATTTGAATCCCACCTCCTGCTATAGTAACCTTGATCAATCTATTTACACTAATTTATTCAGCAGACACTTTTCTCCAAAGCAACTTCCAATGGATTCTATGTAGTGTTATCAGCCCACACACCTTATTCACCAAGGTGACTTGCACTGCTAGATACACAACCTACACTGGGTCAGTCACCCATACATCAGTGAAACATGCTTGCTCTCTGTCACTCACACACTATGGGTGAACCAGAACAGCATGTCTACAGATGGAAACCAGAGCAGCCAAAGAAAACCCACACCAACTCCACATAGACTGAGCAGGGATCAAACCCACATTCTCTCACACCACCCAGGTACTGTGAGACAACAGCACTACTCGCTGTGCTACCGTTCCAACCCAAATTTTACCTGAAACTGCTCCGGTAAAAATTACTCAGTTCCTTAAACAAATAAGTTCTTTTGGGGAAAAGTGCCAGCTGAAGGAATATGTGTTTAGGGCCATAAAATTGCTCCAATAAAAATTACTCAGCTGTATAAATGGGTAAACAATTGTAAGTTTGTGATAATTGTAACCTTAACATTGTAAGTTGCTTTGGAGAAAAGCATCAGCAAAATGAATAAATGTAATGAATAAGTATGTTTACTACTTTCTTTTTGGATAAGACAAAATTCTTGAAATAAAATTTCAATTCTATTGAAGTCCATTAAGCATTTAGCTGATGTTTTTCTCCAAAGCAACTTACAGTGTTAAGGTTACAATTATTTACCCATTTATACAGCTGGGTAATTTCAGGGTAAGTAACTTGCTCAAGGGCACCACAGCCCAAGGGGGGATCAAACCTGCAACTTTTGTATCGAAAGGCAGCAACTCTAGCTACTACACTACCTGCTCTCCTAGCACAACCTACCCACAGTCCAGTGGTACACCTATCACCACTCAAAGATCCCAAGGAATTTACCAGCTCGCTCACTCACCCTGTTTGTCACCAGTAAGCACCCATATCTTGATGTTAGCCTTGGAAAGCTGTTCAATGGTCTGGGGTACTCCATCCTGCAGCTTGTCTTCAATAGCTGTGGCTCCTAACAGCTGAAAATATGCACAAGAAATAAAGAATTAGAACAGCAGCATCAATGTCAGCCAATCAATGTGTTTATACAGGGTCTCAAAAATGATTTGAAGGTTCATATTGTTGTGCATGTCTGGCACTGCAATCTTTGGAGATTGTCCAGACACAAGTCTGAACACATTCAGTAGTGAGCAACAGCCATACACATCTAACAATGGTTATTTACATTTATCTGACACTTTTTTCCAAAGTGACTTACAATGTTAAGCTACTTACAATTATTTATCCTTTTATACAGCTGGATAATTTTTTATACTGGAGCAATTTAGGGTAAGGGAGGAGCGGTAACCACTACACCACCAGCTGTCCTCAAAGTTTTACTACACTAAAACAAAAATCTAGGAACTAACAACAACAAACTGGAGCACAAACAAACAAGTACACAGATGAACAGAAAGAAACGGTATAAACTCTGTACAAAAACATATAAGGTCTTGGATGGTAATGCATTACGCAAAGACACTTTCCATCTCCTCAACAATACTAGTATCAGTATTAGTAATGTCAGAAACAAGCAGTTTTCAGAAAATTTAGATGTGACTACGTGCGTGATGCACGGCACAGTGGGTAGCATGATCGTTTCATAACACTTGGGCTGTACATGCATGGGTTTGAATCCAGCTCAGTCTGTATGGAGTGTGTCTATTCCGCCTGTGTCTATCTGGGTTTCTTCTGAGTGCTCTGGTTACCTCCCACAGACATGCAGTTCAGGTGGAGTTGTCACCTTCAGCTGTTTGTAGCATGTGTGTGACTGACTGTCTGAGTGGTTACCCAGTGGAGAACTGATGTCCTGTGCTGGGTGTACCCCTCTGGCCTTGTGCCTAGTGATTCTGGGATAGGCTCTGAACCCCTGCAACCCTAACGAGGACAAGCAGTTAATTAAAGTGAATAAAGTGACTTAACTCCACCACTAGTGTAATTTGTCATTATGTAACAACTGGCATGTGTTTTCAGTTTTAATTTTTAATAAATTTGCAAAAAGATAAGGGGGTGCGGTGGCGCAGTGGGTTGGACCGCAGTCCTGCTGTCCGGTGGGTCTGGGGTTCGAGTCCCGCTTGGGGTGCCTTGCGACGGACTGGCGTCCCGTCCTGGGTGTGTCCCCTCCCCCTCCGGCCTTACGCCCTGTGTTGCTGGGTGGGCTCCGGTTCCCCCGTGACCCCGTATGGGACAAGCGGCTCTGAAAATGTGTGTGTGTGTGTGTGTGTGTGTGTGTGTGTAAATTTGCAAAAATTTCTAAAATCCTGTTTTTGCTTTGCCATTATGGGGTATTGAGTGTAGACTGATGAGGGGGGAAATGAACTTAAATGCTTTTAGCACAAGGCTGCAACATAAAAAATTTGAAAAAGGTGAAGGGGTCTGAATACTTTCTGATTGCACTGTACATTCAAGACGATGCACAAAAACATATGCAGTAGCTGTGATGTAGAGTGAATTGATCTGGTTTGGTCTGCAATGCATCGGCATTATCGGAAAGTGTTTTTTTTACTTGCGGTGTCACACACCAGTAGATCTTTCTCTATTTCCTCGTACAGCTCGTCCAGCCTCTCTTCTCGGTCTTCCAGGGTGGTACTGGCCATGTGGTGTCGGGTACTCCACTCCCGAAAGTAGTCTTCATCCAGGTTCTTGTGGGCCAACACCAATGTGCGGAGCCCCTCTCCAGCAAACTCCTTGACCCCGGGAAAGACAGGAGAGATGTTTGACAAACCATCAGAGATTAGGTGAATGCTGGACATAGACAGACATGGAAGAGGTCAACTTGAAGATAAAGAGCAACAAAGTAAGAAACAAAACCTTGTGCACCTGCACACATACAGAAAAAAAATGCACACACACAGCAGTGTGTGGCATTATGTGTGTGAACATGTGCAAACACACAGTAACAAAAAAGCAAAATGTTTTCTCAGAAGACACACAGAGTGCAGAGGTTATGTTGACAGTGAGAAAAGACAAGCAGCTCCTCCCACAAAAATAAACAAAGACACAAAAAAACACAAGATAAAGATGAGAACTGGCATAAGTATCTGCATGTCAGCCTTGGAAAGCACCTCACTTCATTGACACTCACGTTGAGATGCTCTGTGGTGACATCCATCAGCTTACTGCAGGATGGGTGCAGTCTTTCGTACACTATGGTATCGGCACCCTTACAGTACAAGGACAGCTTTCCCTCGGGGCTCTGCACTGTGGTATGAGTCAAACAGAGAGAAAAAACGGCTAATATAATCCTGTTTTCCAGTTATCAGAAGTAGATTGATATTATCATCTTGTAGACAGACATGTGTCTTCATTGTTAGAAAGCCTAGTATGTGTCATTTTTTAAACAAGCTTTATTAAATTAGATTCTGGAGAAACATATGATTTGTACATCAACAACCTTGCAAAAATTCATAGAAGATTGTTTCTTGTGGATTTCACTACAGGTATTAATAAAGAAGAAATCTATCCGAACTTGGAGTGGAAACCATTAAAGTTTGCATTTTATGAAACATGGGAAGAACATACATTTGAAATTATTTAAGTGGCTGCATACAAAGTTGGTATAGAACAAGCCAACATTGCTCCTACAGAACAAAAATCCAGGATTTAACACAATTCACTTAGCAACTGATTTACATCTTACGTAAGGTGAGCTGAACAGTAACCAAATATTAACTGAAACAAGGCCGGCAAACCAGTTTAAAAGTTCAGTCTACAGGTTAGTTCAGTTTAAATCAAAAACAAAGACTTCTAAATCTCTTTAATACTCTCATCTCTAAGAACAGAGACAATATTAAACCCTGAAATCTCTTCTGTCACCTGCAATGTTCAAGACATTTCTTTCCAGGTTTTTGTTTCTGTAGGCATTGTCTTTTTATCTTATTTTTTCTGCTGCAAGTCATTAGTTTATGGCAATAATGACAAAAAGGAGGGGACAAACACCGTAGTAAGTCTACATGAAAACCACTCGTCTCCAGCCTTACCAATTACAGACATCCTTTTGCGGACATTGTTGAAATCTAAGATAGCCAAGAGCTCATAACTCTTCTGGACGCCCATTTCTACAATGGTAATGGTTTCTGGGGTCCGGGACCGGAACACAAAGCCGAAGTTGCGGGCAGCAGTGACCAGTGCACCTTCATCAGGTGACTGAGCCTGGTACAGCAGGTTACCTGAGCAGGGAGAAGAAGGCCAATGCAACATGTATGAAAACCCATGCCATCTTGCATCTGAGAGTAATGTCAAATTCAGCTGAATTTCTTGAACCGATAAACCTTTAATGGCAATTCACAATGTTACAGTTGTAAGTCCAGGGACCTCAGTGATAAAATTATCTTAAATTTGACTGATTTAACCTAACACATAGACATAAGCGAACACAAATTCATAAAACTTGAAATCTGCATGAAAAGTTTTTTTTTATAAAAAAACTTAACACCATCTGTATGAATAATTTGCGTTGTAATGTGTGCTCCACTCTCAGATGTTTTAAGGTTTTAGATTGAAAAAATAAAGCTAATGTGAATTTAGATGTGACTGTATTCTTACAAATATTTTGAAATGTCTAAGTATATTTGAAAAAATACAGTTAAAATATAGAAATATTTTAATACTTTCATAGCGTTGCTCCACCTTACAGTTGTGACATTATAGATTCTTACATTCCCAAACAATATCTTCGTTCATTGAATGCGGGTTACCTTTAAGTACCCGCGATCAATAAGACCTCAGTAGGAGGTTGCATCTTTAGTTACAGAGCACCTAAACTGTGGAATAGTCTACCAGTTACTGTCAGAAATGCCCCGTCTGTTTCAGTCTTTAAATGCAGGCTTAAGACTTACATGTTCACTCAGGCATATCACTAACAAATATCATTCCACTTGGCTGTGTTTCTGTTTTTTATGCCTCTGTATTAAAATGTATTAAACTGTCTAATTTCTTTAAGTTATAAACTACTAACAATTTTTTCTTGTTAAGCATTGTTTCCCTACAATAAGACCATCACACAAGCACCCCATGCTGACTGAAGTTGATGACCAACCGCCATGATGGATGAGATGTACCTTGGTGAACTGAGAAATCAAGCTACCATACAGCAATAATGCTAGTATTAATTGTAAACGGACTTAAAGTCTTGTTTCATCTAGAATGCCCAGGAGGGGTGGGGGGCAGCCACTGGCACTTGGACCCCCAGAGGTTTTTTTTTCCCTTAAGCTTCAGTTGGGAGTTTTTTGTTCCTTTCCTCTGTGGCCGGTAGGCATACTTATAATTTTGATAAATGCACTGATAATGTTTTACACTAGTCTGTAGTCAACTGTCTTCTTTGTTTCTTTGCTCTATTCCTGTGTTCAAGCACTCTCTGTCACTGGATGAGAAGAGCGCTCTCTAAAAATAAATTGAATTAAATTGAATTGGGGCAGCATGGTGGCGCAGTGGGTTTGGCCAGGTCGTCCTCTCTGGTGGGTCTGGGGTTTGAGTCCTGCTTAGGGTGCCTTGCAATGGACTGGCGTCATGTCCTGGACGTGTCCCCTTCAGCTTTGCTCCCTGTGTTGCTGGGTTAGAGTCTGGTTTTCCATGACCCCTGCTTGGGACAAGTGGTTTCAGCCAGTGTGTGTGTGTGTGTGTGTGTGTGTGTGTGTGTGTGTGTGTGTGTGTGAGAGACTCTTTATGAGCCTGATCCCTAATGTGACAAGTGCAGGACATTCAGCATTGTTTACCTTCCTCTTTCTCCTCAGCCATGACTGTGTGGCACAGGGCCAGCAGACGGAAGAAGTTGTGCACTTCTGGGGCTTCAAGCTTGACGGCCTCCACCAAACTGTGGTCATGGAAGGAGAACTTGGGGTCGGCCAGGGGGTTGTAAGAGAAGTCAACTTTCTCTGTTTTCTGCAGGTATAGGAAACGCAATTCGTTGCCTTTGTTTCTTTGACACTTCATTGATGTTGGTGCCTTTAATCTAAAGCAGTTTTACAGTCAGTAAAATCTGAAGTATAACAACTGCAAGTCATGGAAGAAACCATGACACATTTTATTGCACATTTCAAATTCAACAAATGTACACTTATCCCTTGTTAACTGGTTATAATTTATTCCTAAAAACTAGGCAAGATTCAAAAAAACAGATGCTGAAAGAAAGAAAGAAAGAAAGAAAGAATTAGGTTAAAACTTTAAGTCCTCAGTCCTTTGAAGCCTTGGAGGGGGTGAATGGGGGGGAGTGATGGAGGCCACAGCTCTGCGAAAGAAGCTGTTCCTCAGTCTATTGGCTAAATGAATAAATACAAACATTGTTTTACTACTAGGGGGGTGCGGTGGTGCAGTGGGCTGGACCACAGTCCTGCTTTCAGGTAGGTCTGGGGTTCTAGTCCCGCTTGGGGTGCCTTGCAATGGACTGGTGTCCCGTCCTGGGTGTGTCCCCTCCCCCTCCGGCCTCATGCCCTGCGTTACCAGGTAGGCTCCGGTTCCCCGTGACCCCCTATGGGACAAGCGGCTCTGAAAGTGTGTGTGTGTGTGTGTGTGTGGTTTACTACTCATTCTATCTCTCCATCCTCACCTATGACCTATGCTTTGGGAAGTGACCTTTACATTTTTCCATTTAGCAGATGCTTTTCTCCATGTCTCACAGAAAGATATAATGAGTGCATTACATCGACAGAAAGAGAGACTTGATGATGACTAATGGTCAAAAAAATAAGACTGCACATACCATGGCCAAAATTAGTTTGCTGATTCTCTAGATTAAGAAAAGTCACCTGAGATTGTTTGGGCATGTCGTAAGAACATCTCCTGGGCAGCTCCCATGAAACCTATACCAAGTACACCCGATGGGAGGATACTCCAGGGCATATCTAAGACACACTGGAAAGATGGCATTTCTCACCACACCTGGGGACTCTTGGGGATCTCTCAGGTGGAGCAGTACATTCCAAAAATAACTCTTGGAAAGCTTCAGAGAAATAACACTCACATGCTATTCTTAACAGCTTGCATTTTGTGTGTGTGTGTGTGTGTGTGTGTGTGTGTGTGTGTGTGACAGAAAGTGTTCCACTGATGTATGGATGAGTGACCCATTGTAAGTAGTGTTTCTAGCAGTGTAAGTCACCTTGGTGAATAAGGTGTGTGGGCTGATAACACTACATAGAGTTCATTGGAAGTCACTTTGGAAAAAAGTGTCTGCTAAATGATTAAATATAAATGTCCAAGTCAGGGTTACAGCAGTTTGAAGACTATCCCAGAAGTACCTAAACAATGATAGGTAAGGTACACCTTGAATGGGACCCCAATCCATCACAGAGTGGCCACACATGCAGATATTCAGTCATATATTCACACAATACAGATAATTTAGGTTCCCCAGCCTGAAGCATATGTCTCTGGACTATGGGAGGAAACCCAGACAAGCAAGGGGAGAACATGTAAACTCCATACAGCCCAAGCTGGATTCAAACCCACATCTCAACACATAGCCTAGGGGCTATAAGGCATCTTCTGTGCTACCTGTTGTGCCACCAGGCCACTGTACAATTTAAGAGAAACACCAGAAAACCATGCAAGTGTGTGCCACTGAAGTTAGGGTTGGCTTACATATTATCTTAATAAGTAAAATAGTTACTGAAGTAATTTAATGTAGCCAACCTTTTATTTCCGTTGCCTGATCCTTTGTTCAACACCCTTTCTCAACATGTAGGAAAAGTGCCGTATAAAAATAAATTGAATAATAACACTCTAATCTGCACAACTACACATCGACAAAGATGCACATAGGCTTTCCCACCTCAGTGATCTCAAGTCTCTGGCCAGCAAAATTGAACACATCACCTGGAGAGGAGAAAATACAGTTACTGTTAGTATACTAAGATGTGGTGTTAAACAAATACTGTTAAGTCCCAACAATGATTCATACCATAGGACTTCCCACTGATTGAGCACTTGTTGAAGGTCATGATGTTTTGGGTGAGGGTTCCTGTCTTGTCTGAGAAGACGTACTTGATCTGGCCAAGCTCCTCATTTAGGGTTGTTGTACGTGCCTCAGCTGGGGTGTCACTACGAGGGTAATACATCTTGCGGTCCCAGTCAATGTAGAAGCTGTTACCCAACCGAATGATCTCCACACTACCATACATGGGCACACAGTCCATCATTCGCACAGGGCAGAACAAGGGCAGACAGTTCTGTATTAACACACTGCAGAACAGCAGTTGTACAAAAAGAAATATGGATAGGCCATGGTGTACATGGAAAGAAGCTTGAACAATTTTACATATAGACAAACCAAAGCCAAGCCAAGAGTAGCCATTATACACATGGGGCAAGGCTGCATGGATGATCCTAAAGATGGACAGAAGCCGACATAGACCAGTATACACACAGCAGGCCAGGTCAGGGGAGAATGGAAGACAAGCAAAGATGCACCTGACATAGAGGGAGATGGGTACCACGGTGTTGAGGATGATGACGTAGGACCAGAAGGTAAGGAAAGCAGAAAATGACGCATCCACTCCGTCCGGCCGGGGGAGGAAGGCAGTGAACACAGACCCCTCCTGGAACTCCCAGATCCCATTGCCAATGGCCAGAACAGTGCACATGAAGGCCAGGAAACCAAAGATCTGATATGATAGCAGAGACATGTTTAGTCAATACTCAGTTAATGGACATTAACTAACCAATAGAAAATTATATGGTCACATGTAAGATGATTGAACATTAAAACTCAAGATACTTTCTTTATATCTAAGGAATTTTCCATTTTCCAAATTTAATTTTTCAAAAGAATTCAGTGACAAAACTCGTGGATTTGGAACCCCCATTACAATATTTTAAGATTCCCTTCTTGAACTACTTGTAATCAGAAGTGATTCCCATACTCACAAAAAGCACCAGCACATTCATGAGGTGGTCAATGCTTGTTCGCTTGAACGTTGTCTTCCCACAGTTCTGCATCAATTTAGTTTCAGGACCTAAAATGACACCTTTAATCATTCAGCTGACACGTTTTTCAAAAGTGCCATACGTTTATTATTTTATACTATTTAGCTGACAGCTTTGTCCAAGGAAATTTTTCATATGCAACATTACAATGTTAAAACATTACACATACCGTACTAAATTTCCTACAATCACTCACCTGCCTATATAGCAGAACAATTACACTCAATCACAGAGTCATACGCTGGGGGCTGTTAGAGCCACCAGTTCACCTGAAACTTGTATTTTTTAATTGCAGGAGGAAACACACAAACACAAGAAAAAGAAGCAAACTTCATACAGACTGAGCTGCATTCAAACCTTAACCCAAACGCACAACCCAGGAGCAGTGAGGCATCAGTTCTAACCACTGTGCCACCTGTAAACATATTATTATTATTTTTATTATTATTATTATTTAGGGGGGTGCAGTGGCGCGGTGGGTTGGACCGCAGTCCTGCTCTCTGGTGGGTCTGGGGTTTGAGTCCCACTTGGGGTGCCTTGCGATGGACTGGCGTCCCATCCTGGGTGTGCCCCCTCCCCCTCCGGCCTTACGCCCTGTGTTACCGGGTAGGCTCCGTTTCCCTGCAACCCCATATGGGACAAGCGGTTCTGAAAATGTGTGTGTGTGTGTGTGTGTATTATTATTTATCATACTCACTGTACACTTCATCGGGTACACTTAGCTAGTAAGTGGGACTCTTTTTTGCCTTCAAAATAACAAACCCAGGTGACATGGTGGCACAGCAAGTAGTGCTGCTCTCTCACAGCATGTGAGTGGTGCAAGAGAACATGGGTTCGATCCCCGCTCAGTCTGTATGGAGTTTGCATGTTCTCCCTATGTCTATGTGGGTTTCCTCCCCCAGTGCAAAGACATGCTGTTCAGGTTCACCCATAGTGTGTGAGTGACTTGAGAGAGTGTGCTCCACTGATGTTTGGAGAAGTGGCTGATTGTAAGTAGTGTATCTAGCTGTGTAAGTCACTGAGGTGAATAAAGTGCGTGGGCTGATAACACTACATAGAGTTCATTGGAAGTCATTTTGGAGAAAAGCATCTGCTAAATATGTAAATGTAAACACAGCCATGAAGTACTGCACTCATTCTCCAGCATTCTTGGTCCATGGCGGCTTGATAGCTTTAGCAGATTTGTTGGCGTCATATTCACTCTGCTATTATCACATTGCACTTTATCTACCCAAAGATGTTCTATTGGCTTGACAGGTAGAGCTATACAGGCCATTGAGGCAAAGCAAAGGCACTGTCATTTTTGTGGAACTATCCTGAAGTCCTGCTCTCCAGTGGGTCTGGGGTTCGAGTCCCGCTTGGGGTGCCTTGCGACGGACTGGCGTCCCGTCCTGGGTGTGCCCCCTCCCCCCTCCGGCCTTACGTCCTGTGTTGCCAGGTAGGCTCCGGTTCCCCGCGACCCCGTATGGGATGAGCGGTTCAGAAAATGTGTATGTGTGTGTATCCTTAAGTTGTATGTGCTTTGTGACATGACACATTATCATGCTGGAAATATCCATTTGATAAAAGTTAAATTAATCATGAAGTAGGGGGGCGCGGTGGTGCAGTGGGTTGGACCGGGTCCTGCTCCCCGGTGGGTCTGGGCTTCGAGTCCCGCTGGGGGTGCCTTGCGACGGACTGGCGTCCCGTCCTGGGTGTGTCCCCTCCCCTCCGGCCTTACGCCCTGTGTTACCGGGTAGGGTCCAGTTCCCCGCGACCCCGTATGGGGCAAGCGGTTCTGAAAGTGTGTGTGTGTGTGTGTGTGTGTGTGTGTGTGTGTGTGTGAGAGATCATGAAGTGATGCAAATTATCAGCAATATTTTTTTAGCACTCTGTATCATTTAAATGATGCTAAGTTGGTTCTAAAAAAAACAATGTGTATGTACAGTACTATCACAGCTTAACGTAGTCTGATTAGTCAGTCTGTTTAGCCAGGTTCATTCCTGCAGCTGCAGGCAGCCGGTCAACACAAGCACTGTCCACTTGGCTCGATGATGCTGACCTGCAAAGATAACTAAGCCAAAGCACCACTCTGTATTCCTCAATGTACAGCCACGGAGAAGAATCCTCTCATTATCTAGGGCGTACTTCTGATCCCGGAAGGTCAGCGTCCCCGTGAACTTGTCTAAGCGGTTGTTTGGGGGCTCACAGTGCACCTCTCCTGTGGAGGACAGGACAGATTACAGCAGCTCTGTTAGTTTCAGCTGTTACACTCAAACTGTGTGTGTCACATATTACATTCTTTAAATAAATGCATTGGCACTGCAACAAAAGAGACATATTACCACATAGTGTGCTGCTTAGCAAAACTGCAGAACCGGACTGTATTTAAAAGGTGTCTGATGAAAACATTTGTATTCACTTATCTAAGTACATTCACAATGTACATACATTTTTAGTTTGTGCTCTTCTCCAAAGCAGCTAACAATTATTTACACTTGTGTGCAGCTAGATAAATTTTCCTGTATCATTTCAGGGTAAATATATTGGTTAAGGGGTGTGGTGGCGCAGTGGGTTGGGCCACAGTCCTCCTCTCCAGTGGGTCTAGGGTTCAAGTCCCGCTTGGGGTGCCTTGCGACGGACTGGCGTCCTGTCCTTGGTGTGTCCCCTCCCCCTCCAGCCTTACGCCCTGTGTTGCCGGGTAGGCTCCGGTTCCCCGTGACCCCGTATGGGACAAGCGGTTCTGAAAATGTGTGTGTGTGTGTGTGTATATTGGTTAATGGTATGACAGCAAAATTTACTGTAGGATTTCGACCTTTATCCTTTGAGTGTAAGGCAGTACAATGACAAATGTATCATGTCTGTAGAAAAACCATTGATTTCCTGTTTATGTAACTCTTACTGCATTCTTTTTCATACCTAGATTCATTCTAACCATCCTGGAAGTTTTGGTTTCCATTACAACCTTTTAGGCATGCTGCTATTCCCTGTGACTCTTCTAGCTCTTCTGCCTCACCATTGAAAGCCGCCAGCTTCTCAATGCAGTCTCCCATCTCTCCTGTAACTGTGAGGGCCTGCTTCACCTTCAAATTGGTCTCCCTGTGGGATGCATGTACAATGAGACACATGGTTCATTACTAGGCATACATCCATCCACCTGTACATATGAACAAAAGCGGTGCCAGCTAGTGACCAAAAAACTAACACTTACAGTATTACGTCACCTAACACATTCATTCAGTGACACAGAAGGTCGCTTGCAGTGGCGAAGCTATGGGAAACAGGGTCTGGAGACAAGTGTTTGTTATTAATTGTATACATGCCTTGAGTTGGAGTTTTGACAAAGGAACAAAAAGGAGTACCAAAAGACCGGCCTGAATACAAGTACACCCCCCATTCAACTCCTCACAATGGCTGTCGGCCCCTCGCCAGAGTTCCCAAAATCCCATGAGGTGACAACCCTACCACGAATAATCAGTGAAATCCACAGTAATGAACACACAGATCTATGGAGAGGCACAAACAAAGCAATATTTACAGCTATTATAAAGGGATCACCACAGTACTGTTACAGTATCTTAGCAAAAAATCTTTACCTACCTAAATTGCTCCAGTAAAATTACCCAGCTGTATAAATGGATAAGTAATTGTAAATAGATTAACACTGCAAGTCACTTTGGGTTAGAAGTTATTAGGGTACATTTATTTATTTTGTATTAGTCCACTTTGAGCAGACACTTTTTCCGAAACAACTGATAGGGTTAACCTATTTATAACTATTTAGCCAGTCATTCAGCTATGTAAATCCCAATCACTGATTCAACTATTAAATCAGCTAGTAGAGTAGTGGTTAGAGCTCCTGCTTAAGGTCACAGGTTCAAATCTCATCTCTGCCTGTAGTACCATTGAGCAAGGTACTTACCCTAAATTCCTCCTGGACAATTAACCAGCTTTATAAATGGGTAAATCTGTAAAGTGCTTTGGACAACAGTATCAGCTAAGTGAATAAACCTGAAACAATTCAGTCAAAGTTCACTGTTCAAGGGTTTTTAAAAAGAAACAGCATGAGTTGGAATTCAAACTAGAAACCTCCAAGTCTAGAGGTGAAGGGTTCATACCACTCTGATGTTGAGTGCGAAATTCAAACCAAGTGCTATTTATTATTTGATATTATTATTGTTGTAAAGATTTGCTTATTGTTCACTGTGTGTTTAAGTTTTGAGTTATGGATGTATGTTACTGTAATAACTATCGATGGGGAATGATGTCATTACTGATCTCGGTACTTTACTGCATGTTTCATTGATCTGTCTGTGTATTTTTGTCAAGTTTTGCTGCAAGGGGCATATTGAGACAAAGTTTGTTGATCTGGAGTTCTTTCCCTGGACACTTTCATCAATAACTTACAATGGCTATAGGTAGGATACATAAGGAACAACTAGTAGTATAGTGGCTAGAGCTGTTGTCTTTGAACCCCAAGAAAACAGGTTCTAATCTCTCCTCTGGTTGTAGTAAATTGCTCCACTAAAAATCACCCAGCTGTGCAAATGGGTAAGTAACTGTAAGTAGGTTAAGAGTGCATGTTGCTTTGGAGAAAACCATCAGCTACATGAATAAATGTAAACAGTGATTTCACACACTGCTTCTATGTGCTGTTATACAAATATGATGTACAATACTGGCATGCAGGAACCATGAATCTTATTGAGCCTACAAAATGAAATGTGTTTGACAATCTTGCTCTCTCAGATTAAGCCTGGTCATCAGCTCTCAGTGGGGTAACACCTCCTTTACCTCTGAACATCATAGATTGATTCAGTCCATAGTTGTATATCATCTCTATACGGCTAAAGTCAGACTGGTTAAGACTGATGCTAATGTGGGTACCTCATTCAATAGCTGCAAGCAGACAAATGATTTGGTTTTGTACTCTGTGATGGCCTGAATATCTGCCACATGCACTTTCTGTCCTTGGAATTTAGGAAATGAGTGAATTCTTCCTGTGCAGTTGCACTTGGCCTCTTTGACAGCCCAGGACAGATTGGCCCTTGCTGTGCAGTAGGCTGCCTTGTCGCCAGACCTGAAATCAGTGTCTCAGGTTTTCAGCAGCGAGGACATCTCAGCAGTCATCCACGTTTTCTGGTTTGGATGTCGGGTGATGATCTACTTGCTGATGTAGCCATCTCGCCTTCCTGCCTTGCCTCTGCCATACTGTCCACTCTCCCATCTGCACAATTCTGAGATCTATCAACAGACGATGCCACTAACAGTTTCCTTTCTGCCTTATCTTCCTCTCTTGACTCTCTTTGTCCACTATCTTCCAGACCAGCACACCCCAGTCCACCCCATGGCTGACTGATACGTTATGTCCTCCGCCACACCCTCCTCCTCCTTCTCCTACTACTGATGGCTATGCTTTGTTTTTCAGAGACAAAGTCAATGCAATCACGGAGTTCCCGGCACCACCTTGCCCTGTTCGCCCTGGACTTCCCTGCGAAGACATGCTTTCTGAATTCAAGCCTCAGACTTTGAAATCTCTGAACTCCTGATATCACACAGAGCCATGACCTGCTCATTAAATTCAATCCCATCAACCCTACAAAAGACCACCTCCCCTCAACTCTCCACCTTCATCTCTAAGATTATCAGCTCCTTGCTCTCATCTGGCTGCTTCCCATCAGCCTTAAAAACTGCCCTAATTTCACCTCTGGTAAAGAAACCCTCTCTGGATCCTAACTCAGTCCAAAACTACAGACCAGTTTCCCTCCTCTCCTTTCTGTCTAAAACTTTAAAATAGGCGGCCTGTGATCAAGTTTCTGATTTCCTCACCCAGAACCATCTCCTCAACAGATATCAGCCTGGATTCAAAGCTGGACATTCCACCGAGACAGTGCTCCTGGCAGTGCCTGATGCTCTTCAGTTGACTAAAGCAGACTCCCTCTCCTCGGTCCTCCTCACCCTTGACCTGTCTGCAGCATTCGACACTGTCAACCACCAGATTCTACTCTCCTGTCATGGTCAGCTTGGGATCACAGGAACAGCACTAAGATGGTTTGAGTCCTACCTATCAGACATACCCTACCAAATGGTCTGGCGGAGCTCCCATTTATCTCCTCAGCCTCTCTCAACTGGTGTTCCACAGGGCTCGGTACTGGGCCCCCACTCTTCTCAATCTACACCTCTTCCCTAGGCCCTGTCATTGTCTCCCATAGATTCAAATATCACTGCTATGCCGATGATACCCAGCTCTTCCTCTCATTTCCACCTGGAACACATGCATCGCTGCCTGCATGGATGTCTGATCACCACCTACAACTCTCTACAAAACAGAGATACTTCACCTTCCAGCTGGCCTGTCTTCCTGTCATGATATCTCTATCAAACTGGACAACTCACTCATTTTGCCGACCTCCTCGGCCAAGAGTCTGGGAGTGATGATGGACTCAAGTCTATCTTTCTCTCAGCACATCGAAGCCACAACTCAGACCTGCAGATACATCCTGCACAACATCCGCAGGATCCATTCTTACCTCACAACAGACTCTGCCCAACTACTTGTCCAGGCCATGGTGACATCCCGTCTGGATACTGTATCTCTCTCTTGTCTGGCCTTCCTGCTACTGCCATCAAACCTCTGCAGCTGATACAGAACGCTGCTACTGTCCGAGTTTCTTTGACTTGCCAAAGCGTTCCCATGTATCTCCACTCCTTGTCTCTCTGCATTGGCTTCCTATAGCTGCCCAGATCAAATTCAACACTGTGGTAATGCCAAGAAAAGCATCAATAGAAGTGCTCTCAGATATCTACAAGACCTGATCACCTGCTACACCACAACCAGACTGTTACGCTCTTCCACATCTGCCCACTTGGTGGTCCTGCACGCAAAAGGTCCAAAAGCAAAAACACAAAAGTTTTCGGTTCTGGCTTCAACGTGGTGGAGCGACCTCCCCCTCTCGCTCAGAACTGCTGAATCCTTGTCCACATTTAAAAAGGGTCTTAAAACTCACCTCCTCCAGACCTACTTCACCCATGATATCTTAAGTTCATGTAAGATATAAGTGTTCATGCTCTGTAACTTTCAGACAATGAATTAACCTTCATACAGCTACTCTTGTAATGTAATTTAATGTAATGTACAACGTAATGTAAATGTTTATATGTTAAAAAAACATATGTTTATATTATTAGGAATGTGATTAGGAATCGTCGATATTCAGGTAAAGTTTTATACAATTACTGTGTGTTGAATATATGATGTACATTGGTTCATATGGTGGAAAGTAACCAAGTGTACTTTACAATCACACATCTGGATATAAATCTCTCTTCCTGCTAATTTAATGTACACATTGTATTTTCTAATCTAATTCATTTAGTTAGTGTCTGCTAAATGAATAAACATAAATGATGAACCTCGGTGCAGCAAGTGGTAGGGAACAAACTAGGTTTGCTTGAGACTTTCATGCCTGCAGCTATGTCTCCTCTCAATGTAATGCATAAATTGTACTTTTGCTGACATGTATGTTGCTTTGGACAAAAGCGTCTGCTAAATGAATAAATGTAAATGTAAATGTAATATAAATGACTATGCAATGGGACCTTTATTATTACACTGAATAATAAGCCCCTTTATATTAAAAAAAAGGTATATAGTTTCGTAAGCTGTTGTGGCAGTTGACACTACTGATTTTTTCAAAACAAATATGTTTTACCCATTATAAAAATGTGTTTTACAGTTGCAACTCTAATTTGCTGTTAACTGACCCATCCAGCTCAGCAGTCTCAATGTAGACCAGATTCAAGGGTTCACTGCTGGAGAGCAACAGTAGGTCTGCCTGAAATGACAGAGATGTGCATTAAACGAAATGTCAACAACTTCATGAAATGTTTCAATCAACGTTGCCATGCGCAGTGTTTTGAGGTCCTCACCGCTACAAACTTGTTGTTCTCTAGTTTAATTATGTCTCCCACTTGGACATCCATCCATTTTTCACTCCTGAGTCTGTTAAAGGGAACAAAAATAAGGCGGCTGAACTAAATCCATTTAGGTATTGTTATTCACAGTGGAATTGAAGCAAATTACACTGTACACCAGCATTACTGGCACCCTTGCTTAAGATTAGCAAAAATTCTCCATAAAATTCACTGTTTCTGAAATGTTTTCTGTGCTTGCTCATCTTTACCAAGGGTGCCAATCTTTTTGTAAGGCACTGTGTGTACATTTTTTCTTTTGACAGTGAAAACCACTCTGTGGCTCCATTACTGTTTGTGTATATTTGTCTAAATGCAAATTGTAGTGGAGCAAAGAGGGTCCAGTGCAGGTTGTCCCAGGACATTCATTCAAACACTGAAGTTTATAACCCCAAAGTGAGAAATCCTATAACCTGCACGTATTCCGAAACAATAGTTGATTCTAAAATGAACCCCTTATAGGGTTTATTAATGGAAAAGCCTTTGGTAAATTGGTTATTTACTAATGTTATGTGTACAGACAAATAAAATTCCTTAATTTTTCAGTGCTGGTAGATAGGTAAGATTGCAAAATTGAGCTTCTTTTAAAATAAGAACATAATTGTTGCCCAAGTAGAGCAGATGACTTGTGTGAGGGCATTTGTAAGTGCATTTTAGAACCAAAACCTGCACTCGTAGTGCCGTTGACAGTATATTGCAACACTAAGACATGCTAACAGTCATAAAGTCACAAGATTGTACATCATACAGCACTTTAAAGTATATTTTAAATTTATATTTGGTACTTTTTTGTTTAGGCTAACACGACTTAATTATTACATACTATTTACAGTTACTACTCTACTACAGTGCCTTGCAAAAGTATTCAGATCCTTGACCAGCTCTAATTTCACTCAGTCACACATGGTGTATTGATTTTTTTTCCCCTCTGATATTTTCTTTCAAAACTCACCCTATTGAATTCAGTTTCAGCAGTCAATGCTAACAAAAAGAATAATGTTCTATATTTTCCTATTGTATCTTCCCCTTTTCATTATATGTAATATTGATTAACCCCTTTGGAGCTCTACATTACCTGGATCAATAGATCATGTGTACTTTGGGAATGCAATCATTTAACTCACTCTCCACTGACAAGGACGCTGACCCTTCGATTGTTGACTTGTCTGTCAGTTTTACGTCGGTTCTAAATTGGTAAGACATAAACAAACAAAAAAGGAAAAAAAATCATAAAAAATCATAGTCGTAGTTCCATCTTTTTCATAATAATGTGTTAGCATTTTGTGAGGTGGATGTATAACAGAACACATGAGGAAAAGACTGTTCTTTAATTTCAAGAATTAAGAACTTTGAGTAAACACTAAAATACACACACACACACACATACACATACACACACATTTTCTGAACCGCTTGTCCCATATGGGGTCGCGGGGAACCGAAGCCTACCCGGCAACTCACTAAAATATTACCCAGAAATTTTTGACAGTTTTATCCCCTCAATCCTGTTCTATTACATGTTTATTTTCTCAATATTCTTTAATATTTCAAGTTAATGTTGTATAAGTAGCACCTCTGAATACTTATATACTGACTAGACTATCACAAAATGAGGGAAAAAAAGAAGAAAAAATACATGGCGGGTATAACTTCTAATAAAACAGAATTTCAGAAAGCTGGCCTTCTTTATCAAACAGATTTGAAAACTTCAGTTTTTGAAACAGATTGTTAATGTTTGCCACCATGTTTCTATTATTCCTGAGTTTTTTTCAAATGAGAATCAATGTTATTGTTCTCTAAAAATGTACAGTACTGTATAATATTTGAGAAAAATTCAAAATTATAAGACTTATTTATTTACATTTTGTATTCCAATGAAGTTGAATATTAAAGCTGAACCATAATATAATTAAGATAATGTCACAGTGAGGTGAAATCATGATCTAGTTGTGCTATATGAGGCTGCCCATCCTATTCCTTGTCATTCTATTTAATTGCAACCTGTGCTGCTTGTGTTTCTTTTCCAGGTATTTATAGTAGTAAATATCTAATCTGGGCACGAAGCTGAACTCACAAAGTCATCACTGGCATCTTTGACTGCTGTCACCAACAACACAAGGACCAGTGGCACCACCGTGGTGAACCAAGAAAGAGATGAGATAGCAGGGATCACCTGAAACACACATTACTTTGAAAAGTTCAATGGACAGGTTTCAGTGTTACATACACAATACTTAAACGTACTTTGGCTTTTTAGCAATATCGGAATTATGTTGCAAAAATCAAACATGAAGAAAGCCCTCATTAGGCTAGAATTAATTATCACCGAGATAGAAGCTGAATTAATACTTCAGCATTACAAGTATATTTATAAGAATTGTGCAAATCAGAGGTATGAAATTATTTTAAAAAAACAATAACTTTTTAAATATTAAAGTATTTTAATACTTAAAAATCATTTACATTAATTTGACATTTTAGTCCAGATCAGCATTAAGCTCCTTACAATTATTCACCCATTTATACAGCTGGGAAATTTTTACTGGGGTAATTTAGGGTAAGTACCTTGCTCAAGGGTACGATAACTGGAAGTGGGATTGAAGCCTGTTACCTTTGGGTCGAAAGGCAGCAGAAATAACTACTACACTACTAGCGGCTCCAAAATAGAGTGAGAAATTCTTACATATTAAAGAAACAAAAAACAAGGAAAAATAACTGTGTGAACAATTATCCCTATACCAAAGACTGATTTGAAGCATAGATAGATAGATAGATAGATAGATAGATAGATAGATTGATTGATTGATTTCCACTTTCCTCTCTGTTTTAGCAGAACCGTGTGTTTCTTTCATGAATTGAGATGGGGCAGTTGAAAAAAGAGAGGATCACCTGGAGGATGAGTAGGAAGAGGAAGTATGCGTTGGCTATCCTCTGGAACTGCTCAAAGAGGTTCAGCGGCAGAAAGGTAAACAGGTTGTATTTAGAGGTTTTTATAGCATTGGTCTGGAAGAAGAAAGGAGAAGACATTATAGTACATGGAAAACTAAAGGAAGCTAAAGGCACTGTTAGTATAGACTAAGACAGTAAAGTTCAGGTATGTCACATTTACAGTAATTTGACATTCTCTTCTACCTTCATTCATTTAGCTGAAATATTTCACCAGTGTCTTACAGTATGAAGCTACACTTATCCACCTGTTCTTTACTTTGTTTTTAAACTAGAGCAATTTACGGTAAATAGAGGTACAGCAGCAGGAGATGGAATTCAAACCTGCAACCTCTGAAGCCATAGGCAGGGCTACTATTTTAAGAAACGGGGAGCTGAAAAGATAACTAGAAAAACATTGAATTTCATAAAAACAAAAACATGAAGCAATGAATTATTAATAAATTATTTAACAAACAAAAAAATACAATGACCTGAATTACTCCTCATAGAAAACCTGTTGAAATAGGCAGCTCATGAATATAGATCTAAGAACATCAAGGATCTGGAAAGTTCTGTGTGGAGAAATGGGTCTAGATCCCATCCTATGGGTTTTCCAGTTTTAATAAAAAATTATACAAAAAGGCTTTATTATAGTATCCATGAAGGTCAAACTCAATACTACACAGAAGGAGTCCCATAATTTTGAAACCAACACAACTTTTAAAAAAAGAAAAAAACACTGAACTGCTCGGGTTTGTATATTGGTTTGAAAGAGCAGAATTTAGATTAAAAACTCCATTTTTTGTTGATGACATGTAGGCATTCATCTCTAGTGTTTATTTTATATGGTTTTTTTTGTGTCCTTCTTCATGAAAAGTGCTGATAATTTTGGAGGTCTCTCTACCTAAAATTATTTTTATATTTTGAGGAATTATCTTTGAGGTCAGTCACTGTGATGGTTCTTGATTTTGTTTGTAATGCAGAACACAGCAGGACAACTATAATTTCTAAAGTAATCTTAATTAGGGATCAAGACAAGTCTAAGCTTATTTTTTGTTTTCCAGAAACTCCTGTTGTTTAACTAACTTCCTTCACTTGGCTGGTTCAGAAATAAACTAAGATGTATTCCTTATTTTCACCTCACTATTATGCAGAAAGAAAAATTGAAATTAATTGAACTGAAATTAATTATTGCTCGAACTTTGCTGTCTCTACATTTGGACATATCTTTGCAGATCAAGAAGTAACAGAAAAGGTAAGTACTAAACACAAGTATGCGTACATAATTTCACTATGTTTATTTTCACATATGTTCATCATGAAAATTACTTGCTATACCTATTCAAATATGGTATTTAAACTCTTTAGTGAACAAACACAAACCTGCAACTCTGAGCTGCCATACCTCCATCCAAATAGCTACATTGGAAGGATTCTGCAGGGGCTTGAAAAGCCTATTACATGAGCTAGGAGTTTTAAGCAACCAATGTCTTGGTGTCTGCTGCTGAGGAAAGGTAAGCCCACTGATAAATTCCTCTTTAGCACTGGAAGCACACTGAATCGATCCATTTTTCAGAAGCCAGTGAAAAGCTGAGATAAGTTGTTTGACAGCAAGTTCACGAATTGAGCAGCTATTAGAAGGTGGGTAAAATCAGGACCTCCTTCCTTGTACTGTAATATCTGCCTGACCTCCTGCCATGAATTGTCTGGACCCTTCCGCTTTCCAAAGTCTTCTTATCAACAGTCCCTTGAGAAACGATAAGCCGCCGCTATATCCACCTCAGAATTATACAGCCAGAGCAATAAGTTGAAATTACTCTTCAGGGGTCTAGAGAAGGAGATCAGTGTAACATGGGTGAGGGAAACATTGCAGTAAAAGGATTCAAACAAAGGTGAGGGCAACTAAGATGTGCAGTGATTTAGCAGCACTGCAGCATGGGAATTTGCTGGCTACAGCATAACATGGCAATGGGCTCAGTGGCCTATGGAAGGGCTGGTTTGGGCAGGATTCTTTCACAGCCATATGAGAAGGCCCAGAGAAGCGAGAGGTTGATTCAGCTGATTCAGGAGGAGGTGTGCTCACCAGAGGAAAATCTGATTACTAGGATGGTAAGAAAGCAGCAGCAGAGAGGAAGGACAAGGTGGGAAGAGACACTGAAAAGATATGTCTCTTGGGAAAGCTCAGAAAAGCAGAACCTCAGCATATCAAGTTCTTGATCCTGACTGTTTATGAAATGTTTCAAAGTCTGACTTGTTCAACTGGGGAAAAACTGAGATTCCATCACACTCATTAAGTCAAGGAGAGGAACACTGGCATTCATCCTCAGCATCTGTACAAGAGACATGAGGGCTGCAGTCACTGGTGTCATGACGAGGAGCTCAAGGATGTAGCAGAGTCCAGCAGTGAGTGGACTGTACACGGTAGGATCTGCCAACTGACAAGGCAGGCTGTAGAATTTGTCAAGGAGCTGGAGGTTACAATCCGTTGGGGGGAATTCTTGGCGGAAGCCAGTGAGAGGAAGGAGATGACGTATGAGGACCTGGTGCAATAGTGCCATTCAAAAGGTTGGAGTGCACAGTATGTAATCATCAGTGTATGTTACAGAGGTATCCTTATATATATAAACACATATATACAAGAACAACACAGGAAAAAGGGCCAAGAAATAAAAGTTTGTATTTGTAAGCGTTATTGCATTTACAGATGTACTCACGGCATATTTGTAGGAAAGATTAAGCTCTCTATCATTAGCTCGCAGGTGCCTCTCTTCCTCTGTAAGGCAACACAGGGCCATTAGTTTAGGAACTACATGGGACAGGAGACTTCTGAGACTGCACATAGACATTACACATTTCACCAGTTACTTCTGAAAAAAACATTAGCATTTTATGAAATACGTTTGCCTTCCTTGAAATGTGAAGATGAGCCCATTTCTCTTAACGTTCACTATTTCGCCACTGAAAAGAAATGTAATGCATTCATTGAAGTCCAAAAAACACCCAAACTCACAGAAATTAAACTACTTTCTTAGTTCAGTTTACTGCACATATTTCCAGAAGACTGCAAGATTTGGAGTTTGTTTGGAGCAGATATTTTAAGACTGGATGCCTTCTTGACATCAACCCTCACCAGTACCCAGGCTTGGGACTGGCACTGGCCTACCAGTGGCTACAGGCAATTTAGCTTCACCAATTCACCTGAACTGCAGAGATTGTGAGAGGAAACCAGAGCCCCTGAGGGAAACTCATGCAAACACAGGGAGACCCTGCTCTTCTGCACCACCCAGGAGCTGTGAAGGGGAAACTCTACTCACTGCTCCACCATGCTGCACAACTGAGAAATGACAAAATTGATAAAATCATGGTAATTCTACATGTGATGCCATGTCTGCCTGTCTGCATGTTTATGAATGCACCGTGCCGGTAGAAAAGCTAGATTCAGTGTGTTCAGGGTGACAGCAAAAGTGAAATTGATGTTGGATTTTCTTTAAGGCCATAAAGATATGACACGTTCACCACAAAGTTTGCATTGCTTAGATTTACATCTAAAATCTGTCTCCATTCAGCACCAGTTCATTTAGCTGATACTTTTCTCCAAATCAAGCTGTTTACACTAATTCACCCATTTATACAGCTTGGCAATTTTTAGTAGAGCAATTTTAGGGCAACTACTTTGTTCAGGGACGCTACACTGGGACATGGAATTTGAACATCTAAAAATCATCATTAGTGACAACTGTGCTACTTAAACATTTACATGGAATAAAAATCTGATTTTTTTTTAACAACAACAAATAACCAGATGATAAATAAACATAAAACGTAACCTGCTTTGGATAAAAGTATGAGCAAACTATAAGGTTGCGTCACTGTTTTTCTCCCCACTTTGATATCAAGATCTGTATTTTGACCTGAGTTTTGTCATTCAGTGATTATGTCTGAAAGCACATATACTGTCAGGGACGAGGACTCGACGCAGGTAAGTTTTTGGACCCAATTGCGGGCAGGACTTTAATCTCGTAGGACAGGTTTAAGGGACAAGGCAAGGCCAGAGTCAGAAACAGGCGTGGGTCAATCCAGGGACGAATGTGGCAATACAGGCAATCCAAAACTCGGTGGTCAAACAATGAACAGGCAAGGGTCAAGACACAAGAGCAGGCGAGGAACAAATGCTGAGGAGCGACGCTGAAACTGCAAAGGCACAGAGCGATTGCAAGAATCCGCAGCTGGGTGTGGACGCGGAGCCTCTTTTATCCCTGGTCTTGAGTGGGCGCAGGTGTCTCTGCTTCGCTCGTTCCCGGGGGTGTGACATATACCATCAGCACATACTATACCAACACATACCTTTCTCTTTCTTTTTTGTACAGTCCAGACCAAAGAATGACATTACTGAGTCCATCTTTTATGCTATGCGTCCATCATAGTTCTGTGTAAAAGAAAGAAAATAGCATTTTTGAGCAAATGTACATCTACACTTAAGTCTACTCAACACACATTAAATCAGCTGGGGCTGCAGGTTCATTTCTAACTCCAAAGTGCCTTTTAACACTAAGTCACAATCAGTAAATCGGAATAATTCATAACTACCTCCATTCCTTAAAAGATTAGGGCCACTTTCAGCTTTCTTCATCATGTACACAATCAATAAAAGCTTAACAAGCCAAATGTCTCACAAATTATTCATGGATAGACAAAGTTATGTAAAAATCTTACATAGAGCTATCATACATAAAATTCTAGGACTTTTCACTTTAACACTTTTGTAAACTTTGAGCTGCACTAAAATTAAAACTAATTTAAAATGATTGGATTCCTTTCCACAAATCCCTGCTCACTGCTGCTTGTCAAATGATTTATCCCATAAACAAATCCATGTTCCAATGACCTTGGTACTGATCACCAACATCCAGGAACTATAGACACAAGCTGTTCACACCCTGGAAGCAAGCTGACTGAAGGAGGTCCCACGGTCCTGTACCATTTTCCTACTCAGTGTGTTTTACTCCTAAAAAAGTGACTAGATGTGGAAAGGAAGATGGGTTTTGCTTTGAAAGACCAAAATTTTACAAAATAAAGTTCAGAGTGCAGAAGACATACTAGCAATGCAGTTTAATGCACTTTGCAGAGACGTGGCTGCAGCAATACATCTTGTATGCAAATGTTTCTGTCAACAGCTATCAGACTGTAAAGGTGGACAGGGGCCCTTAGCGCCATGGTAGGAAGGGGATGGGGTTGCCATGCTTGTGAAGAACAAACGGTGTTGTGACAAATGGCCTGGTTTGCTGGATGATAGGAGACCAGTCTAGGGTGTCCAGATTCAATTAGTCTCATGGAACTCAACATAGCTTGGTATGGTGACCAGTATACCAAGTAGGTGTAGGTATTTTTGTGTGTGTGTGTGTGTGTGTGTGTGTGTGTGTGTGTGCGTGCATCATGTTCCATGTTCTGTATACTGCATATGTGAGCATGCTGTCTCCCCACATGACACAAGTATAACTCTGACCACATTACAGGGAAGGAACAACTGGGCAACCCTGATAGCGAGATGGTCGCTGTCAGCGTTCTCTTATCTGCCACTTCGGTTTCCCACACATTTTGTTATTCCCCCACACACACACTAAACAAGAGTGCAGAAGCAGCATGTTACACCACCCACAAAATCATTGCAAGATTCCATATCTAAGGAACAGCTGGTAGCGTAGTGGTTAGAGTTACTGCCTCTGCACCCAAAGTCGCAGGTGAGATTCTGACTTTGGTAGCCTTGAGCGACGTACTTACAGTGCAGGCCAGGTAGGTTTGGACAGCTTTTTTCCCTTAATAAATGAAATCATCATTTAAAAACTGCATTTTGTATTTACTCGGGTTATCTTTGTGTAATATTAAAATTTGTTCGATGATCTCAATCATTTAACTGTGACAAATATGCAAAAAATTAAAAAATCAGGAAGGGGGCAAATACTTTTTCATGGCACTGTACCCTAAAATTGTTCTTGTAAAAAATTACCCAGCTGTATAAAGAAATGGTAAATACTTGTAAACAACTTAAGATTGTAAATTGCTTTGGAGAAAAGTGTGAGCTGAATGAATAAATATAAATATATCTGAATTCTGGAATGTCTGGACACCTTTCTGGAAGGTAGTAGAAAGTTCTGCATGATCATGCCTGTAATAAATTGTAACCTTCTGACCCTGAGCCCTTGCTCTGTGTATGTGGACATATTTGTACAACAATTTGATAGTACAACGGCAAGCAGCAACCACCAGGACAGCGAGGGGTGCGTTGAGACGACTCATTGAGAGGATATGGATGGACTGGTTAACTGTGCGACACACCAAATTGTAGCCCATCTGTGTGCACGTGACACAAATCCACCAAAATGGTGCGTTTGCTTCCCCAGCAACAAACCATGGGATACAAGCGACACGCATGCAGTTCTTAAGGAGAAGAGAACCTTCGGGGCAGGTGAGAGGGATGAAGTAAGGCAGGTGCAGAGAAAGCTGAGGGTCAGGTTCAGGGATGCCAAGGAAGCATGTAGGAAGAAGGTGGAGGACAAGCTGAAAGGTAACCATGGCAGGGTAAGTGAGTTAAACATGCTTTCTTTCCAACAGGTGAAAAGGCCTCTCCACACATGCCATCTCCGGCAGTGTTGCCAGAAATATTGTTTTTAGGTAGACGATGCTAACGGTGCACACTAAGCTACCAACCAACATGAATAACCACTTCTCCTGAACAGAGCTGCAGCGAACCAGAGCCTAACCTGGCAACACAGGGTGCAAAGCTGGAGGGGACACACCCTGGACAGGATGCCAGTCCGTCACAAGGCACCCCAAGCAGGAGTCGAACCCCAGACCCGCCACGCGGCAGGAAGCCGCCAAACCTGCTGCACCACCGCAACCCTCCTCGCACAAAGCAGCTCTCCGCAATTCTCCAACATACAGTATGCTCAGCATAGATTTACTACATATATTTCAGGTTTTCACTCAAGCTCAGGTCTCAAAAACAATAAATTAGCAAAACCACGCCTTTAACGCTACATGGTTTGAGATACTAAATTCTCTTTCTGCAAAACATTTTTTAAATGCCATTCCATTCAGTTTCTCAAGTTAATTTAAAGTAAATATTCTGACTCGCAGCATCGTGGGTTTGGATGGGGCGAAGAGGGACACAGAGGCAGCGTTCATCTTGAACGTTTTATTAGAACATCAGCACCAGGGAAATAACGCTTTTGGCTCGAGGACCCCATTTCCTCGAGGACCTGCGCTACCAACCAGCCTGCCCAGCGCCCCAGGCTCTCTCCTCTTTTCTCCACATGGCAGACGCAATCACCCCCTTATATTCCCCGTACGTCACCAAAAGCTAACCAATTACAATAAACACATTTCCCGCTCAAACAAAGTAACGCAGGTCGTTACAATATTATTAATCACTATTTGTATTCTCACCAGAAACCAAACATTCAGCAGCCAACTGACACAATCTGCTGTTGTATATTTTTTAAATAAAGCAAACAGGGTAACATTTCAGGCAACGTAAGAATTCTGAATTCCTGAAACTTGTTGAAATTACACACATCTGGGGGAACCTGTTCAGGTCTCATGTTAGAAAATTTCTACTGATACAAACTTTTGACAAACACTTATTTTTTATTTATTTATCCTGTGCCTTCTACATCTTCCGGTTTTGAAGCCATCAGTGAAGTGGCGCCTCTGTCATCCCCCAGACGTGTAACACCTCTGACTCTGACTTGATGATGAGTTGTATGCACTTCAAGGTAAAGAACATACAACTCACAAGTTTTACATTTCTTATAATTACACTTGGACTGGGTATTATGAATTTCATGTGTGGGGCAGAAGACGATATCAAGGAGTCGCAGGTGAATACAAACACTCCAGTGTAGCTCTACATGAAGCTTTTTCACTTGCAGTATGTAAATTGTGATAAATTCAGTGTACAGTACTCAGAACATGTAGGGGTATTGTGGGCTGGGAGAGAGAGCGAGGCAGTCCACGGTGCCGCTTAGCTCATGTCCAAAGAGTCCCGCTGTTGTCTGCGCCCCCCGATTTATTAATTTAACAGATGCTTTTCTCCAAAGCAACATGCAATTCAGCAAAGTATTTCACAACACACGAAGACATATGGACACAGGTGTGTAGTTCTTGTCAGTTTGTCCAACTTTGTTTTTGCTGGTTGTCATTTAAAAAGTTGCAATATATAGAACTGACAATGAGCCTCTCAGCCACTCAGGTCACATTCCACTTACAACCTTCTTAAATCATCAGCTGTCAGTCACTATTTAGTTCGTAAGCAGGAGATTCCCCACAGTACAACCATATAAAAAGCTCAAGAATTCTCCATGGTTTTATAAACTATGTTCTAAAAGTTAGCAAACATTTTTATAGTCTCTGAGAACAACATATGGAAGATTTGTAGTTTACATTTTGCATGTATTCATTTAGCAGAAGCTTTCTCAAAAGCAACGTACATCTCAGTCTAGTCAGCTACAAATATCTGTTTCGCGAAATTGTACTGGACTCACACTTTCCTTACATCGTCCACACTCAGGGCTGCAAACAGGACAGACAAACGTCATCCATCCACAGACATCCAGACCCCACAAGCACCCATAAACTTTCTCTAAGCTACCTACTTCCGGACTCCACTGACCATCTACTGTATCTTCTGTAGCACAAGCAGAGGATTTCCCTCACACACAGAAGGACTGGAGGAAATAAGTACCAGACTCTACATTCCAGCCCACTCTAGTGGGTTAATGCTACTAAGCAGAAAAATACATCCTACATGTCCGAGAGTCTCTTTTTTCATGCCCCAGTTGTTCTAAGAGCCACATGCAAGGACAATCCTCATGACTCGGTCAGTTACCGACAGGACTGGGTCCTTAGAGAAACTCAGTATTGAGAGAGATAATGGGAGCACGATTCAGTCCTCAAGCTTTGCATGAATTCTATCAGAACTTCCTTGTTTCTCAAATGCTTCACTCTTCTGCAAGCCAAAACAAGAAGCTGATTTTATTCTTGGATGTTCTTGTTAAGAAACCCTGTCAGTCACTGGACAGTCTTCTTGTCACACATGCAGGCAGCTTCGTGCTCTGAGCAAAGCAACATGTTTCCAATCTGCTCCGTTCGGCTCTTCAGTCCGTCTTTTGCATAGTTAACTACATTTTTTCATCTCCAAGGCTACATCTGACAGAGGCAGGTAGACCTTTCCACTGAAACCTACAGCAGTTAATAATTAACTGTGTTCTCTCCGGTGATAACACTATTCTGATTTTATCAGCATTATGGTACCAACGAAGGCACAAACTCTTACAAATACAGTACCAACCTCAAAAACCCCCAAATGTTAAAGCAATTAAATAGAACCTACGATACAGAGAAAGAGTTAATTATTCAAGAAAGCACACAAGCAAATTTATACACTCAAATTATATGATATTTAATTGAAAGATCAAACACATCACATTTATTGGGTAAAAAGGCAGCAAAGAAGTGATGGTTTGTTTCTTTTCAGAAAATGTTGTTTTGCACACTGTAACATTTCAGAGCAGTGATGAGAGACTCAGTCTTACCAAAAGAAGTTTTATGTTTTTGGGACAGGTGTATTTCGCTGACAAAGGCTTCCTGCCAAAACGCATCAATCCCGAGAAATGAAACAGCTTCCAGTAAGCTTGAATGTGCTGTTCCAGCACTGCTCAGAAATCTTGCATGAAACAGGGGTTTCAAGCACACATTACGCCCATTATTCTTTACTTCACTACAAGCAGAGTGTTTTGTCTTTTTTTTTTTTTTACCCATTGTAACTGTAATAATAAGTTCCTATTACAGAGCCTCAACAGATTCCACACACAGACGTTAAAATGAAAATAAGAATTAAAAATCCTTATTAATAATACAGAACTTTTTCCACTCCTACAGTAACAAAAACACCCCTTGATCAACTGTTCTCTTGCTATCAACTATATTAAGCCCAGACATTCTTAAATTTAGCCTGAAGAATTTTTTTAAAAGTTGAAAATAAAACTATAATGTTCATGTTTTCCCATTGTCTTAATATTCATTTAAGAGTACAGAGAACCTGTCTTAAAGTCAACATGTAACACAGGACTTCAGTATTTAGCCTGCTTCTCTTGAAAAACCCTTCATTCTTACAAACAAAAGCACCATTACTTATAAATGAACAGAAAACTTACTCAACAAACCTTGGTAAGTTGCGGTGTGTCTCTTCCTCCAAAGAAGGAAATGACAGTGAAACAATGGTGGTAGACAGCAACTTTGAGGCTGGTCCCACTGGTGAAAGGAGACCGTATGTCCCTCCGTGGTCAGGTGCTTTCAGTAATTTCAAGTTCCTCTTATCGACACCATCTCTGCTTACGTTGCATGTTTGATGAGCAGAATTAGTAGTATTTGGAGACCAGGTGGAGTCCAGGAAGCTTCCAGTGACAAAGCACAGGTGGCGAAGACTAGAAGAGAGCACTCAGAAGAACGTAGGCTTCGGGGAGCTGAACACACATACAGTACAGAACAGCGTGGTGAACAAACACAGCACTGAGCTTTGGACCGTACAGCAGACTCCAGGCCTGAGAAAAGGGAGTGTAAGGGGCTATAAAACAATAAAACACTGAACTGATAAAGAAGAACAAGGACAAACTGGGAACGATATCAGCTCATATCAAAGTTCAGAAAATGACTTATTTACGCTATTCAAGAAGTTGAGACCCACGTGACCCCCCCACGTTGCCTTTTCGGGCTAAACCCAGCTAGGTTACGTGGGCTGCCCGGCCACCGGGCACTCGCCCAGGAACACTACCCGCAGGCCTGGCTCCAGAAGTAGGTCCCGGTGACCGTTTTCCAGGCAGGGTAAACTTTGTACTCTTTATCTCTTTCATGGGGATTTTTGCATCATGTTAGTCTGGATCTTCACCTTTTCGCCTTTGGAGATCCTACCAGGAGACTACTGCTCCCGATGATATAGCTCTGGAGATCCTTAAATCACGCAAGCCTTTCCGTCACAACAAGGCCCCGATCAACGCTGGAATAACCTTGTTTCCCTTTCCTCTTTTTTACAAGCACCCTGTGGTGGCGGCACTGGATCCCCCCCCCCCCCCACCCATGAAGCTTAGTACACGTTGCTAGCAGTCCACTTACGAGAGAAGCAATTTTGCGCTTGGACAACAAATTATAGCTTCTTTGGACTGTAGGTTTAGTCTTGACAGCTGTATTTACTGGAGATATTCACACAAGACCTCTGTCACCACTGTACAATGTCCGAGAGAGGTGGGCAGCCACTGCTACTTGGACCCCGACAGGTTTAGATTGGAAGCTTTTTGTTTTCCTCTTCATAGCTATCGGGTAGCTTACTCTACTGTTAATTATGGGTTGTATCTTAAATTTCTTATTTTCACTCATCTTGTTTAGCATTATAACCTTAGCGCACTGTAAAAATAAGTTATATGCTTATGTATAGATTTATTTACCTCCTGGATACTCTTCTCTGGAACAATTTTGAGTGAGTACCACACTCAATGCAGAGGGAGCAGTGGATTTGAACACAAGTACACTGAGTACAACTGCAACTGAGTGGACTCTAACCGCCTGCTGTCATATACATACATATATTTAAATATATATTTAAATATATGTAACGTTAATGGTGACAAATTGAACATCATATATTAGAACAGTCATGACTCCTGCAACCTTTGATCATGGTTTATCATCAGGATGTCTGAAGTGTGGGGTTAGAGCGAAAATCTCCATGCAGTACTGTGAAATTCACTTCTGAACAAGAAAAAAGAGGAATAATAGTTCACAAGAATGGACCCTTCAGTACTTAAGCCTCTATGTATAGCACGTAAAAGTACTGTTTCTGATTATTATTTTATTTTTTTTATAGAAAGCTCTTCTCATGCAGTGACACAGAGCGCTTTAACACAGGCATACAGCAAGAAAAATTGATACAAACAAAGAAGAAGTCAACTAATGGCTACCATAATGAAGAACTTATTATAGAGCTATAAGTATACCTACTGGCCACTGGGGAAAGGAACAAAAACTCCCAACTGAAGGTTGAGGGAGAAAAAGAAAAAAAAAACCTCTGGGGGTCCACGGGCCAGTGGTTGCCCACCCCTCCTGGGCATTCTAGATTAAGTAACAATTTGTAAGCCAGTGTTGTTAACAAGTAATTATAATGTTGGTAAATGGCATCTTGGATCCCCAGCTCGGCACGGAACGTCTCGATCGTCACGGCAGATGGACATCATCCTCTATCAGCACGGGATTCGTCTGTCACCGCTGGCCGGCCTCCTCAGGTCTTGTGTAGCGAGGTAGTGCTCAACGACACGATAGGAGAGAGTTAGTAATTTGTAAGGACACAGTTCCATTTAAAGTGTTCATTCCAACAGTAAAGAGATACACAGTGAAAACCTTATTTCCTCTCTCACAGCTGGAGCCTTGTTAGCCTTTATGTAGCAAATCAGCAGTGTTTTGGGGGATAAAAGAAAATTTCTTCTGTATTTTGCAGTGGACGTTATAAACACCATTTTTTGAAATAAGTAAAGTTTATCAGCAATTCTGTCACAAATAAGTATTTTTCCAAGGAAGCACAATGGATTAAATAAAATATTTCTAAAGGTGAGCCTACACTGAAGCAGCAGCTAGAATTAATGGTGAGGAGAACAAACAACACAACAGTTTACAAAACTCATACACAAATGAACATTAACAGCTGCTTGGAGATGTTCTGTCAAATACAAAAGACTAAAAGGTCACACACACACGCACACACACACACACACACCTCCAACAGATCACTTTTCCAAAGTGCTGAAGATAAAGGAATATAATTCCACCAGTTTGATGAGCAGTTTTTGGAGACCAGCTGGAGTCTGGAAACTACTTTTGAAAAGTACAAGACTACAGTAAACTACTTTTAAAAATTACAAGACAGTAATGACTCAGAGGGCAAAAGTTGTAATTTTTTTTTATACACAAATCATTAGTCAGCATGTTGTTTAATGTTCACTTACATAAATAGAAATTCACAACCCTTTCTCCACTTTGTTTACCATACAATACATGTGATCTGTGTAATTTTAAATAACACATTGTGCAAGAACTCACATTAAAAATATAAGCAAACACAAAGGGCAAAGAAGAAGCTTTCACTTGCTGGCATGAGGGACACACCTTGAATGGCAGATCCCACATGGAGCTGAGCTAAAAGCAACATTTTTTTCCACTCCTTTCCCTTTTTACCATCGTTGTGCAGCATACTATGGCACAGCTTCCATCTATTGTATACTTTTAATGATGGTAAAATAAAACACGATGGCTTTTGAGATGTTTTCAAGGTTGATGCAGATTTGGTGAAAGTCGCTGTTAATGTCGAACCTTTATGCTGCACTGGTGCTCATGAGCAGTGAATGGCAGGTTGGGAGAAGAAAAAAATGCAACAACTTGAACGTTACGAGGCGACTGGTCAGTGTCACCGACTCACTGTCAGACATTTTAATAAGTGAGACAAAACATTAAAACACCTCCATGGAACGATTCATAACATCAACAAAACAAACAGTGAAACATTACGTGAGTAAAACACAGACGTCAAACAGTCATATGTTCATTAAGAAAAAGGGAGAAAAAACAAATAAGGGAAAACATTGTGCCACTCATGTTATCATCCGTTCTTTGGCAGACAAACCACATTGTTTTTTTTTTTTTTTTTAACCATTTCTCACATTTTTACAAATTCATCCACTAGAGCAAAAAAGGTGAATAAGTGTATCGTATATTGAACACAGCAAGGCCTTTGGAGAAGATATTGATAAATTCATGTGGAGAAGAGCAGTGATTTGCATGACAGTGAGCTGGACCACTTATTAGACTCATTCCAGTGGTGTCTTTAGGCTCCAGCCTCTTCTTAAACATGTATGTATGTATGTATGTATGTACGGCAGCCAGAGCCTAAGCCAATGAGCTTATGAGTCTCTTTGTCCAACTCACTGTTGCTGTTGCATGTCCACAGGCAGTGAGTGACTGCAGTGGAATAAAGGTATGGAAGGTTTGGAATGGAATGGAAAGGTAATAAAGGTGTGGAAGGTATGGAATCAAATGGAAAGGAAAGGTAATAAAGATATGGAATGTCACAACTCTGTTACCCTATAAAACTGGGTTACTTAGCAATTCAGCGACTCTTTTGAGCACAGCAACACCCTCAACTCAACGAGTGCAACCAAAACTGAGGACCCCCCCCCCCCACTGTAGAAACCTACTAGTGAAGCCAACTAACAAACATACTGTACACATCTTCATTTTACCCATATATTTCCTACATGAAGCCTGCTTAAATAATCGTGTAGTAAAATATTTAGTTCAGAAATGTAATTTTTACATTTGTTATTGGAATTGTATAAAATCTAATGATTTCTTGCCTAACACCAAAATCTTCTCAAAACTTCCGCAACTCTCAAAAAATATAGAAGTTTGAGTAAACGAGGGGAAGAAAAAAAAAAAAAAAAACTTTAAAATACTTATGCGTTCATGACAGTGTGAGTGGACAGGTGCGGTCAGCGCTTTGGACAATAAGTAGTGTGAAGGCACTCGGTTCAGTTTTAAATACATTTCTTACCACTTGGAAAAACATTTGTAATTGGTGTGGATGAAGACATGTGGCTAAAGCTCACACTGACAGGCATCACCAGTTCCAGTGAAGGGAAAAAAATGCTTGTTTTAGAATCAGAAAATGAACCCAAAAGTCCTTCAGTGTCTTTAGATACTCAAACAGTGAAAACCTTCATAAGGTGAAAGTCAAAAATAATCCAATTTTGTTCATGTTCATCAACGCAACATAATTTTCCTTCACTTAGGAAACGCATGAAAACACCTTTTTTCACTTGTGATGTATATTACACACGTATCGTGACAACAAAACGAGGGAATTCAGTCACACAAAGATCTCTACTGTTTACCACTGAGCAGCACAGTCAATGTCCAACATCACATGTTTACCACATGTAGGTAGGTGTAAGGCATGAACAAGAAAACACGTGCACAGTTGGGAACAGTCGACACAAACAAGTACTGTAGGTGCTTGGCAAGATAGACGTGAACGAAGAACTTATGTGTCAGACGACAGAATGCAAGCGTGTCTGTGCACGTGTGTGTTTGTAAGGCAGGAGCAAAGTCGGCCCGAGTGCGACGAGCAGCTCAGAGCCAATGCAGACAGCGGCAGTACAGAAGATGGATGCGTCCCCCTTTCGGGTTCAACTTGTACCCGCCAGGTTCTGCTTGGTGGCCTTCGTCCTTCCACGGACTCCCACAGGCGTTTAACGGCGCCTCCCCTTCCGGTTCGCCCCTCACCGGCCCTCCTCGGCCGAGCGCATCTCAGACTTGAGCTTCACGAACTCCTTGGCCACCTCATCGTTGGTACGCTGGGAGAGGATGCGCAGCACCGTCTGGCCCGTGTCGTCCATGTGCAGTCGCCGGCCCAGGGGACACCAGCAGGCACAGCTCCCCCGCTCAGCCACATCGCGCAGCTGCATGACGGCGATGCCCACGACGCGGTCTGCCCGGCCAAAGCAGTAGTCCTTCACGCACACCTGCAGCTCGTAGCATTGTGGCCCATCCTCGTTGCCCAGAATGCTGAAAGTAAGAGTGGCGCCTCAGACACATCGTTGCTTCTCACGCAACACACTACTGCCGGCCAATCCTACCGTCATGTGTTTGAGGTTAAATATGGATTTCAGTGCACCTTCACTTTGTTAATATCAACCCAGGCAGAGGCAGTGAACATGTACGGAGGTTTGGAGAGAGGAACTGAAGAGATGAGTAAACTGGATTAAGATGGATTGTGCAGTATATGGAAATTCAATTCAAATCAGTTTAATTTATTCTCACAGAGCAGAGCTAGTTATGTGGAACCTACATGACCAGAGGGTTAGGGTTACGGGTTGGGTGGAAGGAAAAAAAGTTACAAATTCAATTATCAGGGCACTCCAAAAAAAATAAAAAGTGTGTTATAGCTAAAATTAAACATACAGAGATGTTTCACTTGATTTATGTGGAATGTTACTCACAAATGGAAGGTCTCGTTGAACTTAGGCGCCCAGCTGTTGTTCTTGGACTTCGTGGTGAACTTTCGTTTTTTATCGCTAAGGTGGGGCCCTATAATGTTGACCTCCACAAAAGGGCGGAACATGCCAGAAGTCTGCCACTTCAGGTCGTTGGCTGCCACAACTGAGAGACATAAAGGGAAGGCAGAAAGCAAGAGAAAGAGAAAGGGTGACAAAGAGCCGGGGCCCTCTACTCCAACTCTACTCTGGGGAATGAGCTGATGAAGCTCACCTTTCACTGTAACCTTATGTTCGCCAGTACCAGGGTGAGTGAAAAGATCCACCTGTACAGAGACCTCGCCCACTGGCTTGTCCACTCCTGAACCTAGAGACACAGACACAAACGCACAGACAGACACACACAGACAGAGACACAAATAGAAACAGCTGGGAGCTGGGAGTTGTTAGAGCGACTGCCTTTGGACCCAAAGGTCGCAGGTTCGATTCCTCCCTCGAGCTGTAGTAGCCTTGAACGAGGTGTTTACCCTAAATTGCTCCTGTAAAATTACCCAGCCGTATAAATGGGTAAATTATTGTAAGTTGCTTGAGACTTTCACGTCTGCAGCTATGTCTCCTTCTCTCAATGTAATGCATGAATTGTACTTTTGCTGAAATGTACGTCGCTTTGGACAAAAGCATCTGCTAAACGAATAAATGTAAATGTAAATGTCAGTCACTTTGGAGAACAGCGTCAGCTAAATGAACACGTCAGTGTAGAAACACAGGTGAGCGCATGCACACACAAGAACAAGGCTTTACTGGCTTGTTACATCTGCAGTGTCACCTGTACAGAACATTAAGGGAATAGTTAGTAGTTACTTCCGTTCCTCCCTTGCCTAGAAAACAACGCCAGTTGGATTCCACAGCCTGGCTGCCTCCTCTAAAACGTCCAAGGTTCAGAGCGCGTACTACGAAGTCGTTCATCCACTCGCTCTCTGTTATTAACTGCAGCGGTCTGGAGCCTATCCCAAGATCACCGGACACAAGGTCCGGGAGGTACACATCGGATGGGACGTCCATCCATCGCAGGGCAGTCACACGCAGTGCCGCACTCACACAGGTTTACATTTACGTGACATTTACGGGTGCACGTTACAGGCCATTTAGCATCGCCAGTTCACCAGAGCTACATGTCTCAGGACTGTGGGAGGACACCAGAGCACCGAGAGGAAACCACATGGCAACCTCCACGCAGACTGAGCTGGACTGCAACCTATGAACCTGTGAAATGGCATCACTATCCAGTGCACCACCCTGAAGTGAACTCTAAAACCACACTTAAAAATGTAACACTGGCTACTGAATACTGCAACACAAGAGTGTTCGAAAGAAGTCCAACAAACCCAGCTTTTTTCTCTTCTAAGTACTTCAACAGCTCTGCACATATGTTTTTCACAGCTTTATATGAATAATGAAATTAAATAAACTTGAAGCAAACAAATAAATAATAATAATAATAATAATAATAATAATAATAATGTCCATGAAGAGCTTGTAAAACAAATATAATGGGAAAATGAGTACCCTGGGCATGCTGTGTGGTGACAAAGGTCCTTATCAGGGCATCGGTGGTCTGGGTGTAGAGGGAGAGTGCATAGCGCAGGGAAGAAAGCTCCGGACTCTTCTCCAGGAAGGACTTTTTCAGCCCATTCCCTCCGGCATGGAAGTATTGCTGCCAGCCAGGCACAGAGTGAGGTACAGTTTACCACAGTTTTCAACCAGTTTACTGACACACAATGTTAACAGTTGTTTTTACTGTGCGAGTATTATGACACAGGTGCCCCTGAAGTGGGCCAACGGGCAAGTTCTTGCTAGTTCTGACAATAAAAACAGAGCAATATTAAACAGCGACATGAAAGCACAACGGAAGAAATATCAACTTGCTGACATGCATATCACACGCCTGGTCACTTGTATCTTGTTCAAATGACACTTGGCGTCCATGGCGCTGCCTCACCTTTATCGTGTCCAGTGCCACATCCATGACTGCACACTGCTTTGGGGTCAGGCTTTTAGCCTCTCCGGAAACCATGTGATCCTGAAACACCCATTAGCAGAAAGAGGAATCAATTCCAATTCCTAAAATGGTACAGTAAAAAGACACAGTGCTATGACAAGGCAATGCACATGCACTCTATTATTGTATGAAGTACAAGACCAGTTTCAAATCCTGCTTTCGACAGAACACTGTATATTCTAACTCATGGTCATGGTCCAAACTGAGCTCAAGTTACTTCAGATGTGATATATTTCACTGTACATACAATACTGTAATATATTTCACTGTACATTCAATGGCTCAAAATCATACTGCTCAACAAGCAAGCTCAACTTGTGTTGGTCACGGTGGCACGGTGGGTAGCGGTGCTGTCTTACACCTCTGGCTCAGTGTGTACAGTCTCAGTGTTCTTCCTGGGTTTGCATGGGTTTTCTTCCAGGTGCTCTGGTTTCCTCCCGCAGTCTAAAGACATGTTTTTCGTATGGACTGGCTGCTTTACGGTGCCTTTACTGCGGGACTGCGAGTGAATGTGTGTGGCTGTGCTGTACCCCGAGTAACCTTGCTCCCTGTGCTTCGAGGATAGGCTCCTGACCTCCACAGTCCTGACTTGGAGGAGTGGTTAATGATTGTGAGCTGGTGAATTAAAGCACTAAGAAAAATCTGCCGACACTTTTGCTAGTCCACACATTCCTTAATCTTTTTAACATTTATTACAAAGTATTACTGCTGAGGGGGGTGCAGTGACGCAGCGGGTTTGGCCTGTGTCTGCTCTGTGGCAAGTCTGGAGTTCGAGTCCTGCTTGGGGTGCCTTGTGACGGACTGGCGTCCCGTCCTGGGTGTATCCACTCCCCCTCCAGCCTTACGCACTGTGTTGCTGGGTTAGGCTCCAGTTCGCCGTGACCTCGCTTGGGATGAGAAGTTGTAGACATTGTGTGTGTGTGTGTGCCTGTCTTTGTATTACTGCCGCACCTGGAAATGTATAAATCCTTCCAGTCTTTGTAAAACCAAAGCATGATGCTATTAAAAGTATCAATAATTATGTGAGATATTAATCTACGAGGTACAGCAGGATTTCAATACCTTCAGTTTTGAAAGGTGACCTAACTCTTTTGCTGCTGAGAGAATTATCTGGGCTCCCTGCAGAAAAGACAACACACACAAACACACGCACGCACGCACGTTGAGTAGAGAACAAGACCTTTCATTGACAAGCACAGACAGATCTTTTTACTATTAACACCCACAACTCTGTAGTACATTTACCACACTTTGTACCGTAGCCAGTTCTAACACAGAGTGTATACACCGGAATAGCAAATATTTATCTACTACAGTAAGTAGAGCAATTCAAGGCAGGGGAGCTGAGACTGAAAGCACATATAGGTTTTATATCCATGCAAGAAAAGTTGAAGACTCACTGAGGTATCACTGCTCTGGGGCAGCACAATAGTCTTCTCCAGGCTCTTCATAACAATCCTCCACAGGTCCTTCAGCACACGCTTTAGTACAGTCTTCTCACACACAGTGGCAAACAACATCAGGCTGAACACACAGACACACCAGTTACTCATTCCTTGTGAGCAAAGCTATTTACACACTTACTGCAGAGGACAGGAGGGAACTTCATGAAAAATATGTAAACGTCTTCCCCTGAATGATGAGCATTCATACTAGAAGAACATGTACTTTGTACCCTAAAATGTGCATAATAAGCCACCAACTCATAGAAGAAATTCCAGGGAAGAGAAATTTCAGTTCAAAGTATGAGCCTTGATATCATGCACCTCAGCTGTTTACATTTATTCATTTAGCCGACACTTTTCTCCAAAGCAACTTATTACAATTATTTATTCATTTACTCCAGTAATTTTAGGATAAGTACCTTGCTCAAGGGCACCACAGCTGAAGGTGGGGATCAAACCTACAACCCTTAGATCCAAAGGCAGCAACTCTAACCACTACACTACCAGCTGTCCCCAGTTATCTCACACCCATGTGCTTGATTGCATGCATCTCTCAGAACTCTAGCAACTATTTGTCTTAAAATACCATCAAAAAAGAGCGGTAAAGCAAAGGTCTACAGAAGGTGCCAAAAGTTATTGAAAATGGACACAGGCAAAGGAAATGCAATGCAAACACGCGACTATCAAAGTAGTGTAGCTCGTTTTTCTGAAATCACCGCTTAAGCCAGCATACAATAAATGGTGAGCTACATACAGCATTGGCAGATTACAACATTTTACAACAGATAACATTAAAATATAGAATATTTCATCTTCACCAATCAGCCACAACATTAAAAGCACTGACAGGTGAAGTGAATAACATTGATTATCTGGTTACAATGGCACCTGTCGAGCGGTATTTTAGGCAGCAAGTCAACAGTCAGCCCTTTAATTTGATGTGTCGGAAGCAGGAAAAATGGGCAAGCGTAAAGACCTGAGCAATTTTGACAAGGGCCAGATTGTGATGGCTAGACAACTGCGTCAGAGCATCTCCAAAATGGCAGGTCTTGTGGAGATGTACTGTAGATCTCGTGTTCCCAATATGCAGTGGTTAGGTCCTACCAAAAGTGGTCCAAGGAAGGACAACTGGTGAACTGGTGACAGGGTCATGGGCACTCAAGGCTCATTGATGTGCGTGGGGAGTGAAGGCTAGTCCATCTGGTACAATCCAACAGAAGAGCTACTGTAGCACAAATTGCTGGGAACCTTAATGCTGGCCATGATAGAAAGGTGTCAGAACACATACTGCATCGCAGCTTGCTGTGTATGGGGCTGCGTAGCCGCAGACCGGTCAGAGTGCCCATGCTGACCCTTGTCCACCGCCGCCAGCGCCTACAATGGGTACGTGAATGTCAGAACTGGACCATGGAGCAATGGAAGAAGGTGGCCTGGTCTGATGAATCACGTTTTCTTTTTCGCTTCAATGTTCTGCTGGGAAACCTTGGGTCCTGGCCTTCATGCGAATGTTACTTTGACACGTACCACCTACCTAAAGATTACTGCAGACCACGTACACCCCTTCGTTGAAACAGTATTCCCCGATAGCAGTGGCCTCTTTCAGCAGAATAATGTGCCCTGCCACACTGAAAAATTGTTCAGAATTGGTCTGAGGAGCAAAGAGTTCAAGGTGTTGACTTGGCCTCCAAATTCTCCAGATCTCAATCCGATCGAACATTTGTGTGATGTGCTGGAAAAACAAGTCCGATCCATGGAGGCTTCACCTTGCAACTTACCAGACTTAAAGGATCTGCTGCTAATGTCTTGGTGCCAGATACCACAGGACACCTTCAGAGGTCTTGTGGAGTTCATGCCTCGACAGCTCGGAGCTGTTTTGGTGGCACGAGGGGGATCGACACAAAACTAACCAGGTGGTTTTCATGTTGTGGCTGATCGGTGTAGAACTGACAGGAAATACAAAATTATATGTGACAAATAATAGGTAAATGTATGGAGTAAACAGGAAGTCAGGAGAGAAGCAGGACTGAGACTCTTGAACATTTGAGAAGGATTCAGCTATTCTGAGTGAGAGGGAGATCATTCCACCACATTGCAGCCAGAACGGAGAAGTTTTAGGCTTTTGATTTTGGATCTCTGGTATGCGAGGCAACCAAGTGATCAGACATGGAAGAGCATAGCAGTCTGGTCTAGGGGTAGTGAGTGATCAGGTCTTGTAAGTATAAAAACTACTGTTGGTCTTGTAGGCCATAACCAGTCCTGAACTCGAGACTGGCAGCTACAGGCAGTCAATGGAAAGAAAGGAGGAGGGGAGAATACATGGGAATATGTTGGCAAGTCAAACACAACCCCTGCAGTAATATTCTGAATCAGCTGGAGAGGTTTGATGGAGGAGCCAAGACTACCAGCCAAGAGGGAGTTGCAGTAGTTCAGGTGGGATATCACTATGACCTGGACCAAAAGCTGTGAAGAGTTTGTTGTGGGATAAGGACAGATCCTGCAAATGTTACATAGGAGGTATCTGCAGGACTGGGTTGTGGCTTCGATATGTCAGGAGAAAGACAGACATGAGTGGATCATCACTCAAAGGGTTTTAACCGAAGAAGCAGGAGATGTGAGAAAGTTGTCCAGTTTGACAGACAGGTCTTGAAAGGAAGATGTTCATTGCTTTGGTGAAAAGCATCTGCTAAATGAATAAATGTAAATGTAAATAAATGTAGATGGGCAAGCTGGAAGGTGAAGAATCTCTGTTTTGGAGAGGTTTAGCTGTAAGTGCTGATCAGACAGGCAGGCAGAGATGTTCAAGAGGCAGGCAGTGATACGGGAGGAAATATCTGTAGCTCCAGGGGGGAAGAAGAGGGAAGAGTCTGGATATCATCAGTATAGGAGTGATGGGGGAATCTACAAGAGGCAATGAGCAAGTTGAGAGAAGAGGTGCAGATGGAGGAGTAGGGATCCCAGGGCCAAGCCCTGTGAAACACCAGTTGAGACAGGTTCAAGAGATCACTGTGAGCCATGCCAGAACCACCTTGTAAGATCTACCCGACAGGTAGGACTCAGACCACTTAGTGCTGTTTGTTTGAGGCTAAGCTGTCGAAGACAGGAAAACAGAATTCGGTGGTTGTGACAGCGTCAAATGCTGCAGAAGGGTCGAGATGAATAAGGACCAAAGAAAGGAAGGCCGCTGTAGCTGACTGGAGAGCATCTGATACTGCAAGGAGAGCTGTCCTTGTGGCATGGCCAACTTGGAATCCAGACCGACAATTTAAAGTAATGTTTTTATAAGCAGCTTTACAAAGTGCATTACAATAAGGAAGAAAGAGTTAGAACTCCACAGCCATTTACAGTAAATATTCACATTTTAAAACTACTATAAAAGAACAATGGACTAAAGCAAGAAACAGAAATTAACTGTAAAACAAATAATGACATAGAAAGAGACAGAAAAAGGGAACCATTTGCACTTGTTTTGCAAGGGAAGCCTGTACGGCGAAGTGGAAAAAAGGTGACAGACCACAGAACAGACTCACACAAACAACGTAATGTAAAAGTTGCACTAATTTCAAGCCCAAACACAGCAGGGATTTGATCACATGAAAATGGTACAATGGCACTCCATGACTCACTTTCCATCCAGGAAGTCCATGAGAGGCCGAAGCACATTGTCCGAATCGGCCTCCGCCGTGTTGCGGCTATTGGCATTAACGGGGCCCTTCACCTGGTATAAGAGCTCTGCCATCTGCCTCAGACAATCATCGATCCGGCCTTGGAAGCTGGGGTTGAGGAGACGGACTAAATTTTAGCATCCATTGGACGGGCCGAAGAGATCATCCCAGTTACAACCCCTGAGCACAACAACATGCGTCTTAACAGAAAAACAGGATTCCTAAACCAGACAGACAGACACTTACATTAAAAAGTGGACAATGAACAGTACACCTGTCATCAATACAGCTTTTGTTTAAATTTTGCTGGAATGTCACAAGAATAGAGGTTTTTAATGAAGGAGGCAAAACAAGCTGCTCTGGTGACAGCGTGGACACATTCTCCCACCTGTTTCCAAAAGTGGCACTCAGCTCATCCAGCACATTGTTCAGCTTCACCTGCAGCTCATTCAGGAGGTCGCTGGCCTCAGGGTCCAGCTGAAGGGAGACAGACATGCAGGCAGTGGCAGAGAACTCAGGTATGGGCACGACTTAAACAGCACAGATGCCATAACCAGAACGACTGTTTGTTTGTGTACCTAAAACATGCTTAAAACCACACAACATGACAATGTAACGGAAGTCCGCTCAGTCTCCGCGATACATCCTGCTAATGGCCAGGTTGTGCGTACCTGTACAGAAGACCTTCATGCACCCATTGCAGGATTCTGAGCTCAGCAAGACAAAAGCCTTGAGAAAACCTCTGACAAAAAATCCAATGCAGTCTGCTAGGATATAGGAGTAACCAACGCCACCTTTTCCGGACTCACCTCTCTCATGATCTCTTCAAGTTCACGTAATGTGTAAATGTTCATGCTCTGTAACTTTGAGATCATACCTGCTGAACAGACAAACCTTCATGCAGCTACTCGTGTAATATAATGTAAAAGTTTAGTTAAAAAAGTTATATATATTATTATTAGGAATGTGATTAGGAATCATCGGATAAAGTTTTACGTAGCTACTCGTGATGTCCACTGGTTTATATGGTGGAAAGTAATTAACTGTACTTTAGGATCACGCGACTGCATCTAATTGTCTGTGCTAATGTAATGAACACATTGTATCTTCTATGAGATGTACATCACTTTCAAGAAAAGCATCTGCTAAATGAATAAATGTACAGACAGCCCTGTACTTCTGTAAATTTGACTTACATAAATTGGGATTTACGTACAAAATTCCCGGCATAAACATTATTTACCGATAGTGCTTTTATTTTACGCAAAACATCTAAAATACTTTAAGCGCAAGTCGACGTAGCCAGACAAGAGAGGAAACTGCATCTTCTCAGTTCCTGTGTGTTTTGAGCCATGAACTCAAAACATGGTCTCCTCTCATTAGTATAGTGCTTTTTCTCACCATTTTTTTTTTTTTTTTTTTTTTTTAACCCATTTCATTATTCACAATGCCTGGTGGTAAACGTGCACTTGAAGGAAAACAAGAACCATCTCACAAACGTACAGCAATCGATCTGGAGATGAAATTGAAAAAAAATAAGTATGAAGATGGACAGAGATTATTGTCTATAGCACAGGAACCAGGTTTAGTCGTATCGACTGGAAATACGATAGTGAAAGATGCTGCACGTATAAAGGAGCACGTGATGATGTTGAATGGTGAGGGAGGAGGGGAATCTGACATATGTAACTTTTGACTTATGTAAGGGGTTAAAAAACAATCTATTTGCGTAAGTCGAGGGGTGTCCACACATGCAAATGTTAACAAGTGAAGCCATTATAATTTATACATACATATTACATAAAATTTTGGAATGAATGCATTTTGACCTGGAAGAACAAAGCACAAGATAGGGTGTCTATGGAAAGTGCGCTTAAGGCCTCATTCCTACAAGGTGTACGTACATGGTAGAATCAATGCTACAAGAATATGAAGAATTTGTATACTTGATTGAACAGTCTCTTTTTGCTCGCCATCTCTGTTTGCTGGCAAATAAAGGCTTCCTGACATGCTGACACCCAGGTCCTGAAGTCTTGCCTGTCAACAGTATGCAGCATTGCTTTTCCTATAAACACAGGGTTGCGATGTTTCACCAAAAAGATCACCTCTTATCTCATCTTCCCACAAAACACTGTGATATATTCACAGTATTTTAGTGCCATCTGAAAATTCATGAAACTTCCAAACCACTGCAGGCATAACACACAGGAAACAGAAACTCGCACTCTGCTGTGCCAACACTTTAAATATATTGTTCATACTTGCAATATGTTCTACAACACGGACGCAATTTAAAACAGCGATATGGAAGACTGTAGGTAAGTTGTTAATTTTCTAGTTTTCCATGCAGACAATTACTTCTAAAATCAAATGCAGGAATACTTTGGACACTTCCAAAATAGACTGCACAAAATTATATTCATATTCAGAAAAAACTGCTCAGAAAACCAGATGATATCAGCAACTTGACCTCAACTCTTCTCAAGCCCACCTCTGAACTGGCTTCCATCTTCAAAACACATGAAAAGAAGTAAAGAGAACATATGAATCAGCCACTGCTGTTAGGCAGGTGTGTAGCACATTTCATATAAACTGTTCTTCACCAAATAAATAATATTAATAAATGACAAATGATACTGGTTTCCTGTAAAAGGGATCAGTTCTATATACATCTATCTATTACTTTCTATCAACTGGTCGTTGAGCTCTCTGGAGCCACTTACCTCACAAAAACACAAGCAGGGAGAGCTCACTTTATGCACAAAAAAGATCCACAAAAATCACCCCCCCAAAATGTCCTTTCTACCTATTTTAGCCTCAGAAATTAAACAAAGAGCAAAGTTTGTCACCAATTCATATAAATAAATATTTACTGTATAATAAAACACAAACTATCCTCAGAAAATAAGGCCCAGTGTAAGCGAAAACGTGTTTTCTCATATTCTTATTATTAAGTAAAAATGCATTTTGCCAGGTTACATAGATAGTTGCTTCACTTGCTCAACAGGTATTTAGATGCTTAATGTGTATTTCACTCTGCAAAGTGCTTAGGTGCTGTAATTCTTCTAAAACAAAGCCAACTTTCTATTTTTTGCTAATTATCACAGACAGCCTCATCCAAACACAGCATCAGTTATGGTAAACCAAACTTTTTAAATCATATAAAGAGCTTTTTAATAACATGAATGCTGTTGGCATGTATTTTTCAGGATTTTATTATTCACTCTATTTACTGTTTATTATATTATGATTATTTAATTTTGTTTTTAATTTTTCCTTCAATTGTATTATACGTATTTATCTTCATGAACTTTTTCCCTCATGTGCCTGTGATATGACCTCTCTAGAAAGTTACAGAACACAAAGCACCTCAGTAACTTGCTCATTTTCCACAGAACAAGGGACAGGAGGCTAAAAGGTCTTTACCCACTTTTTTAAAAACAGACTGTATTAAAAGACAGAGAGAAAGACACACACAGCACACATGAGCACATTAACATCTGCATGGACACACATCCTTTTCAAATGCACGCATACCTGTGATGGGCAACATCTGGTGAGAACTAATAAATCAACTTTTTAAAGTTTACTTTGCCTTGTTATTGAAACTCCAAAGAACCTTGGACTGAAAAAGATAAATTGCAAACAATGAATGCCCTTACATTATTATAAATAGTCAATGTTACAATTAATCTAATTTCAAAGATTACACAGAGGCTCTTCACATAATGAAACACACTGCCAGTGACGTGATGTGAAAACCATCCTTGAGTGAAAAAACAAGGCTCCCAAAAAAGGTTACAAAGGCAGTGAAGGATAAGCTGAAAAGAAAAACATTAAAAGACAAGCTGTACATCATTAAGTGCACAAAATGTGGCGAACACCCGCAAGGATATTGCAAATACTGGTTTAACTGGTTCACATAATTTTTCTAAATAAAGAAAAAAAAAATCTGAAATAACAGGTGTTGACAAGTAGTCAAGGCTGACACGAAAAAAGAAGAAAAAGAAGGACGTGGAGCAAGAAGAGCACAGAGACCCCTGAGCTTCAACTTCACGACCTGGAAAAGTGTTTCTCCTCACTGTTTCAAGTGCAAGTTCAAAGGTGAAACTGAGTACAAAAATCATTCACTTTCCTGCACAAACCGTGGTTCCAGTTGCAATACTATACATAGTAAGTGACAAAATACAATCATTTTTGTTACTAATAGTGTAGTACAGAGCACCTAGAGGAAACCCATACACAGAGAGATCGAACCCATGTCCTCTTGTACAACCCAGCAGTGCTACTCACTGTGCAATACTCTCTCTGTTTTATGCAACATCATCAAATTAATTTAGAAGAATGTAAATAAAAACCACAGTAATTCTGCTTTAGAATGCAAGCGGACTCACATTTCAAAATTTAAAAGGAATGTTTATAAACTTCACGTCTCAACCGTTGGTAAACTAGATTATCATATTGCCACCTACATCACACACATGCACTTGTAACCATACGTCTACATCGATAAATCACACAACAGTACGCTGTAATGACTCATGTCCGCCTACATTTCAGGCTGAAGAAACCTTGATAATTGAGCATGTTTTGGTGTAAATAATGTAACGAGGAGAAATGGGGTGAAATGCAAGTCCCTTGGGAAGAGTGTTAAAGTCAATAAAGAATGTTGGCCCTCAGAAGGATGCAATACTTCCCTGACTTCAGCACAACACGTATAGTGTTTGGTACTAAATGAGCTCCTGGGGTTATGTGAAAACGTAAATGTGTATAAGCCAAACCCACTCTTATTCTTCACGATTGGGATAAAACAGTCCATCACTGGAGTGTCAAGACAGGGGAAGAAATTAACTGACAAAGAACAATACCACTGCAGAAACAGCACACGTGGTTCTCAAAAAGACAATGTTTTAAACTCATTTAAAAATGTGACTATGCAGTGGAACTCAGATTTGGGGTCTTCTTAGGGTTTCAGACTGAGAAACATGTTTTTCCAGCTTGGTGCAGAATGAAGAAAAAGAAACTCAACTAAATGCTATAATCTAAAGGCATTTATGACATAAAAGAAAAGCTAATGTCCACACACACACACACACACACACACACACACACACACACACACACACACAATCTACAAGCACTTGTCCCAAGCAGGGTCGCGGCAAACAGGAGACTAATCCGGCAACACAGGGCACAGGGGGACACCCAGGACGGGACACCAGTCCGTTGCAAGGCACCCCTAGCAGGGCTCGAACCCCAGACCCGCCACACGGTGGGCCCCGGCCAAATCTGCTGCGCTACTATGCCTCCCATCACTAATGTCCAGCAAGACAATATTAAAACTGAAATTTTCCTCATGTAATAGAACAAAGAAGTGATTTTCTTTATTACTTATTACTTTTGCATTCTACCCTCAAAATGAGCAGGACGAAATGTGCTAAGTCTAAGTGTGGAAGCTAGAAATGTGGTGAGAATGTTTGTCCTTGAAGGTAAGCATCTTCAGGTTATGACGACAACCAAGAATAAATGTGCTGAGCTTTTCAAATACTTTAAGGAGGGCTTGGTTCAGTACTGGGCCCCCTACTCTTCTCAACCTATACCTCTGCTCTAGGCCCTGTCATCACCACCCATGGATTCAACTACCACTGCTACACCAATGACACCCAGCTCTTCCTCTTATTTTCACCTTTTCCAATGAGTTATGGGATTTGTTGGCGACAAGGAGGGCAGTGATTATGGGAGGACATTATTAATCCATCCCTGGATATGGGGTGGTGCGGGAATAGGGGCGAGGGCGTAACCATTTGAGGAGGGTATGCAAAGATTATGGTCTTACAGATGTGGGAGGAAATGGTTTGGCTCTGAAGTTGGTGCCACATGGTGAAACTCATAAGGCCATTTGGGTAGACTAGACTGTGTGTTCATCTCTGGGGAAGCTCTAATTTATGAGTGTGTCATACAGAAATGAGATACTCTCAATTGCTTCCAATTTTTGCAGCAGCTTTTGAGAGTAACAGGCCTTTGCCATAGTAGCTCTCATTATGTAGTTTTCAAGTCGAATTAACTAAGGAAACAGTTTTGGTTTTTAAAATATAGTTTCAGTGCACACACTGAGCTCAGGCTGGTAGCTCCAGCTAAATGATTGTAAACAACTCTCATCGTATCTTACTTGTTCTTTCCCAGAACTTAGTGAATTTTAGTAGCTATTTATTTCAATTCTCTTTCCACACATGACCAAATTATCAAAATCTTTGAGTGATATTGTGAAAAAACACCAGAGTAGAGCCAAAATCAGTTTGTGAGATAGAAAAGGGCACTTGAATGAGACAAAAAAGAGACACTAGAAATCAGTCAACAGGAGAGGGAACGTACAGGCAGTCCTCGAATTACGAACGTCCAACTTATGTACAACACGTACTTACAAACCACCCCCTTAATGACCGGAAGTTGATTTTTTTGTCACACTTAAGTAACGATCAAATGAAAACTTCATAATTAAGCATGTGATGTTAAAAATTCGAGTTACTAAATATACAACGGTTCGTACATCGCGCGTCTACAGCGGTTTGTCGCCTAGTGGGTGGGGCACGTGAGCCCAAAGCAGGACAGATTTCCTTCTTTTCCCATTTACATAGTCTCATGTGTTACTGCATTTGGCTTTAATTTTTTGTTTTTACCCTCCTAACCATGGCACCAAAGTGTAAATGTGATGCAAGTGACGGTGATGTATCCAAGAAAAGGAAAACACTCACGATTCAACGACTGAAACAAAAGTGGAAATAATAAAGCAAAAGGTGAAATTCTAACGAACATTGCAAAAGTGAACATTAAAGTATCTGTAATGTTTTGCACATCGGCACACACTCTCTCTTTCTGTCGCTCTCTCTCTCAGCTACAAAAGACACTTCTCAACCTCTTCCCAGTTGCAGAATCTAACTCCTCAGTGCGTTCTCAAACCTACCTCGCTCTGCTCTTCAAGTCCTGTCCCTCATCGTTCCCAGTCCCGTTCCATGTTTCTTGATAACGACTGCCCGCCTCGTTCCTCGACCGTGATTTTGGATCCTCGCCTCTGTTGTTTGACTGACTATTTGCCCGTCCCCGACCACGAGAACACGTCTAATCCTTTGCTCTGAATAAACGATCCTGAACTTGGGTCCAGCCTCCCCGTGCCCTCTGTTCATCATGACAGTAGTAACATTTATCATCATCTCTTATGTTTCTCTCTATTATAAATACTGTAACTACATTTCTTATGATTATTATGATGTTATTACATTGTATTATTATTATTACTGTATCGTTATAGTAAAGATGTTTTAATGTATCTAAAGTGTTTCTTTAATGTTTTTAATGGTACATGATATACGGTATACTTAGACAAACAAGACAAACATTTGACAAACTGGTATTAGATACCCACCATACCCAACTGTTCCAATTTGCCTCAAAATCTCACTTAAAGACAGACTGAGAACACAGAACTCGTTCGTAATTCGGGGACTGCCTGTACTGAAAACCATACTTGAATTCTAAACACGACCTACTGTTACAAAAATCACAATGTAAGAATACCTCTTACTGTGATACCCACCCTGGCATCAACGTTCTTATCCTCTACAGTCAGCTATTTCATAGAGGTGAAAAAACAATATGATAATTGGGGTCAGTATAATCAGTACCTAGAGTCCTATCCTACTTTGTAGCTACCGTATTTCTATTTACAAATACCATATTCATTGTCGTTATCTTATCTGAGCAAATTAGTTTATAATTACAAGCTATCATCCTTCATCCAAAGGTACAGACCCACCTCTTCATCTTCCTCCTCTGGCTCCACAAGCTCATCCATCTCGAGGAGCAGAGAACAAAAACATGTTTATTGTGAGTCTTGCCTACAACACTCATGGCTTCTGAAAAGTCTTTAAGGAATGTAAAGTGATCTTTAAAGAACCTTGGGTGTCTTCTGGCCAGTTCCAATGTAACTGTAAAGTTGTTTAAATAGACTAAAGGCAACCTCCTGCCCATGGCATAAAAGCACTGCTGTGGGGTGTTAAGGGAGCAAGAATATACAGTGACTAAAAAGTATTAACCCCAGTTGGACTTTTCCATAATTTATTGTGGTACTGTGTTGAACCATGCGTATTTAATAGATTTTTTTGCTACTACTCTGGACAAAGCACTCTATAATGTAAAAGTTTTGAATCTAGATATTTTACTAAATTAATAAAAAAAAATAAAAAATAGAAAATTACTGAATGCATAAGCATTTACTACCTTGTGTTTTGACAAATGTAAATTACCTCCGAGATAACCAAATTTCTTCTCCAAGTCACATAATTACTTTATTGGTGTTCACCTGTATGCAGCTGATGTGTTTCAAATGATCTGAAAATGAATACACCTCCGAAGTGACATACATTTAAGAGCATTTCTAGGGAAACAGTACACCATGAAGACTAAGGAATGTTTAAAGCAGATCTGACACAATTTTCATGAAAGATATCAGTCAGGGCAGAGAGAAAATATGGAAAAAATGTGAATCTGCCAAGAACAGGGCGTTCTACAAAACTGAGTATTCAGGGCAAGAAGAGCTGTAGTAAGGGAGGACACCAAGGGGCCTAAGGAACTCTTTAAGAGTTATGGTCAACTATGACAAAGATGTGAGAAACACCACAAGACAATAAGCACACACTTTGTAAATCCAGCTTGTATAGAAGTGTGGCAAGAAGCGAGCTTGTATTGGAAAAAAAAAGAAAAAAAAAAAAAAGAAAAAAAACTCATATCACATCTCAGTTTGTCTAAACCAATGTGAGAGACTCAACAATTTAGAGCAAGATTTGGTGGCAGCATCATGCATTGGGGATGGTTTACAGGTGCAACAGCAGCCAACTGGCAGGCATGAGTGGCACAGACCTTAGCAATGGACACAGACTCTGGTAGCATGAAATATCGCCACTCTGATGGGAAATAAGCTTTTGCAGGAGGTGGAAGAGTACAGGTGAGATATAGCTAATCTCATCTCCACAAAAAAAATTTGGATCTGGGAACCAAATTCAGTAGTAGAACCTTCTATCCAGCAGTTCCTCCTTGAGAAAAGGCCCCATGCAGCTGTGGAGATACTCACAATACCCTGGCTGAGGGCTGTGCAGTTGGTGCAGTTCTTCCTGGTGGCTGCAAGTTGCAGAGATGAAAAGGGACTGTTTGATCATGGACAAAGTGGCCAAATGAATCTTTTCCGCAAGATTGCTGGGTTCACTGTCAGGGTAAGGAGCTCAGCAATTCAGGAAAGCCTCAGAGTACAGTAGGTGTTCATCCGGATCAAGAGGAGTCAGCTGAGATGGTTTTGGCATGTCATAAAAACACCCCCTGGTCGGCTGTTACTGGAGTTATTCTGGGCACGTGGTGCTGGGAGGAGCCCCTAGGGCACACCCAGGAGACACTGGACAGATTATATCTCATGGCTGGCATGGGAATGCATGCCTTGGGATCCCTCAGGAGGAGCTCAAAAATGTGGCTGTGGAAAAATTAGTTTGGCCCTGCCTGCTCAGCTTGTTCACTGCGATCTTCACCAGGACAAGCAGACAAAGTGTACTGAGCATTTTGTTTTTAATTTATTGAAATGTTGATTTTTACTTTAATATTATAGAATACTTTGTGTTGATGAGTATCAGAAATCCTCACTTAAATACATCTTCCACGCTGTACCACAATAAATGGGAAAAAGTCCAGGTGAGGTTGAATAATTTCTATAAGCATTATGTATTCAAACCTAACTCTGTACACTACCCCATTTTTAGGCTACCCAGAGGTATACTGTTATACTTGACATAGCCTACACTATTACTTCTAAGTCACTTTTAGAGAGGCAACACTATTGATTACACCTTTTCAGCTGTATTTTGTAAAGGATTTAAGGTCTCAGGGGTCTATAGGAATGGCCATAAAAAGCAAGTGAGAAAGAAGTTTGGCAACCACATAGTCCTAGTATGCTTTCCTATTCTATCCACCACATACCCTGGCTTCCTCTATGGCAATCTGTGGAATAACAAAGTATTTCTTTGATGACAAACTGCAATGGGAAAAGTGCAGCAGAACACACTACAGCTATGTAAGACCTCAATCTGAACACAATTTCATAAGAACAGTAAATATGCTTGGAAACTGTTTAGAACATGTATTTAAATAAGACCAAAGGAAAAGCATTAAAACACAGGGAGAGAAATATATGTGCCTCGATACAAACCAGTGGCTACAGCATACAGTGGAAATCTGAGGACTAAAGGGGTAGTGTGGTGGGTGTTATGAATACTCCCCCAACCAGATCTGCACTCGTGGTGCTTCATCACTAAGGTTCAGCTGAGAGCTTGTGTTTAGGGAAGCAGTCTGCCAGTTCATTGACAGAGTACAGTATGGTTTCAGCAAAGCAGAATAAATGCACCTAGAAGTTTTGCACAAAGAGCCAGGAAAATAAATAAATAAATGAAGTACTGCATATATGGCCTGTGCTAATGATTTAGAAAGTAAATCTTAAGAGTATATCACTAAATAAGGTGTTCCAATGTCATTCAATTTCTTATGCATATTCTGCATGCATATCTATGACACACAAGCACAGCATTCCAAAAAATCTACAAACCGCATAAAATTTCAAGACACGACAACGCAATTGTAATAATGTATTAGTCAACAAAGACCTACAAAAGAATGCCCTTATTTTAGTTTCAAACTGCATGCAACACGGGATGTAACAAGTCATTTATTCACTCATTTTCTGCAGTTTGAGATTTGGACGCGAGTGCCCGCATAGTGCCAAGAACACAGTACATACTCCTACACTACCCGTGAACAGCGGACTGCAAAAGCGGACGACGCAGAGCTTTTTCCTGTACGCACACAGGCTGCATTTAGGTCAAAATAATGGGAAACTACATTATGCCTTTTTCCCGTAACTTTGGCACACAGTAAAAAAGGCCCTGCCACCTTCATCGCTCCTCACCTGTTTGGCACCCATAGACTCAAACATCTTCTCCAGCTGGACACGGAGCTGCTGCACGTTGTTCATGAGGACACAGGGCTGCCAAAAAGTGAAAGAGGATCAGTTACCAAGCTCGGCAGTTGACATAATAGCACAGTGATGAAATCTGTGCTCAGACTTACTATTTTTTCCTTGTCACAGTATGTGGCGAAGCTCTTGGTCAGGATGGCACAGTACTGGAGCAGAACCTTGGTGATGGTCTGGTGGACCAAACAAATTATGTTCAGCTTTAATTATGCACCGTCACATTGAGAACGTGTTTCTTCTTCTTTATACCATGAATAACGGCAGCATTAACTCAACATCTAGAACATCACAAATCATTACTTGAACATCTGGCACTTCCTTGTGCTACAAAGATCACACACGCACGCACACACACATTTTCTGAACCGCTTGTCCCATACGGGGTCACGGGGAACCGGAGCCTACCCGGCAACACAGGGCGTAAGGCCGGAGGGGGAGGGGACACACCGAGGACGGGACACCAGTCCGTCGCAAGGCACCCCAAGCGGGACTCGAACCGCAGACCCACTGGAGAGCAGGACCCGGTCCAACCCACTGCGCCACCGCGCCGCTACAAAGGTCAGTAAGTATCAAACAAATTGTGCTGTGGGAATGGATTTCAAAGAGCCCCTAAGAATTCGATTAAATGTATTTTTAAAGAGCTCTTTTCACGCAGTGACAGAGTGCTGAACACAGGAATAGAGCAAAGAAACAAATACATCAGACAAGGAAACAAAGAAGACAGTGGACTACAGACTACAGTAATACATTATCAATACATTTATTCATTGAGCAGACGCTTTGCTCCAAAGCGACACACACACACACACACACACACACACACACGCAGGCTGAAGCCGCTCATCCCGAGGGGGATCACGGCGAGCCGGAGCCTAACGAAGCAACGCTCATAAAAGGTAAGAATTGTAAGGTATTTTGTAGGAAATGAAACGAAAGAGCAGGCGGTGCGTCACCTTGGCAAAGCGGCGGCTGTATTGTGCCATGACCTTCGGGTCGGGACAGTCCAGCTTCTTAATGATCTCAAAGCTCTGATTGAGCTGCGTAAAGACGTCCACCACAGAACAGGAGAAGAGTGCGTGCTCGGACGTTTGCTGAAACTGAGGAAACAGACAAACATCAGTGAGCTGCTTCCAAAGAATATTTTCATGAGACACTCAGAGCTCTTCCGAGTACTCTTTTCACTGTGACAAAAACATACACTCAATTCAATTCAATGTATTTTACAGAGCTCTTCTCACACAGTGACACAGAGCACTTTAACACAGGAATAAAGCAAGAAAAACAAGTACATCAGATAAAGAAACAAAGAATACCGTTGACTACCGACTATCATAATATAATGCTTTTATAGAGCTATAAGTAAAAACAAAAACTCCCAAATGAAAATGGAGGGAGAAAAAACCTCTGGGGGTCCAAGGGCCACTGGCTGCACCCCACCCCTCCTGGGTATACAATCAGAAAGTACGAATGGAGTAGGGAATACAAGTAGGAAATACACTGCTAGTTCGACAGGTGTAAAAAAAAAAAATGTCATTTCCATGCATCTTTTTAGAAAGTGTAACGTTTCATGAAATAGAAATAAAAACAAATAAGCCCTGTAGCCTTGACTATTCGACACTGTCCACAATACCGTAAAAAACTGTAAATCAGAGTCAGTGCTCTTTTTTCCCCTGAACAAACAATTGTCCCTTTTCACTTACACCATCCTTCTTGTCTCTTTCAAGGGCCCCATGCATGAACTCCATGGAGACGTCCTCATTCTCATCGAGCCATTGCAACACAAACTGTAAGAACCACCTAGAAACACACACACACTTATATATTCAAATGCAAACAAAAAGCAGGAATTCCAAAAGCAGCTATACAGAAGTTGTGCAGGAAAACAAACTGGATGAATAAGACAGGTGACTCACGATGGGTACTCTGGAACAAGCCCTTTGAACGCAGGGAGGTCCTTCACATATTCGTTGTAGAGCCACTTCACCTTGAAGTGCAGGTTCATATAGTCGGCGCTCTTGCACAGTCTGTGTTTCTCGTGCTCTGAGTCAATAAAGGACACCAAATGCAAAGGCTCAGAAGGCTTTAAAAATTAACATTGGTGTCAGGAACCCCGCACACGCCTGAGAATTTGCACAGCTCAAATGTGAACCCATGTCAATCAGGAAAAAGTACATGGAGCTCTGTTTTGGGCACAGTAGAGCATCTTACAAACCTCTCATCTAAAGTTTTTATAATTTAAAAAAAAAAAAATCATTTGTTGCGGTTCACTACAAATTTAACGCTGGCTATAAAAACTGCCTCAACAGTGCCTCATCCAACAAATACAAAAATATGAAACTCTAAGCAAATCTTGCCTGCAACGTTGCTTTAGATTTTAAAAAAAAAAAAATTACTAAAAAAAGAAGTGTCTTGCAGAAGTATTCGGGTCCTTCAGGTTCTTTCATTTTACTCCATCAAATATAGCAAACCGAAGTTTCATTCCCCGATATATTTTACTTCAAATGAAAGAAGTACAACATACAGTATACTACAATATAAGTGCAATCTTAAAAATTATTACGTTCATGGAGCAGCTCGTTGTGTACTGGTTAGCGCTGCTGCCTTTGGACCCAAAGGTCTCAGGTTCGATCCTCCAGCTGTAGTACTCTTGAGCAAAGTACTTACCCTAAATTGCTCCACTAAAATTACCCAGCTGTATAAATGGGTAAAAAATTGTAAAGTAGCTTAACATTGTAAGTTGCTTTGGGGAAAAGTGTCAGCTAAATGAATAAATATAAATGTAATATAATGAATATGGTCGTTATGAACACTATTTTCAAAGTAAAAGAAATGTCATGATCACACTTAATAAATTTAAATATTTAAATAGTTTGAGGAAATCTGCACTGGACTTTGATTTGGTTCTTGTCTCTATTTATCCACACTAGTCATTCACCTGTTGTGTCCATATGCATTCACTGTGCAGAACACGTTCACCGCCTACAAGAGAATTTCTCTTCTGACAACGAGTATGATATTCTACTCCAAAACACTCAAAACTGGTAGGTTTGCATCACACATAGTGACTGCAGACATATTTTGGCAATAAACTACCTTGGTCTCATTTGACCAGGAGACCTTTTCTCCACATCATAACTGAGTTACCGTCAGGGTTTCTGGCAAACTCCAGACAAAAAATGGTTTTTTCTGAGTAATGTCGTCGTCTTCTTCAAGCACGCTAATGACTTCATGTTCACCGCTTAACTTCTCCAAGTCAGACAAGTGTGAACTGTTGGCCATTTTCAACTGCACGGCCCGTTCAAAACGGACACTCGTTCAATAGAAGTCGAGTGTGTCGAGAAAGAACATGAAAACCCATGAAACACAAAAAGCAACAATATAGTAAACCATAAAACAAAACACTGAAGGAAAAAAAAAAAACAACAGGTAGGATGACACTGAAATGTCAAGATGGTGGTGCGGTAGTACGCAGCTGCCACTTCGGCTCCTCAAATATGCTGCATGTTACGTTGTTCTGTGTTGCACCATGGTCTCCGGAGAAACAACACTTCACTCCACTGTATACAAGCTATACAGAGGAATGACAATTTAAACAACTTCAACCTGATGATAAATAAAATTTAAAAAAAACACTAGAGGAACCAAAAAAGACAAGCCCAGAGGACAGAGAGAGAGAGAGAGAAAGAAAGAGAGGAAAAAACCTCTTTCAAATGCATGGATCACCTTGTAAAATGAAATGAAATAGTAAAACTTTAACCTCTACTACTTGATGTGAAGTAATTTTCCCCTCACGATTCATAAAGACTGTGAAGGTCAGGGTTCCTCACTCAAACCACTAAGATACAAGCAGCAAAAACACAAAATCAAATCTCTACGACATAATTTGATACCACTCCAACAAACCCAGCAAGCAGCACAGCTTTGTCTCAAAGTGGAAACACTTCATATCGCAAACAAGTGCTTGGATATCTCAATAAGAGGATACACTGGTTCTTCTAGGTTTGAAAAGGAGGATTGACCTCACCTTCCATAGCATACTTCATGTCTTGAGCAAACAGAGTCCACATGACTTCTGCAGAAACCTTTCCTACATTGAGTTCCTGAGGGAACCTATGGTGGAGCAGAAAAAAAAAAAAACATACTGATGTAAGATGGAATGAATTCACATAGGAAAAGAGGTAAGGCAAGAGTTGACCTACAGTCCTGTGATGACAAGAATGAGTACTGACTGATTGAGCACCAGGGTATAGGAATTCTTGTCCTCCTCAATGATTGACACAATCAGGGTGATGAGTTTGGGCCAGAAATCCAGATTCCTGATGCTGGGGCCCTGTTCTTCAATGGGCAGCTCTTTCTCCTAAAAAATTCAGCAAAACTGATCAGAATCAGAATCAGAACGAGCTTTATTGCCAAGTATGTTCACACATACAAGGAATTTGTCCTGGTGACAGAAACTTCCACAGCACAGACAGAATGACAGTGACAAGACACAGATGAGAAGATAGAATATGTGAATAAAGGATAAAAAATACATAAAAAATATAAAGTACACAATATACAAAAAATAGTCACTAGACATTGTATGTATGTACAGGTATGTTCTATACAAATGCAACGGAATGTGAGTAAGACATATGATGTGATAAATAGATATAAATAGCGTTGTGTATTGCACTGGTTTACTCTCTAGGGGGGATTTAGCTGTTCATGAGGTAGATAGCCTGAGAAGAGAAACTCTTCTTGTGCCTGGCTGTCCTGGTGCTCGGTGTTCTGTAGCGCCGGCCAGATGGCAAAGGTTCGAAGAGGAAGTGGCCTTGATGTGAGGGGTCTAGAGTGATTTTGCTAGCCCTTTTACGCACTCTGGACGAGTACAGTTCTTGGAGAGCTGGGGGGGTGCCGATGATTCTTCCAGCAGTCCGATATAGAGCCAATAGACATTTAAATTACTCAAAACAATGTTGCACATGATCTCAATATCAATTTTTTTTCAATTCCACAGACAGGTGCCGAACGGTAAACTGCTATGAGACTATCTAAAACTGCTACAAAGTTGTCCATTCTGCAGAAGTCATCATTAACTACCTCATACAAAAATTAATGTTACAATACTTAACATGTATGGCGATACTTAACGATATAGGTATTTACACCTGGATGACCACTCACTCACCAGTAAATCTAAGAGAGAAAAACATCTCACCATTAACATCTCTAAGGCTGAAATCTTCATTATCCTCGCAGGTCCTTCCATGGGTTAAAGCACTCTTATCAAACTGGAAAATTTGTTCCTTTCATGTGCTTCGTCATTCAAATTTCTGGTAGTAAATCTGACAAATCTTCTCCCAGCATAATGTTCCCACACCTCCTCTACAACATTCGTAGAACTTCCTGGTACCTCATACGACAGTTTACTTAGTTCCTGGTCCAGGCAGTAATTCTGTCTCCCCTGAACTTCTGCAGCTCCTGGTCTTCTGGGCTCTGCATTCAAACCTCTACAGCTTACCCAGGATGCTGCAGTGGGAGTTATATTAAACCTTATAAAGGATTCTCATTAGCCTCTCTTTTTTCTCCCTCCATTGGCTTTCTATGGATGCGCACATCGAAGTCAAGACTATAGTTTCTTCAGTTCTCCTAGACCTGTCTGCAGCATTTCACACTGTCAACCACCATATCCTACTTTGTTCAATAGATCAGCATTAAAAAAATATGAGTCTCTATTTATCAGATATACTGTACTCTACCAGGTGGCTTGGTGTGGCCCAAGACTCTGGTCATGGCCAACAGGACCATCAAATTATCTGCATCCTCACACCTTCAGGGCCTGATCACCCCCTAAACCCCAGGAGGACTGTGGTCGCTTTGTGGTCTCACACTGGAGAGGCCCACAATCATAAACCCACAGATTCTACGTTTTGGCTCCATCAGAGCGGAACAAGCTCCCCCTGTCCCTCAAAACTGCTGGCTCTGTTTCAGCATTCAAAAACAGTTTCAAAACACATCTCCTTCAGAGCCACATCTCTCCAGATCTCCAAACTGCTCCATAAACTTTAATTATACAGTCAACTCTACTTCCTGTGAATTCTACAGGCAGCTACTCATGTAATGCGCACCAGCAAAAACTCTGTGATATTGGACTAAATAACTGTGCTTCAACAATTTCGTTTCTGTTTCTAATACTCTTTAGCTGGTTTGAAATGCACTTTTGTTTACTCTAGGCTGTACACTGCTTTGGAGAAAAGCATCTAAAAGCTGAATAAATAAATGCATATGTAATGATGATGAGTAGGTGCAAAATGACAAATTGAAGAAGTGCCTTGAAAATCTTTCTCAAGTTTCTCCCTAAATCTGTTTTTCAAAAGAACAAATAATTTAAATAATCAAAGTAATTGATGGGAAAAGTGTGTAAACCCTTATGTTTAATAACTAATGGAACTTCCATTATTGACAGTAACCTCAATCAGATACGTTATACTGATCAGATCGGTAGTTAGGAGGGATTTCTGCCCATTCTGGTACGCAAAACTGTTTCAGTTCAAGCATATTTATGGGATCTCTTGCTTGAATTGCCAGCTTCAGATAATGCCGCAGCATATGAGGAGAGGAGCATGATTTTGCCATTCTTAAGTTCTGAATTTCTTCTGTTTTACCCACTGTTTTTATTTATGCCTGTGTTTTGGAGATGCTTATATGTCTTCAGCGGTCTCCCTAGGATTCTTTCTCACTTGTCTGAGGATTTTACATTGTGCCCTTGCATTGATCTTTGCAGGACACCCACGCCAAGGGACAGCAGCAACACTGCTTAATTTTTTTTCTTTTGTAAACTAACTGCATGATTGTGGACTGGTGGAGGCCCAAGTCTCTAGAAATTCTTTTGTAAACCCTTCCAGTCTTATGAGCTTCAACAACTCTTTTCCTCTGAAATCTCCTTTGGCAGGGCAGGTCAATTCTACAGCTGAACTGACTGGAATAACTGACTGCAATTACCCTCTTCTTAAGAGATCATTACTCTAGGAGTTCACATACTGGCATAGTTTCTGAATCAATGAAAGGACAATTTGTTCAGTGAAGACACTGAAATCTAAAATGTCATGTGTGTTGCTATCTAAATAAGACTATCTTTATCGGCCATTTCAAGAGCATTTGAACATTTGAGCTCTGAATTATACTTGCTATCTGTTACTAATGGTACGTTCTGCTACAGCAGGAACAATGTGGTGAGATATCCCAAAAGGCCAGTGCTGTCAAATAGCCTCATCCAGACAGCAAGCCTCTGAAAGTTCCTACTTACCAGCAACTAGACATGTGCTGCTCGTCCACATGGAGGTTTCAGTCCTGTACTGTACCATGTCACTTTCTCAACAAGTTAACCTGATATATGTATACTGTATGTTTATATGCATCTCCAAAAAAAAAAAAAAAAAACGGTGATATTTTGGTAAAGTTTTATGCAGCTACTCGTGTGATGAACGTCGGCGCATCTGGTGAAGGAAACAAACTAACTGTTCTTAAGAGTCACATCTGCAGCTATGTCTCTCTCCCCTAATGTAATGCATAAATTGTGTTTTCTATGAGATGCACGTTGCTTGGGAGAAAAGCATCTGCTAAATGAATAAATGTAAATGTAATATATGTACAAATGGGATAAAAGTGTGGGAAAGAGTGGCACACAGACAAGTCCATTAGAGAAACAGCTAACCCTAACCCTATGGTTGAAGACTGGGGAAACACAGCAGTTTTATGCTGCTTAAAACAGTGTCAATACCACAGGACTCACATGAGCCGCTGGCTGATACTGGCATGTGTACAGTTCCTGGCAGTTGCTGAAGATGTACTCATAGGTAGAGTTCAGACAGGCCTTCACACAGTCCCGCACAACCTGGCTAGCTCTTGGGGGACTCTGTAGCTCCTGAACCTAGCAACATGATGGAGGAAAAGAGACATCAACACATTCAGCCCACATTATTCCACAGCTTGGCCCACAGTATGGACCACAGTCTTGTCCACAGCACAGTCCACAAAGGTACAGGCACTGAGCAGGACGATGGGAAGCCTAGAAAAATATGAAAAATGTATATCTTAAATTGAAAACATCTATACTGCACTTTAATCAACAAATGATAACAAGTCCTACCCCATTATATGTGTCATGACACCAAAAGAGTGTGTTACTTTGTTTATACAGCTCCTAGTACTCCACACCTCCTCGTGAGGCTACCTTCATTCTGAAGAAGGTAATGCTCGTCAAGAGGTCCACAGTGGACTTGAGGTCCTGTAAGCGCTCCTTACTGCTGGCAGGAAAGTTGTTCTGTTGGAGAGATGAAATTGGGGAGACTTTCAGAGATCAAGGGACAATCCACAGAAGACAGAAAACACAAAAGGCTGATGATTTTAAAAGCTGACAACAATGTAGTGTTTTATAACACAAGTAAAACTCTAAATGAAAAACATACAGAAGGACAGACTTTTTGTATCCTATTACTGTTAAACACTAACAGCCTCTGCATGTGCTTATAGAGTTATTCATTAATCTAACACTCTTCTCCAAAGCAACTTGCAATGTTAAGTGACTTACAATTATTTACACATCCATTTGCATAGCTGGAAGCTGGTAGGGTAAGTACCTTGCTCAAGGGCACTATACCTGGAGGTAGGTTTCAAACCTGCAACCTTTGGTTCCAAAGGCAGTGGCTCTTACATTTACATTTATTCATTTAGCTGATGCTTTTCTCCAAAGCAACTTACAATGTTAAGGTTACAATTATTTACCCATTTATACAGCTGGGTAATTTCACTGGAGCAATTCAGGGTAAGTACCTTGCTCAAGGGTACTACAGCTAGAGGTGAGGCTCGAACCTGCAACCTTTGGGTCCAAAGGCAGTCGCTCTTACCACTACATTAGCAGCTGCCAGTGCTCATACACTTCATGTTAAATAATCTGGTCATCATCCTTTCCATTGTGACTTACACGGTAAGTGGAGAGGTCAATGCGCAGAGAATTGTGCAACTGATCCAAAAGTTTAACAAAGCGTTCTTTCTGTTTGAAGACAGAGAAATTTCTTTGTGAAGAAATGAGGACAGTGCATCTGTTAACACATTTGAATTCAAAATACATCAGTCAAGTCAATAAAATTAAATTTTTAGGGGTAAGAGAGGACTCCAAAATACACCAATTGAAAACAAAGATTATATTTAAAAAGAAAAAAACAATTATAATCAGTGTGTGTACTGCAATACGAGGGTCCATAATGTCTGTGCCGCAAACACATGACCTCATGGCCTATGCTGGCCTTAAAAAGAGAATGTCAACCTCACAGGAGGGAATATGCAGCCTTGCAGCCTGGTCACTTCGAATATGCATGCTTCTCATCATCATTTACAATATGATCTCCCACACTGGAAAGATTACAGTTAACACTTACTGTAAACATACAGTATACCTATATAAACATGGTTCATCATGTAATATCAACCTCTGTGCTGATGTCCTGCTTTTCCTACTTGCAAGCAATTAACTTAAAAATTTTGTGCAAAATAAATAAACAAACACACTGCAAAAGAGAACTGTATTTTACAGGCATCTGATCAAAGTGCTTTCTGTGTCCTGCAATGTGCTGGAAAGTGATTGCAAAAGTGTAGCTGGCGGTCGAAGCCGTTAATGTTCTCCAAACAGGACATCAACTTGGCATTACATATACATTGCCTGAAAAACACACACTGAAACCTAAACAACAACAACAAAAAAATTGAGGCATGTGTTATCGCAAGTGGGGGGAGGGGGGGAGAGAGAGAGCGAGAGAGAGAGAGCGCACGCACGCACGCACGCACGCACGCACGCACGCACGCACGCACGCACGCACGCACGCACGCACGCACACACGCACGCACGCACGCACGCACACACGCACGCACGCACGCACACACGCACGCACGCACGCACACACGCACACACGCACACACGCACACACGCAGAGTCCAGGCCTACAGGGATGGATACTTGGAAACTCTGACCAATTACTCTGTGGTATTGAGTACCACAGTGGGAGTTGGTATTAGTAACCTCCTAACAGATACGTGAAAAACGAGAAATCGGAAGACTGAACAAAAGAAAATATGAGCATAACTCCTGTGAGAAGAGATGATTGCTGAAATTCATATTCATCTCATATAACTGAAGGGATGTGTGGAAAGGAGCTGTACCCCAAAATTGGATGCCGCAAAGCGGTCACTGGCAGACACATTCGTCGAGGCCGTGGTATGGGCATAAAATGCGTTGATGTTGGCAAGCAGGGTGCTCATCACTGCCGGAACCCCAGGACACATGTACTTGGAGGAAAGGCAGGCAAAGTGTCTGTAGAGACAGAGTCCCAATGTTGCAGTGAAAACCATTTCATTTGTGGTACCCTTCTCGGGAATGGTTATGGCATCTTTTTAATGTTCTTTATCGTTAAATGGCAATAAATCGTGAGAACCGCAGGTTTCGTAGGGTTAAACAGCACAATCTTGATCTGCAGACCTTTCAAATAGATGAAAATGTATATGTAACCAGCTGTGAAAACAGGGCCTGTGCCTTCACCTTTACGTCCCTTGCTATGGAAAAAAGGGCAGGCAGTGGAAAAGTTGTGGATAATTTTTATGTCTACAATGACAAAACATTCAAATCAGACTGACAAACGGATACAAACAGGGTTTAAGGGCGCAAAAAAGACAAACGAGAAAAAAGACTTACGTCATAGCCTGGTAGATGGACTCAATGCCATAACGCATTGCAAACTCATCCACGATCTCCTGGGCCACATCATCAAAGTACACCTTCCACGAATCATCCCCACGAGCATCTGGAATCTTGACCACGCCCTGGCCCAAAACGTCCGTCAAGTGGTGGAACAGGTTCTTCAATGCAAAGTGGGAGAATGTTCCAGTTAGAAGGTCTTACACGGTGTTGGCCTGCACATCGTGGCTTTGTATCATGCTGCTGAGCAGTTGAGTGGTGATGAGTAAGCTACCACCACTTGTAATAACTTTTACTTGCGTTTTACCTCATGCAGGCATGTGTACTGAACATGGTAGGGTGCCACCTTCTCCTCCCCTTTGATCTCAACACTGATCTGTAGCCGGATGGCCCCGGATACTGCCGACTTGTCTGTTCTCTTCTCTGCAGACACATACAAACAGTGAATCGAACTCACATTTTTTTTACCACGGCTCCAGCAGTTGAGGATATGTAACAGCTCCCCAAATCTCTACCAATCACCCTACTAAAGAATCAGAAACTAGATTATAAATGAACCTATCCACCCCCCCATGGCATCTCTATTATTTCATTAGCTTGAGTTTCCCTAAATTAAGGATAATTACATGTTTGCTACAAAGATTAATCAGATGGCGTTTAGAGAAAGAGAAGTTTAATGTTTTCAATTTCCCTGAAGGCTGCTGGTATTACAGGCATCCCTTGAATTACAAACTCTTTTTATCCAAAATTTCAGTATACTGGCTCTTGACTGTTCATACCTAATTCTGAATTTATGGAACAAAAATCTGTAAAATGAAATGCATCTTATGCCCATCAAAAAATAATAAAAAGTCATAATGTACAAGTGAAGCAGAAATACAGTAATATACTGTAGCTGGCACTATGTTCATTGCTGTCTACTGGATATAATAAAAGTAATTTTATTGTATGTTATGGTATGCATTGTTTTATGTGAGTCCAATGTTGTGCACTGGCCGTGTCATGGTTGTCCAAGACAAATTTCCCAGAAATGGAACAATAAAGTATATTCTATTCTATTCTAATTCATTTCTGAAATGCAACACTTAGAAACACACCCATTAACATCATCATTAAGTTTTTTGAATTGTGAAGTGATTCACGCTCCAAACCGCTGTTGTCATGCATGCATCTCAAATAGAGAAGTGTAAATGCAGACTAAATAAGTCTTTTTTCTGTCTGTCACAGATTAACCCAGCACCCCCAGTGTGGCAGGCACTACAAAGAATCATTTACTTTACATCACATTTACATTTACTCATTTAGCAGACGCTTTTTTCCAAAGCAACGTACATCTTAGCAAAAGTACAATTTATGCATTACATTGAGAGAAGGAGACATAGCTGCAGACATGAAAGTCTCAAGCAAACCTAGTTTGTTCCCTACCACTTGCTGCACCAAGGTTCATCGTTCAAGTAGGTGCATAAGAAACAGGATAGACAAATCCCGATACCCTCCCGCAAATTTTTATTTATTTTAAGTATTATAAGATACACAAATGAGCTGTACAGTACAGTACAGAGTAATGGCTGAATAAAGGTTGTATCTGGGGATGCTTCTGGAGCTACGATGCGTGAACGGTTACGCCATAGATGATCTGAAGAGATCTTGGGCAAAGTGGATCTGGAAAAGGTGGGTTTTCGGACCCTTCTTGAAAACAGAGTTTCCGCAGTTCTGAGTGACAGGGGAAAGTCGTTCCACCACAACGGACCCAGAACGGAGAACCTCCGAGCTTTGCCTTTTGTGTGCGGGACCACCAAGCGAGCAGAAGGAGATGAGCGAAGGGGCCTGGCCGGGGTGTACCGGTTGATTAAAGTCTTGTAAATAGCCGGGAGCAGTTCTATTGATGCATTTGTACACAGTAACCAGGGTTTTGAATTTGATTCGGGCAGCTATAGAAGCCAGTGAAGAGAAATGAGTAGAGGAGACACATAAAGAACAGAGAAAACTGCCACTGCACTGTGCTCAGGAGGAACACATCAGGGTTAGAAACCAGGACTTGTTTCCATGTTCAGATCCAAGATCCTGAAGAATCAGATTCGCAGTTACTGAGGCTGAAGAAGTAATCCCAGAGCAGTATTCTAACTGTGAGCAGTAGGCATGAATGGAGACTTACCTTTAAGTGATGCAAGGAAAATATTTTTAAAAAAAAAAAAAAAAAAAAAAAAAAAACAATTTGCAGCATACAATGTGGAGTCAAGAACTTTCACACAGAAGCCAGCAGGATCCTACACCATACACAGTGCTACTTGAAAGTGTGTGAAGCCCTTGTGTCCATTAGCTTTGCCAAGAAATGGTTCTTCAATGAGAAGGGTGACATCAAGTGATGTAACGGATGTGAAATGAGCAATTCCATCCTTATGAGGTTCATGTACTTTCAAAGCAGCAGCACCTCTGCCACACAACAGAAAATGGATGAGGACCAAACCTGGACAACCTCCTGACCAATGCCATAATAGTGAGAGAGTCCCATGAAGACAAGTCCTTACCCAGGTTGTACCAGACGTCCATTTCCCCGCTCAGCGTGCGAACCTCAATAATGCTCTGACCGAGAAAGTCGTCTGACTCTCGCTTCAGTCGCTGCTTCACACGGGACTTGATGTCATCATCCTCATCCCACACGCGGACCTTGATGCGGTCCGAAGAGTTGTGGCACTCACTGAAGGAGAGACCGAGCAATAGCCTTGAGTATAACACCAGTAAGCGCGTCGCCGAGCTACGTGGCCTTCACAGCTCACTGCTCTCTACCAACAACTACTGTTTTAGGAAAGTGCTATACCTTCACACAGTCCCTCAACAAACAAGAAGCTTTCTGTGTACTTGGTAATGTAAAAACACCTGTAACCACATCGTTCATTCTGCTCCATCAATCAGCACGCTGCATGAAACGTGTATATTTCGTGGTGATAAAAATAAATCTTGGACAAGAAAGAATGCACGAACTAACAAAAGAAAAACTGAGACATCCTCTTCCAGAAAGACCTGAAATTGACCTGTGAAACCCTTTAAGTACATTTGTTATATACCTCAAAGGAGACGGAGTAAAATGAATTATTCACACTGCATAAATAAGCACGGTCATAGAGAATAAATTTCTTCTTAGCAGATCCTGCACAAACAAGCAATTTCCATATGGTGCTGCATATGTTTATGTTGGAATATGTTGGCAACCACTTAAATTTACTGTACATTATCAAAACTATCACATGTATACAATCAACAGTTTGGTTAAATGAATATTAGCACAGGCTAAATTTGATATAATTACAATAATAAAGTTTCAGAGCCAATTACATCCACGGAGAGCGGCCTGTGTTCAGGGTGACACTCTATACGATACTCTAGGCTTGTGCCATTCCAGGTCATGCGTGTGTGACAAACCACTCTTGTCTATGGCATTGCAGACACTGACATGAATGAACATGCTTACAAGTGGAACTTTTCCTCCCAGACCGGGTTCAGATTGCCATAGATGGTCTTTGTCCTCTTCTTGGTTTTGCCCACCTGGACTGTAACATAGGGGTCACTAGAGCCGGTCTTGTCTTTGGCCTGCAGTCCCTGTGCACACAGTACTACATGCAAATAGAGAGTGGTGTCAGAATTAGGATAAGTGCTGAGATATGGACAGCAGATATTTTAGTGGTCATGGAGCACAAGTAGAGCGAAAAATAGCTAAAAGTTCAGTATTGACTGTTCAAGGCTCTACTAAAGTTAAGAATCTGAAAGAATCAACCTACGTATATAAAAGTGTTTGGACGATTCTACGAAAATAGAAGTGCTACAGAAAGAAGCTGTAAAGACTTTGAAGAATGCTGACTCAAAGTAAACACAGCCATGTCATCTTCCAATAGGTCTACATGACATTACATTTATTTATCTAGCAGACACTTTTCTCTAAAGCGACTTCCAATGAACTCTATGTAGTGTTATCACTACATGACACGAACACTGCCAAAGTAGATCAGAGCTGATGGGTATACGCAATTGCTGTGTACAGTCAGCGAAGAACACAGGTAGCATGTGATGGACATGTGGACTCCACAGGTCACACCAAGAAGAGCTGCACAACAGGTAGACCAGAACCTGTACCTGTGATATTAATCTTGGCAGACCACTTGGAGGTCCCATCTAGCACACTCTGCTTAACTGTCTTCATCTGCTGGGCATGGATGACCTTGCTGATGGCAAACACATCCCGGATCATCTCAAAGACCTCAGGCTTGTTCCTCTCACGTATCTTCATGCGGTCCTTCATAGCCATGATGATATTCTGAGTGCGATCTTCAGCCCCATGTTTGGAGCTCTTTTCTGCAGCTCCTGGAGGGTAAAAGACACAGCGTAGAAGTGTGAGGGAGACCATCTGCTGCTTCCAACTCCAAAGCAAGTGGAAAGTAATATTGTGAAGTACTTCCACCAGTCTGTTGATGCTCTGCAGCCTTCACAGCAGGAGTCCCAATTGTGGAAGTCACTGTAACTGCATAACTACTCCCAACATGTGTACATAACGTGTACCTAACGTGACAACCGATGGGGCACTGATGACCTCTCCTGGACCACAACATTGCATCACTGGCCAAGAAAGCCCAGCAGTGCCTGTACTTCCTGTGGGGGTTGAGGAGGGCGAGTATGCCACCACATCTCATGTACATCTTTTACAGGGGCATCACTGAGAGCATCCTGACCAGCTGTGTCGTTGCATGGTGTGGGAACTGCGATGTCTCCGACCGCAAAACCATACAGCACATAGTGACTACAGCTGGGAAGATCATTGGTACCCCCACTGTCCTCCCTACAGAACATCTACCATGCCCACTGTGCCCACAAAGCCTTCAACATTGTGGGTGAGCCCACACACCCCTCCCACAGCCTCCTGCTGCCTGGGAAGAGATACAGGAGATACGAGGCGGCTCCACCAGACTGTGCAACAGCTTTTTCCCTCAAGCTGTGAGGATCCTGAATTCTCTGTACTATTCATAAGCCCCAATTACATACCAGAATCCCGCTGTATTTCTTTAGTGCATTCCACATGGACCTACATTAGGTTACACTAATCCTCTTTTCCAAACAATCATTGCACAAAAAAAAAAAACTCACTTTTGCATTCCCACTTTTAAATCTGTGTACATCTAGTATTGTACAGACCACACCACTGCACTTTATTCCAAAATAAATTCATCCAGCGCTGAAGATTTCTGCTGGTCTGGAAATTTAAAACCTCGGACAAGGTTACATGGCCCTTCAGATGACTTGCCTGATATGAAAGCCCCCCCCCCACACACACACACACACACACACACACACACACACACACACACACACACACAGAGAGAGAGAAACAATTCCCCTCAACCAGTTTGGATTCCCTGTCACTCACAACTCCCACACCACCAGGACATGCCCCAACTTACGCTGTAAGCAGTCGGCATTGAGAAGGTCTTGGCACTTCTCATGACACTTGACGCCACACTCAGTGCAGCGCATGCCTTGGCGTGCAATGCCCCACAGTAGCCCCTCACACTCATAGCAGTAGGTTGGTGTGGTAGCTGTCCATACTTCGAAATTGTGTGGTGTGGTGCAGGAGATAGGGTAGATCAAGGCTTGGAGGGTCTTCTTGTAGACATGGTTCTTCTGTGGAAGGGAGTTGAGCAACACAATATGAGTGAAGCAAGCATGGCCTTCAATAAGAGTGGCAGGAGTTCAGGGTGGCCCTTTTCCAATGAATATGTTGCAGAAGACATTAAGAACCATCGTTTGGCAAAGAAAAAAAAAAAAAAAAAAAAAAAAAAAACTTAATTGAGAAACTGGAGAAACAACATAAAGACAAGAGAGACGCTGTTAGCGGCAGGTACTCACCAGCTCCTCATCCTTGATGAATGAGCGCGTAGCCATAGCAGAAGTGATCCCAGCCTTCCTGGACTGCACCAAAGACTGCACAACAAGTGCACACATTAGCTACCTGAACTGACCTAAACACCTGCGCAGGTACACGCAAGCAAGCATGCACTCATACAAAACTCAGCTCTCCTAGAAACCTCACGAAGAAGGGGTGCCCCTTCATACCAGAAGCTAAACATTAGTCGTGGCTCCTGCCAGAGGCTGCTATTGTACATCATTTTTGTACATGACTGCATTATTCATAGCCAATAAGTTGTTAAGGCTATAGCCACCTGTACCTGTACTGCTGTAGTGCTGTTTACTCACTATGTTGGCCCTTTGTTACCCTCTGTGTTATGTACGTTGCTTCCTGATGTTAGACACCACTTAGCTTGGACAAGTGGGACAAAGTTTAGAGCACACGACTCAGCCACGGGAAGCTTCAGAGCAGTGTTCAAATGAGCTGAGTTGAGATGATATGACATCCCTCGTCAACTGCGCAGTCAACATAAACGAAAGAAGAAACTCTAGAACCATGGACTTCAGTGCATCTCAACACGTCACTGCAGTAAAACTTGCCAAAAGATAACCCAAGCAAACATGCAGAACTGTACAGAGGTCAGCAACACCATAGTAATTGATCACCGATAGTTATGACGCTAACGCACGTATAACCTATAACCAAAACTTAACACACAACAAATAATAACCAAGTCTTTACATCACAACAATAACAGCAAATACCATTAAACTTTCCACAAACGCTGTAGAACCGAAGCAGCAGTGCATCGTGGGTAAAGCATATGTTCATAGGGTGCTGCTTTGAATTGAAGCTACTGCTGCAGTACCCTTAAGTAAGGTACTTACACTGAATTCAACGAATTGATTGCCTGCACTTTCTCCTTGTGTCCGAGTGGGTCTCCTCCGAGGGCTCCAGTTCATTCTCATTGTTTGAATATTACATAGCTGTATAAATGAGTAAATCACTATAAATAGTTTAACACTAAGTCAATTTGGAGAAAACTGCCTGTTAAACGTGGGAAAACGTAAAATCAATAAATATAAAGGTGCCCCAGTGGCCAATCAACCAGTAACCCACCACGGGGGAACTGTGTTGTCATTACACACATTTACAGCTCTGGCTGGCACATCCACACATTCTGTAAAGATTTACTGCTAAGATACTCCATACTGCAGAGTATGAAATGAAATATTGCAATACTATAATGTGCAGAAGTGCAATGAAACACACGTTCACAGAGTCGCATCTGTCGAGCCCCACAGCACCGCCGCTGACGGTGAGGTCCAGGCGAGATCTTACAAGACTGATCCCATGGATTGGGTATCATCTGCTACGTGATGCCATCAATACAGCTGTCTAAGCAAGAGATTTACTTACTAGCTCATTTCAGATGCAAAGATTCATTTATTCCTTTAAGCCGTTAATGCTATTTTATATTGTACACAGTGTTTTTTTCACACCTTATCCCCCACCCAGTCATCACGTGGGTCGTGTTTGACACTCCTAAACAATGCTGAATGCTTTGGACAACAGCATCAGCTGATGTGAGGGCATATCTGTACATAATGAAATTACCTTCCCATTGAAAGTAACGGTGTTTTCTGGGTTAAACCACCTTTTAACAAACATTTACATTTATTCATTTAGCTGACACTTTTCTCCAATTTGATTTACAATGTTACATCTGCCTACAATTATTCACCCATTTATACAGCTGGGTAATTTTTTTTTTTATTATTATTTATTTATTTATTTACTGGAGCAACTTTTAGGGCAAGTACTTTACTCAGGAATACCACAGATGGAGGTGAGATTCAAACCTTTGACCTATGGGTCCAAAGGCAACAGCTCTAAAAACGATGCTACCAGCCGTCCCTGGTCCCATGATAATTGTTAAATTAATCAATGTACATGTAAATTATACTTGCTAGTGCTAAGTATTGGTGATGCAGCAACATCACATCTTTGTTGAGCCAACCCACAATTACACTGCTACAGTAATCAGTAGTTTCAAATACTTTACTATTAATACATGTGGACCGAATTCTGACTTTTGTGACCAGTTATTTCACTCACTCACTCACTTTTGATAACCGCTTGGCCTGGTCAGAGTTGCAGCAGTCGAGAACCTATCCCAGAATTGCTGGACACAAGGCTTAGGGGGCTGGGGACACCAGTCCATCACAGCACAGCCTCGCACATCCATGCACACAGGTAAAATGACACACTAGGGGCAGTTTAAAGAATCTAACTCCCCTGAAACGCAAATCATTGGACAGTGGAAAGAAACCAGAGCCCTCAGAAGAAATCCATAAAGCCACAGGAACAACATACAAACGTAGATATATTTGAACCTGTGCCCGAAAAGCCCAGGCACTGTGAAGTAGCAGCGCTACGCACCATTTAATTCTCGAATCAATTCCACGTATGCAAAACCTAAGGTAATAAAAAGTCTGTCTATAGCCTAAAAAGAAGACAACTTACTAAAAACTACAATGAGAACACACATAATGCTCAATCACATATAACCACAAGAATAAATGGTAGACACATAATAAAAAAAGACGGAAATTAAAGATTGCTGGGAAAATTAATGTAGGGAGTTGAGCACAGGGTACTGTGCACAGTGATTTACACTGCTCAACTCACTATACGTCGCATTGCAGAAAAGCATCAGCTAAATAAATGTAAATGTAAAAGGATAGCAACTGCAGTTGCGTGTCTTTTGTGTTCTTTTTTCCCCTAGTTTGTGGAATTCAGCAAATAAACAGGAACTGTGAATTACAATCTTCAGAAATATGTCATACTTAAGTTTGTTCAAAGCAAAGGATTAGGTTACTGCTGTACTGAGTGAGTGAAAAATACTCAGGGCTCAATCAAAGACTCAAGGACTTTGAACAAGACGCTGACTGTGAAAGGGTCACAGTCAACAAACACTGTTCCCGTGGCAGGACTGTTCTAACCAAGCTGTGACGCTGAATGGAAGCAGCATCTGTTTGCTCTTCAACTACACTTGAACACGACTTGTCCGCTTACAGAAATGATGCACTTTCTTCTGCGGATCTGCACTCTGTTTTGCTAAGTTTTGTACATTTAAGGAAGTGTAGATAACGTAGAGGAGGTAATACACATAAGATGTTCCAAAAAAAAAAAAAAGTATAATGTTATATATTTTAATATAATTTGGGGAAAAAACCTTACAGCTGAGGATCTGTAAACCATCACTGTTCAAACAGGGCAGAAATAACACATGAAACTGATGTGATTATGATTATCATTATCATTCTTATCCTTGACCCACGAGAGTTATGGTTTTCACAAGGCTTACATGCTCTACTGAGGTCTAATGGAATTTAGAAGTGAAAAAGAGCAATTACTGAACTGATGGTGGACACAAAACTGGAACTACAATAATTGCAAAATGTAAACTCTAAAACCAAGTACTGCCAGTAGGCAAAAGGGCATTTCCACTTACCATAGCCTGATCAAGAAGAGTGTTTGCATTCAAGAAAGTGACAAAGGATCAATTTGAACATTTTGTTGCAGAGGAAAACAGAAGTTTACTTTTGAGTCAGTTTTAAAGAGTGCTCAGGTAATTCAGTATAAAACTGCACATGGAAATTGTATACTCATAGGTCACATGGCATACACAGTATAAGTAAATATAAATACAAGTAGAGCCTCAAAAACTGTCAAGATATGAATTACATTGCCCACTACAGCACTGACAAGTTGTATACTTCACATAAAGATAAGCAGCAGGATCACTGCAATTCAGCTGCTGGACAAGAGTCTATGTTGGGCTCATGTGAGGAGGAGAAGAGGAGCTCACCAGGTCACTGACAAGTGGAACAGGTCTCTTCTTGCGGAGGTCGGGCATGCTGTCAATTCCGAAGAGACCGCTCCCATCGCTGCGTACACACAAATCCAGTGGATGGCCTCAGCCCCAAACTCTGTCATTCACCATGCAGTGAACTCCAAACACAGTACTTATACACCTAGTGCATCTGTGTATAAGTACATACTGTGTACCTCCACCTCCTTCTGCTTTGCTGGGTCTCGTGTTTATGCTCTTTTCCATTACATGACATATGGTATGTATTTCTGGGATTACGCCACTGTTTTAGGGGTTGACTTTCTATTTAAATTCATTACTTTTGGCATGTGACTGTAATTAAGAAAAGGGGGATTAAAATTTTTCTAAATTAAGTCAAAAATCACCTTCTCAACAGCACACTGAAAACTTTCAACTTCTTTCAGCTTTAAGAAGGGAAGTGCTGTTATTAAACCATCCTTCACATTCCAAGTGCTTTGCTGTGACCCAACTCTGTTCTGATGCTAAAACAGGGCAAAATCACCCGGGGTAAAACTCCACTCCGGAGTTGTACTGCAGGATATAAGAGGACTTACCCGGGTTTGGTCCAAACCTGCTTCCCACCGTCTTCGTTTTCCCTCTGCTGTATCAACAGAAACCAGTGACACATAACCCACCAGTAACAGTGAACTGCTGCGAGAAACAGGACTTTCTGCTTCAAGAAGAGAAGAGAACTACTACAAATGGTTGGGTTTCATATCACATGAAAGATGTTACAGGAACAGCAGCACAAACAGACTCCAAATGTTGAGCAAGTGCACTGATGAGGTACAAACTAATGTTCTTTTTTGTTTTATACAGCCACTCCACACAAACAATGAATGCTGATATAAACTGTATTTCTCCGGTTCTTACACAGGGGGGTAAAAGCTAAAAAGATGGAAAACATGGTGGAAACGGGGTTTAAATCCAATGAAGAAACACAAACTCGTTGTAAAATCCATTTAAAAATTTACTGTTTTGTTAAGACAAATAATACTAACCATTGAAGTAATTATGTCCATTTTAAGGGGATTTCGTGATATTTTTGGATAAATGGGTGTCAGTTTTGGGGCTCAAGAACAAATGAAAAACATCTACCACGGAAACTAACGAAAATTACATCCAAGTTATGACATTTCATCTTAACAAAGGTTCTTCAGGACCGCATGAACTTTCTTGAGCCTACGTATGAATAAAGACTGCATTAATATGCTTGAATCTCAGCATATGACATAAAACTTGAGTCCTGAGATAAGTGGGTGCATTTCAGCGGAAAAGACCCAAAGGAACATTCCCTACCTCCTGCAGCTGAATACGAACTCTGTTGATAGCCTTCAGCCAACGAATCCTTGACGGTGAAAAGGGTGGACATTCACCCGCCGCAAAACTATGAGAAATACAGAGGACAAAGAAGACAATAACGACTGGGGTTGGGTAAGCAGTAATGGACAAAAAGAGACATGAACACAGAGACTTTCTTCTCAATGGTAGTGTGATGAATTGATATCAAACTAAAAGAACACACTTCAGGAGTGCAAAAGCACAGATGAAACAAAAACATAACTAGAGCTGTGGGAAAGAACTTTGGAATTATCTGGGTTTTTGTACGAATGGCTTCCAAAATGTGACTAGATCACCTAGGTCATAGTAACGACAAAGACAGTCTGATTAAAGAAATGACACAGAAAATTGAACACTGGCTCCTCTTCTTGCAATTTTTTCATAAATCTGAAGTCACCTTTAACACCAAGTCACAGTCAATAATAGCCTAAATACAGGCCCTGTGCCCCAAGATCAGCATGACCCCGCACATTTCAGAAGCTATACAAGCAGAAATGCAGATATCTGCCAATGGTTTGCAAACTTTTTCTCCACACTCAGGAAATGCTGGCTTCTATGCCAGTTAAACACACCTTTTCACTGGTTTCTCAGACTTCACTGTGCTTGCAACACATGGCACTGGGGTAGTTCTGTTATTGTAAATGGTGCTCTTCTGTCCTTGGCCAGACTGCAGCCCATCCTCCTCGCAGGACACATGGCTGCCGGGAGGGCAATAGCTGCCAGAGCTGTGGTACGAGTGGTAGGATTGCAGGACACGCCGTTCCTCGATCTCCAGCGCAGGAGCACCGACATGAGCTACTTCGCTGAGCTGAGAGCTAGCTTGACTGAGGTCCCCAGAGGAGTCCGAGTGATTGCTGTCCACCGGGCTGTGGTGAAAAGGAGACGGGCATTACATTCCTGGCAAGAGCAACTCTGTGGACATCATGACAACACAGCACTATTTATCCGTCAAGCCACAAAGCTGACAATCTTCTAACTGCAAGTACTGCAAGGATTAAAGGAAATAAAGAATTCTACTTTGCTACTGGTGCACTACCCATTCTTATTGTTTCTAGTACCTTTTCAAGAGCCCTTACAATAAATGTGTGTCTACTGGGACCACAAGATAATACAACAGTAATGCTTTCTAAGTGCAAACAGCAGCTGTGCAGTTGCATTCAAGATGCAAGATTTTGAGGCCCTCTGAACTATATATGAGTACACTGATTCTAAGACATTTCCCACTTTTGTCAAACAACTTTACCCTACTAAAGGTCGGACTCGCTGACGTCACACAATGTGCGCCTTGTTATAATGCCAACTGTTGCAGTAACGACTAAAGATGACATACTGTACTATAAATCGAACTAAAAATCTGAAGCACTCATTTAAACAGTTACTAAAAGGTCTATATGCTGTTTATGGGTAGTATGATTAACTTGACTGCTCTCTGGTGTGAAGGGACTTCCTTCTCCCTGTAATTGACATGTACAGCATGTAGCACCACAGTCCTATTTATGTAAATCTCTTAGTGTTTAATTTATGTAATCAAGTGTGCACCCTGAATAATTCAAGCATTACAGAGGCCAATACAGACATCTCCTACCTTTTAAATGTAAACCCTGAAACTCGTGTGAAAAGTTGACCACAAAAATGTTCTGGACAGGAGAGCAAGACATATTAGCAACTAGTGTAATTCTTCCATTCTTACACTAATGATATGTTATTTAGCTTGCAAGCTAAAATAAACCTGTATAGAACTGGCTATAATTTAGGGACACAAAGCACATAAAGATCACAGAAAGCACAACAGCAAAATAAAGATCACAACAAAACATCAAGAACAATTTATGGATCAAAACATTGTTAGAAGGGGGGCAAATAATCCCCCCCCCCCCCTCCAAAAACACTGATAATTTATTATGCAGCTACTAGCCTTTTAGTACTTAAAAGGTCCTTCTTCACATGGTTGTCTTGGGGAAATCCAGATATGAGATCTGCAAGGGGTAGGGGTTTGGACAGGGGGTCCTCCATGTCTTGGCAAAGGAATGAGGGCTGATCTAGCTCAGGGGGGGAGACAAGTACTTGTGGATTAACAGCACTGTCTGCCGAACCTAAAGATTCTTCACCGGGGACCACGATATTTCCCTCAGCCTCATTGAAGCCTTGTGCTTCTTCGTAGACCTTGTCACTTTCCCCTTTAGCCTCGTCTCTGACCTCAGTGGTTTCCCTTAATTCCGTGATCATTTGAATAGAACCGCTTATGCAAAGGTCACCGTTAGCTACAGCAAGGTCATCACACGTTGCTTTGGGTTGAGTGGTAATAACAGAAAATGACTGAGGCTTAGGGGTTTCAGAAGGGTCTATCTGCCACGAGAAGCCAAATTTTTTTCCGAGCAAAGAGGCTACTGGCTGTTCCTCATTTACTCCATCGGTTTTCTTTTCATTAAAAAGGCGAGCAGAAAAAGCTTTGAACCCAGAAAGGAAGTGACCTGTTTCTACCTGTGGCATCTGAGGGAGACCTTTCGGAATAGGAGGAGGAGCAGAGAGGAAGGATCCAAGTGATTTTCCAGCATCACCAGAGCCAGAGGCAGAGGCAAAACCAAATGTTGCAGCAGATAAGCTAGGCATGTCAAACATGGACTTTGCAGGAAGTGCTCCCGGACTTGCTGCCTGTTTATCGGCTGCAGGACCTTTCTGGACACCCGGCAATGGTGGCTCAGCTTTGTTAATCTCTCCACCCTTAGATTCCCGCAAAATGAGTCCAGGTTTGTCATTCACATCTTCTCCTTCAAGAGAAACTGCTTTCTCTGCTTTAGTGACTTCAGTTGGTGAATGTCCTTCAGACGGAACTCTTGTAAGTGATATATTTGTGTCTACTGCTGAAAACCTGTCAGCATTCATGGACTTTCCAGCATCATAGGAAGGAATGAGTTCAGATGTCTCAGATAAGATTTCAGATGTAGAATCGGGTTCCATTTTAACAACGTTGTCTATTTCTATTTTGCCAGTTTCAAATAAACTTGAACCTCCAACATGAGAACTATTATGTACTTGTCCTCCAGCTTTAAGTACAACTGTTTCTTTTGTAAATGTGAATTGTGATGGGTTTGGTGCTGGCTTAGGTGGTTCTGGTGCTTTGAAAATGCTAAATAGGTCATTTTTTAAAGATTCAGTGGAAAGGCTGTTATCTAGACCAAAGAGAGAACTTTTCTGTTGAGACTGGGAGTTGGAGGCAGGAGAGGAGGATTTAAAAACTGAAGACTGAGCAGATGAAAAAAAACCGGTTGAAGGAACTGAAGGCAAACTTGTTTTGGAGAACATCTTGGACATGAAGCCAGAGAAATTCTCCCCCTCAGAAGGTTTCTGTGATCCTCCAGCATGTAAACCTGTACACTGACCAGAAGACTTTGTTTCTTGCAATTTAGACTGCAGCTGGACAATCTTCTCTACAAAAGGTTCTGTTGTCACTTTTCTCTGTTCTGTTTCTGTAGACTCAACTACCACCACAGCCTGGAATTCCTCAGATAAAGCAGGAGTAACAATTTCATGGCATAACATTTTTTTACCATCAATTTCTTCTTTTCCAACAGAAATACTGGAAAATTGTTCAAGTTCATCAGAACCCTCAAGTTGCATTGGCACTTCTGACAAAGTCATTTCTTTATGTAAAACAATAGGTTGTTTCATCTTACCAGCAGCAGTAGAGATGTCAGGCAGACTAGTGGCTGTGTTACTTTGTATAAAAATATCTTTTGAGTTCAAGCCATCCTGAGCATTTTCAGCAGAATCAGATTTCTTGCCATCCGTGAAGGAGATATTAAGGACACTGAAACCACTGGATTTAGGTTTGTCATCTTCAGGAGCAGAACCCTGAGAGAACAAAGACTGAAGCCTGAAAAGACCTTCTGATTCACAGGGTTTGTGGCTAATATTGGGCTGGGGACTAGGCCCAGTAAACATAGAAAATAATTTTTTTGCTGGTGTCTCTTTGGATCCAGAAAAAACACCCCCCAGAAATGATCCTGTTTCAGATGGGGCTTGTACTTCAGGCCCACTAAACATGGAGAGAAATCCTTTTCCTTCTGAGTCTTTGGGTCCAGACATCCCAGGAAGAGAACCCCTAAAAGTAGAACCAGCTTGAGCACATGTATGTGAACTTGGCCCACTGAAAATAGATAATATTTTTTTTCCTGGCATTTCTTTATGTCCAGATGATCCAGGAAGAATTTCAGCAAAAACAGGTCCTGCCTGTGAGGGAGGGGGATGAGGAGTTTGCTTGTTAGACACTGATATCAGAGCAACAGAGGGCATCTCTTCCGCTGAAGTAGCTGCTGGTGCAGCAGCTCCCAAGACTGATTCTTCCTGGTTTTCAGAATGCTGGAGGATGGATGTTCTGACACCAGAGGACATTTCATTTACTGATTTCTCCTGCAGTACAGTAGTTCCTGTGGGAACCGCTTTTGGGGCTGGGACATGCTGTGGTGGAGTCTGGAAACCAGGCAGGGAGAACCTTGACAATAATCCTTTTCCGTGAACTTCTTTAGGTTCAGAAGAATCAGGAAAAAATCCACCAAAGATAGATGGTGTGTGTGGCAGAGTTTTTTCCGCACTGAACATTGAAAATAAACCTTTGCCTGGTAATTCTTTGGCAGAAGATGTACCTGATGGAGGTAACCCTGAAATGGATTCAGACTGGAGTGTGTTCTGCTGGAGATTATGTTCACTAATCACTGAAGATAAACCTTTGCTTGGAGGCTCCTTAGGTGCAGCAGAACCCAAAAGAGAAGCTTTAGAGTTTGATCCCTTCTGGGTTTGGATTTGTTGTTTAGACTCACTGAGCATGGAAAATAAATCTTTACTTTGGACATCGTCACTTGAGGCTCCAAGTACAGAGTCGCTCTGCAGCTCACACTGCTGAGAATCGGATACACCACAAATTAACCCTTTACCTACAAGATTATCTTTATGAGCTAAGGTTCCAGGAGGCATATCTCTGAGAGAAATCTCAGATAAACCACCACTTTGCATAGGAAAAGGTTCTTGTGTAGTGTGGTGTTTTAGAGGCATAGTCTGGGATCCTTCTGAAGAGTGGCCAACAGTGGAATGTGGGGAAATTATTGGAGATGTACTTTTTCCAGTCACCTGGGTTTGGCTTTTCTGAGGCGCAGCAAGACTCTCAGACTGGTCACAATTCTCAACATTACACATGGTTTGCTGCTTAACACTTTTTGACCTAGACAATATTTGAAACGTATCTTTCTGAGCTCCATTCAGGCTTTTCTTTGTATCTAATTTTTTGTCCTCTTGGTTTGGAGAAGTTGTGTGGGGCTGCAATGATTTTGGAGGGAATCGAGTTGAGGGGGGATCTCCATTAAAGAAGTTACCAATCGACCCCAAAACACTGGACATACCGGTGCCTTCTTTGGTTGGTTTTATAGATGGTTCTTTTACTGTCTCAAAAGTATTTTGAGATTCTGGCTTAGGCTCTTCGATTCCCACAGCAGATTTAAAGAAACTTAAGAAACCAGAATGAGCTTTATCTGTTGATTTTTCAAGTGGTACATCTGCATCGTGACCGTGCTTGGGAGGGACTGGTGGTATTGCAGTGAACTGCTGTACTAATGTAGGTTGTCGAGCAAGCTTAGGTCTGTGTATAGAAGACTTAACAGTTTCATCAATTGCAGGGCTATGACTAAACACAGATGTTGTGGGAGATGTAGTTAAAGTTCTAGAACTAGTTGTAATTGGCACAGTATCTTCCGAAGCCTGCACAGCAGCACAACCCTCCTTCACAAACTTTGTTTTCAATTTCTGCAAGCTAGCTGACAGAATTTTCTTTGACGGCTCATCCACTGAGGAAACATCACGAGCTGGTGCATTAGATTCGTCAGTGTGTGGGGCATCACAAAGTGATTCAGGAAGGTTTCTGGAAGCCACTGATGAGTTTGCTGCAGCATTTGAGACAGTGCATTTGCTCAGATGTGTATCTGAGCCCACGAAGTCTCCAGTACGCGAGAAGAACGAAGAATGGCTCTCAGATGGCTTTTTCGACCGCTCCTCTGCAAGGAACATCTTTTTTCTCCACTCATCCTCAGAAACATCATCAATATGCCTCACTTTTATGTCATTTGAACAACATCTCTGCTGAGGAAAAAAGTCTCCTTGAAAACCAAATGAAGTGGATTCAGTGGTGGAGGAGACTGAGACCTTATGAGAAAGGAGTTCCTTTATGCTTTCATTCTTCCAGATACTACCTGTAAGATTTTCCCTGGGCAATGACAGATCAAACGCCTCTGAACATTGATTCAGGAAAGCACTGTCTGTCATATGCTCTATCCTTGTGTCCATTCTGACCTTATTAAGTTTATACATGCTGAAATCTAGAGGTTTGTCTGTCTGTGCAAAAAGAGAATCCTCAAACATCCTGGAAAACAGCTCCAGATTGAGGTTCATGATTTGAGTCCCTTTTCTGAAGGCTGCAGAGAGGTCAAGAGGAGCATTAAATACCTGTGGATCTCCATGATTTTTCCCAGGTACCCACAAAAGTTCATCCTCATTGTAAAGTGGAATTCTGAAACCACACACAGTCACCATTTCATTTTGTAACAAAGCACTGGGAAAATCACATAGTCCATAACCTAAAAATGATTCTTCAGGACCACAAGTGTAAACATACTGGCCAGTCCCATCTGTAAGCAAGGCATAAATGTACTCTTCATTAGTGTATATAAAATAACCACAACTACCATCTTCAGACGGCCACCACATTCCTTGCTGTAATAGAGAGCGCCACTGTTGGTACCATTCTGATTCTTGAAGATACGTGTAATCATCAACATCTCCATAGCCACTAGTGGAACTCAAGTCCATAACACAGCCAGTAGCATCTTTTGGGTTGCTGTTAATCACAGTTGATTCAACAAGCTCTTGTGAGCTATTGAAACTAAAGTGTCTAGCTAGCTGAGAAATCCTGGGTTGTCTTCCATCGTAATTACTTTCATAATATGAAAGACTACTTGTGTTGTAACTGCTGCCATCATACAGAGAGTGCCAACTGCTAAACTTGGTATCTGTATTTTTTGTGCTTAGATTCAATACGCCTTCATTGCTAAAACAGTGTTCCTTGTTATACCACAGACTTTCAATACTGTCACAGCTATGCCATGATTTCTTGCTGGCATTTGGATACAAATGACAACATATTGCTTCGTAACTCTCAGGCTGATAGTACCAACTCATATCTTGATCATCAGTGGTATAATTAAATAGCTGTGAGTAGTTGAAGTTCTGATGAGGAACTATTTCAGTACTGCTACTGGTCTGAAGAAAGTCCTGTACTGATGCTCCATCTGGTGGCTGTCTGTATTCCAGATCTTCCTGGTAATGTTGAGCATGATCACCACTTAGATAATCATAATCACTGAGCTGCCGCCACAGGAGAGCTTGCTGAATCCAGGGTAATTCACAGACATCAACAGGATCCACACGATGATCTACATGGGATATTGATTCTTTCTCTGATTTATACATAACAGGTGAGCCATATACTGAAGGCTCGTCCTCCTGAAAATAATTCTGCGAAGAGATCAAAGTAGAAATAGGACATTCATGTGGGAAGGAAGAGACATTGCCTGTATTATAAGATGGCGACATATAATGGTGTTGATAGCTGTTGTGACAATACAGTTGCTGTGGGAAATAGGTAGTACTTCTTGCCATACAAAATGGTCCATTTTCTTGGGACCTGGCACAACTGGCAGATGTCCTCAAATCCAAACTTTCTGTATCAGAGGCAACTGGCACATTCTGAGTATATTCCATCTCTTTATTGAGATCAAACTGTTGAAGTATTCCCAAGTTTCGCCCCTCCTTCCTTTCAAATTTAGTGGTGGTCAGTAAAGTTCTGTTGTTGTCCAACTGAGATATGCTTGAAATTAAAGTAGAGGAGGATTTATTATTTAGGTTTTGATCAACACTTGATGGAGCTAATTCTCTTTTCTTGGAAGCAGAGAGATCTTCATTTGAAGTGTGAATGATGTCATCAGAGAAAAACACTTTTGTAAAAGGTTTTTGATCTTTTTCAGGAGGACCCCCATGGGGTGGATGCAGATTTACCTCCTTGCAAAGCTGGGCTTCTTGAAGTTGCTGTTTGAGCACACTGTATGAATACACTTTGTCTTTCTTTTGATCAGTGGGAGACACCTTAGAGACAATGGTGTCCTCAGACAATGAGGTTAATTTCCCTAACATTCCAGATAAAAGAGCACTCACTTGGTTTTGGCCAGTATGATTTTGGCAAAGCGGTGGAGTTGCTGGATTTTCCCCCAAGAAATTTGGTCTGCTCAGCGGTTGAGAGCTTTTTGTTGGAATCTCTTGTTCTGCAAATGTATTCTCAAATGTGCTTAACTTGAAAAGACCAGAAAGTAAGCCTCCTGATTTCGGTGCTGTACTTTCTTGTGTAGGATTCTGATTTTGCCTTGATGCCTTATGCCTATTATCACAAGTGGGATATGATTCAGTTTCACACTGAACAAGTTGCTGATGAGACGTTGAGAGCTGAGTAGCATTTAACCTGTCCGAAGAGGTGAACTTAAAGAGCCCTGAAAGAATCCCTCCAGACTGGGTAGATTTTTTGTGGATTGTACTCTCACTTTCTGCAGGCATACATATACTGTCTCTCTGTAGCTGTTTAGGCTGACTGGGATAAGGAAGCTGGAGTTGATGTTCATTGGAATTGGCCTCTGAAGGTGCAGTCTTTAACAGATTTGACAGTATACCCTCTGTCTGAGGGGGAGGAATTGGAACCAGATTTTGCCTTTGCAAACCAGGTCTGCTGCCTTGATTAAGATGACTTTGAGCAAGCCCTGACTGATGTTGAGGTGGAGGGTTTTTGATAGTAGGAACATTTTCAGAATTACCAAATATTAACTGTGTAGAAAGAAGATCTCCTTGCTTTGTCTGAGCTTGCTTAGGTAGACTTTCAGCTTCTGCCAATGTCAAGGACTTACGCTCCTGATGCTGATTTGGTCGTGCTGAATTATGAAGTGGAGAAGTTTGCTTTTCCAAATTTTGGGTGCTGAACTGCATCTGAGAAACAGCTGTTTGCTGTTGTGGTTTGGGATGGCTGACTGCTGATACATTTTCTGATGGAACAAACCTAAAAATTCCAGCAAGAAGACAACCTGGCTGTGTGCTGGGTGCTGCAGCTTGCTGTGGAGGATTTGGATTCCAACCTGGTAAATGCTGACTGCTAGTTGGTGGTTGCTGATTACTTTGGCTAAATGGGAGCACTGAGTGCTGTTGTGCTGCAGTGGCTGGACTTCTCACGGAAATGTTCTCAGAGGATCCTAACTTAGAGATACCAGTGAGAAACCCTCCTTCCTTTGAGAGATTATGATTTGGACACTCAGTAATACGTTGTTCATTAATTCTTTGAACCTCTAGACTACTGGGCTGCATGTCTTGTTGGTTCCTAGATGAAGCTTTTTTTGAAAAAGTCAATTTAAAAATCCCTGACAAGAGTCCTCCCTGTTCTGGCTGATTAGAAACATCGTCAGAAGATGTCACTTTTACAAGTCCAGAAAATATACCTTGTGGCTGAGGTTTTCGTTCCTGTTCAGTAGCCTGTGGCATCACTGTTTGCCCTTTTTCCTGCTGAAACTGTTGCTCTTTATTTAAGGGCAGCTGTTCCTCTGGATTCTGCTGCTTACTTAATGGATTGATATGCTGAACGTTTAGATTTTGCATTACTGAATTGGGAGAAGCATGTGTATCCTCTGGCTGGTTTTGTTGATGACCTTGACAAACAGAAACACCCTTATTTGATGTTGTTTTAAACAAGTTGGAAGACAAGCCTGAGACAGGATTATTTTCAGATTGTGTTTCAAGAAGACTAACACAGTTCTGAATATGCACATTAGCATGATCACAAGTCAAAGATGGTTTGGTAGAAATTTCCCCAGTTACCAAAGTAGCTCCTTCCACTTTTCTGAAATTTTGCAGCACTCCTTTACCATTTTTAACATCTTCATTAGAAGGATATTTCATGAACCCTGGTAGTGTTTCCCTTTCTGACTTTTGTGTTTGAGCTGTAATATCGTTGGTTGGGTTTTCTGAAAGGCGTGAACACATCAACGAGCCTACTGATTTCTTGAAGGGACTAAAGAACCCAGTATCCTGTTGTTTGGTTTGGCTTGTAGGTTTCCCCTCATTTGCACACTGACATTGCTGAGGAATTGCCTTTGTGCACTTTCCTTGCATTTCAAGTGTGTCTAGTCCGAGCGATACATTTTCTTGAGGTTTTTTGTTAGTCTCTCCTGATAGGTATGGTTCCAGATTCTGTGTTCCACTAGGATTTTCTTCAGTAAATTTACCGTTAATAGCAGACATACATGAAGAACTCACTTCACAAGCAGTACTTTGAAAAGCCTTGTTTTCTTCTGTGGAGTTCACAGCCTCATCTCCTGAAAAAAGCTTGAAGGGGTTTATTTTTCCAAACACAGAATTGACAACAGATGATGTCTGGTGTGCAAATAACTCCGGGGCATTATTGCCATTGCTGCTTTGAGTGCCACCTCTAGCTGGTTTCACTCCCTGGCTGCTCTCTTGTTTTTTAGTTGTATTCTCCTTTACATCCAATGACTGAAAAGGGAGTAAAGAATTCAAAGAAAACTTCCTGTTAGGTGCAGGTTCCGGAGCAGGGGAAACCACAGCTACTGGTGTGAGATTGGTGGATTTGGGAATGAAGGAGAAGATTCTGGAGATACTAGATTCAGCTGGGGTTGGCAATTCCTCAGCTTGTGGGATCTGTTTTATCGGAACCTTATCTACAGAAGTAGACAACTGCTTGGTGCCAGAGCCAACTTTGTCAGAGATGGAGCTGAATATGGAGGTCACAGCATTCTTTACACCAGTAATTCCTTGCTCAGCTGCTGTATCTCCTTTTTCGTTCTTAGTCTCAGCTGGAACATCTTCCTTAACCTCTTTACAGGTTATACTCTCAGCTTCTCCAACAGAATCTGTTCTTGGGCTGCCCTGTGATGAAAGCCTTGACTTATTTGACCTTGGTAATGATCCATACTTGCTGATCTCCTCCTCCTTTTCAGCCAAGTACTCAGATACAGATTCAACAAGGCATTGCAGCTCATCCATGGGATCAACATACTCATCGCTTGGCTCCTCAACTGGGGATAACATGGTTTCTGGCACCCAACCACCAATTTTTCCTTTTCCAGCTTTCTTATCCCAGTATTTCTGAATCTTGTCTGTGTGAACACTGTTGCATGAAGCATGTCCATTTTGACTGTAGTACTTTATATTCTCCAAACTAATAGCATCTGCTAAAGATGCAATCTCTTCCAAGTCCTCGTCAGACTCTACTGAAGAGTGCATTTCGTCAGAGCCTTCCGAGTCATATTCATTGATTGCAGTGAATCTTTCTGCCTCCTCTTCTTGATAGGTCACATAGTTCTCCAGAGTGTTAACCAGTTTGTTTTTAGCCCACAGCCTTGTCTTGTACAGTAGCTTGTTCTTATATGGATGCAAGCAATGCATCATCTGTTCTTCTTCTTCTCCCATTTCAGCCACCTGCCACAGATCCTGCTGCCCTCTCTTTTGCTGAAGGGTCTTGCCAGAGAGAAGGATGGGTAGGTCAGTGGGGAAGATGTCATCTCTTCCCGGCCCCCTATACACTTGTGGGTAATCCCCAGCATGGTTATGCAGCTTCTTTTTCCAACGTCTGTCCAAGGTGTCATATCCTTCTGGGTAGGAGGGTGAAGAAACCAATAGTTTCTGTAAGTGTTCATAGATTTTTGTGTGTGAAGTCTCTTGGGAGTCTGGTGGCATGTGGGTAATGGAGATTTTCTCATCCGTCTCATCCCCCCACAGCTCCTCCTCTTTGTCTAAGTAATCACTGACCGTATTCTTCCCACGCTTTTCGTATTTCTTTTCCCAATCTTCAACACCCATTCCAGAATCTGCAGGGATAATCCTAACCCTTCCTATACTTTTAGGGCTTCTTTGAGAGATTTAAATAAGGGAAAATGGATAGGGGTGTGAGAAGGAAGTAAGAGAAACAAACAACAATGAGCAGACAAAAAAGCCAAATACTAAAAGAAAAAAGAAAAAGGACAAATACTTAGACAAAGATGACATATAAGCAGCATGACACAAAAGTAGGATAGTTCAAGACACCCTTTTTGGTTGTCTCAAAATCACAAGGCATATTTGTGATTACATGGGCATCTGTTTCACCTGTTCAATCAAGCAGAACTTTTACACATTACTGACAGAGGGGGAAAAGAAACCATGCAGATGGAAGGTATCGACAAGCTTCTTCCATTTAACTGAAGTCATTTGTGAGTATATTTTCACTAATCACTTGACATAATATATTTTAACAGTCTGGAGGACAGAACATAATGTTTTCGGTACTGAGTGGCGTGACAAAATATCAAATCAAGGACAATACTTAACCAGAACCTGTATGTTTCATGGACATCTGACAACAAAATAAATGTAACAGAACATGTTTTTTGGTCACTGTTAGCTTTTCAGTTCTTGTGCACTGCATTTCATTCCCAGTATAAAATCAGTAAGATCTACGTCAAAGACAACCACAAATGGAGAGAGAGGAGAAAGGGGGGGGAAACACCACCGTGGCATCTACTTTTTTTTTTTTTTTTAATTAAAGTTGTCATATCTATTAATTACAGTATTATAGTTGTTCTGAAGAAAAATTAGCATTTCAAGCCATTTCAGCTAATAAAAACCCAAGCAAGCAACTATAACAAAAAAGTTACCTCAGCACATGGTAAATTATGATCATTTTAAATTTAGTATAATTTAAAGAATGTAACAAATATGAATGAGACAAACTTTCAAATTTCAGGTTAAGAGTGGAAAAGCTGAGTCAAACGTCTTGAGAACGCACATCTTTCTAGGATTCACTTTTTTACTTTTTGTAGACTGTCTTAGTGTGTAAACTAATCCTCTGGATGAACTCAAGAGACCCTTCAGGTGACCATCAAGAAATGTTCAACCAAGGTCCCTTTGCAAGTACTGCAGAGCTCTGAACCGTAACCACAATTTCAAATAGCTTCCTGTAGAAGGCACTTCTAGGGGAGGAAAGAGGAAAAAATAAAATTAAAATAAGTACCTGGCCCCACGGTGTTCCTGGAAGTCCATGTCGTAGCTCCGCACAGAATCTGTGCAGGACTCCCTCAAATCTATCTGACGGTCTTTCAGGGACCCCATAGGGTACTGGTGCATAGACGAGTTAGGCTGGGCTGTAGTGTGATAGCGGGGGGGCAGACTGCTGCTGGCCTCACTGCGGTAGTCACTGTCACGGTCATCCACAGCGCTGTCATGGTCATCTAGGGCTGTGCAAGAATAGGACAAGCACCAGAACACAGAAGTGCTCTTTAACGGACACACATTTCTGGAAGTCTGACAGCTGCTAGCACAGTGGTTAGAGCTGTTCCCTTTGGAGCCAAAGGTTGCAGCACAGAATTATAGAAAACCAATGCGCCATCACAATGAGCAGTTTGTAATACAATAATAAAAACTATCACCTTTAGCCAAACCAAAGTCATTCTCTTGTGTGTCTTCAGAAAGCTACTGGCACCAGTTAAAGTCACGCTTCCAGTAAACTACACCCTGAAAGCTCGACACTCTTTGTTCTGCTTTATTATTCATGATGCACAACAAAGGTGATTTCGAATGTGCGGGTCCACGCATGAGGTCGTCTACCATTCTGGACTCGACAGGCTGCTGAGCATTACTTCAAACGTCAAGGGGAAGAGTCTCAAAAAACATGAGAGCACATGGAAAAGGAGGGCAAAGTACATCAGTGAAGAGGGAAAGTTCTCACAAGAGAAGGCTCACCATCAGGGAAAGATGGACACTTCAACAAATAGTTGCTAAATACCACTAAAATACAGCCTCAAATATTACCACAGAAATAAATCAGCACCTCTGTGACCCAGTGACAAAAACAAGAACAGTACATCATGAGCTTCATAAAGCAGGAATTTGTGGCTTGGCTGCCATCCGGAAACCACTTGTATCGTAGGCCAACGCAAAAGGAAATGTAATGTGCCGGAGCACATATAACGGGAACAAAAACCTGACCGGCGAGTATGAGAAACAGTCTGGAGAAAGCCGAAGGACGCATGTCATCCACAATATCTTACCAACTGCTGAAATATGCTGGGGCATCCATGATAGAGTTGGCAGCTATCTTGTGGAAGCGGGACAAGGAATATGAGAACATTTTAAAAGACCAGGTGTACCCTTTGCTGCAAACACTGTTCTCTCACAGTGTTTTTCCAAATAAAAACACATTTGCACTGACATTTGTTTATTCAGCAGACACTTCAATGATGTAAATCTCAGAAAATAGTACAGAAGTGCTTTACACCTGTTACCTTTGCTGTCCCCCTTCTAGCCACTGCGCCCAAAAAACCCAAAGGCACTTGTCTGCCTCTGCTGGAATCTTCTGAGGTGGAGTCACTGCTCTGATTTAAATCCCACTTTTCTTCTTAAATTGATGGTTCGCCACAAGATAAACCATAAGTCAAGCAGAAATTCAATTTAATTAAATTTATTTTTATAGCGCACTCTTCTCACGCAGTGACACAGTGAGCAGGGAGGGATCTACTGAGTTTATTGTGAACAGCTTTCTAAAACCGTGCACTGCTGCTAAAATGCGTGCACGCACACACACACACACAAAAACCCATCAGGTACACTTTTCCTGCTAAATGCTCTGCTGTTTCCAACACATTCAATCCAATAACACACCCAGTATGTTAAATTTATTTTCACCTCATCAACCGGATGACACTGAAAGATCAGAATAAAACTGGTGAACAGTCTTGGAGCTGTACCACTTATTGCAGCTTGGACTCCATGAGAGAATGATACTGATGACAGGTGGTCAGTACAGCAAGAGACATAAACAAGGCAAGGATGAACACAAAGGGCACATACAGTGCAATGAATGGATATCTGCCCTGGCTGCAAAATCCATCTGCTTAGACCAGAAAGCAAGCAGAATGCACCCGGGAAGGACAGAGGGATTTAGGGTGGTGGCGGGGATACCAAAAAAAAATTACATACTCTGAGATTCGCCCCATCCAAAATAGGTGCCTGTTCAGGAAGCAAACAGTACCAAAAGAGGGAAGGGATCAAATATAAGAAGTAATTAAAGATTGACAATTCAGAAACTTAAACTGGCTATTAATGTACTTATTGAAGCAGTCTCGTGCAAGACTGAGAAAGCTAACATACACACACACACACACACACACACACACACACAGTATATATACATACGCGGATACAAACTTTCATCTACGGCCAAACTCCTATTGCTCACTTCCCATTTTTTCTGACTTGGAAAGCACACTGAAAACTACTTACAATTCTCAAAACTGCAGTTATGTCACCCAATAAATTAACTACCAAGATCCCTGACACACACTTAGAAGGGCAGTTAAAGATAGGAATATTTCTGAAATTATAGCCATTAATATCATATCCCCATTGCAAAGATATTACCCAGAACTCAAACATATAAAATAAGCAAATACACAAAAAAGGATGGAAGATTATTGAACTTTAACACATTTTCTCTTAGTAGGACTGCATAATACCTCCCATATTATTTTATAGCAGTAATGCTGTATCCAGTGTTACTGATTGACCCTAGAAGAAAAAAAGTTTTAATCCCAATGTATTTGAAACGTAGCCTTTACTTGCTTTCAAAGTGATCCTTAGCTTTTTCATTTACAATAATGAGTGCAAGTAGACCAGCCCTGTCCAGCTGTCATGTGCTCCCTCCAACACATTATCAGTGCCTTGCGTACACAATTCAATCCACTTGTGTAGGAACCCATTTTAATCAAGCACAGGCGCTCATGGACAAAGCATCCAGCAGTGGAACTGGCCAGCAAGAGACTGCTGTTCACACTTACAACACTGGGAGGCGGCTGAAGCCAGTGGTCCTCCTTGGACTTCGTCTTGCAACGGGTACTTAACGGAAAATGGAGGGAAGAACAGCAGTTACACATTCGGGTAACGGTGTCGTTGTGATCTCAACATATATACTCATATTACTCAAGTTCACTTCAAACTGTTAAAAAATAAAAAAAGAAAAAAAATTATATGTTCACATCAGTGCAGAGCAAGAGCATTTCATCACAGCACACACACACACACACACAAAACAATATACTGTACCTAATAATTTAACATCTCCAAAACACGCTCAACAATGTAAGCTGACAAAAGAACAACGACTTGTAATAATGTCACATGGCCAGCAATAGTGTCAAACTTACATGTAACAATTACAGGAGTTTAATTTTAATTTCAGTTACAACACTAGCAGAAATAACGAGCATCTTTTAACTTGAGGCAAACAATCCACCGTAAACAACATGACAGTTAATGCCTTTAAAAGATTTCTACAAAACAGACAAAAAGAGGGAAGTCAGCTTCAGCTTTCAAGTTGTACGTGTTTCCATTATAATACCTAAAATTTAAAGCTTCCAAACTAAATATTTTTCATGACATACAGTATTTTTTCAAAAACACCAATGACAATGATGATGTTGGTATTTCACCAAGGGGGTTACAATAAGTGAGAATATCCCTCGGTAAGACTCACTTTCACTAAATACATTTTGTTCCATACTGCACACGTACAAAAGGGAACCTGCTGAAAAGAACACATCTGCTAAATATTCAAATGTTAGACAATAACTGCAGTAATTTATTTCAAATTATACTGGGAAGCCTGAAAATCAGCAGCACTAGAGTTTATCGAAAAGCAATGTAAATTCCACTGTTTTACAGCACAAAAGAAAACAGACAAACTCAAATAATACTTACATTTATTCATTTAGCTCGCCATAGGGGTTTTTTTTTGGATGGATGGATTTTCTCCAAAGCAACTTACAATGTTAAGGTTACAATTATCACAAGCTTGCAGTTATTTACCCATTTATACAGGTGGGTAATTTTACTGGAGTAATTTAGGGTAAGTACCTTACTCAAGGCTACTACAGCTGGAGATCGAACCTGTGACCTTTAGACCCGAAGGCAGCAGCTCTAACCACTACGCTACCAGCTGTCCCATCAGGGATCATCACTTGTACCCAAGTCAAATTTACTGCACGTATTTCAACGGGCTTTGCTATTCATGACCCACCTCATCATGTATCCCCATTGTGTTGAGGCGTTCCAGTTTGCCGGTCCAGTAGCGAGCTTCGTCTTCTGGGATGTCTGAGGAGACAGGAGCAGTGGCTGATGAATCCAAGGACCCCCAAAAGCCCAGCTGCATTAACTATAGTAAATGTGATCTTAAATATCTCATGAGTCAAAGTTACTCTACAATTTTGTACATTGTTTTGGCCCTTTGTTAAGTAACTGTGGCAAACAGGCGTCAACATATTCAATCAACTGCAGAGAGAAGCGAAGAGCGCACAAAGCTCTGAGCTTGCACCACTGACCAAGTAGGAGACTAAAGATAGCGTAAAAGTCTTGTTTTATTCTCAGAATAAAAGTGGTAATAAGTGAATAAGTGGCCTAGAAGTGTCCATTACATCGAAATAAAGAACTTCCAGAATAATGTAACTATGAGCAAGACTATGTCACTTGACACAAACTGTTACTGAAGGCAGACACATGTTGTACAGAGCAACTCAGTTTGAGCTTTTGGCTCATGGATATTACTGCATGGCACTTTCTCACGCTTCTTCAGCTGGCAAACTATCAAACTACAAACATGGCCTTAAGTACAATGTAACCTACCTCAAACATTACCCTGCGATTTCTCTCATTACTGCTAACTGAAGTTGAAGCTGCCAGTAAATCTGTCCATCCATCATTTGCTGTACAGCTGCTCTGTACTTTGAAGAGTCACTCGGCCATTTTTTTCAATGCGTCTTCAAAGGGGCTGAGATAAAACAGTATGACTCTCTCTCACACACACACACACACACACACACACACACACACACACACAAACTTCAACGTAACACTGGCACATTCAAAGTGACCAACCCGAAGGTGCCACCAGTATAACCGTTCCTGCCTCCTTAGTTGTTACATGGTCACCTTCAGATGTCACCGTGTAAAAACAGAAGCACAAGAGTTCAGAGCCATTTCATGCTTCAAATGATGAAAAAAAAAAAAAAAAAAAAAAAAAAAACTCAGATGACAGACTGGGTTCCATCCATAGCTACTTGTCAGAAGGTCTCTTGAAAGGATCACGAGTACAGCTCCTCTGGTGCAGAACCCTGACGGCACCATGACAATAGCATGGACTACCATGTCACAGGTCAGGGACACTGGTTAAGTACGTTACCCGGCGGGTGCAATTCATCTCTACGCATTAAATTCAGTCAGGTTTTATAAATTGATTCACAAGGCTAAATATCTGGCCTGGAAAGAATCATTAACGTGAATAATTTGTTCTTTCAATCACAAGTTTGCATCTTCTCCCCGAGTCTGTGGGGTTTCCTCCAAGTGCTCTGGTTTCCTTCCACAGTCCAAAGATATGCAGTTCAGGTGAACTGGTGGTTAAAATCTCCCACAGAGTGGGTGTGAATGACAGAAATAAAGTGTGTTTCACTGGTGTATGGATGAGTGACCCATTGTAAGTAGCAGACAGTACTAGCAGTGTAAGTTAGTGTGGTGAATAAGGTTTGGGCTGAAAACACTACATAGAAAGTTCTACATGTGATACATAGTGTCACTACATGCTCTGGAGAAAAGCATCAGCTAAATGCACGAATGTAAATGTATTAGAATCTGGGTTCTTTGCTAAATGAAACACCCAGATTGTAACTACACTTATTGCGGCCCAGCCCTACTTTGTTCCTGAAAACTACCTCAAAAAACCGGATAATGAAATCAATTACTCCATTATTCTTTACGTGGGGAAAACCCCACTTTGCTGCAACCCCAGTTCACCCAAAAATCACCAAAGAGCACGAAGACATACCGAAGGGCAACTCAAAGCGTGTGTCCAGAAGGACTTGATGGGGAGTGGGATTCTTGGTTCCACAGATCTCGTCGGCCTTCATCAGCACCTCGGCATCCAGGAAAGTCCATTGACCAGGACCCTCCTACAGGACCCCAGAAGAGGGCGGGCGGGCGGGCGAGCCGGTGAGCAGCAGGGCGCGAGAAAGAGAGAGACGCACAATTAGAGTCGGAGATGTAACAGGAGACGGAAAGTGACAGCGAGGACGAGAAACAGATCCCCCAATAGCAAGAGACAGACTACCTGAACAACATGTCTTTGGGGTGCGGGAGGAAACCCACGCAGACACAGGGAGAAGAAGCAAATTCCACCCAGACTGAGCAGGGATCGAAGCCACATCCTCTCGCACCACCCAGCGTTACTTGCTGTGCCACCCGTTTATTCTTCTACTGTCACTTCACCGGACGCTCTATCCCTTCAAGATCTGCGACCATGACAGCAAAAACTCTCTAGACAAGGGATCAGCTGCCGGCCCTGAAGTAGCAGCCTGCATTAACCCAGCAGACGCTGGACATACCGGAAGAGCCACCGTAAAGGTGCTATGACTACGGAGGGGCATGCCGAGACGGGTAGAAACGAACCAAACCGAGTCTTACGTTTACATTTATTCATTTAACAGACACTTTTCTCCAAAGCAATGTACATCTCAGAGAAAATACAATTTGTTCATTACATTAGGAGAAAGAGACACAGTTGCAGACATGAGATTCTTAAGTAAACCTAGTTTATCTTTCCACTTTATGCACCAATGTTCATCGCACAAGTAGGTGCACAAAACTCAAGACAGATGAATTCTGATCACCCTCCTACAATTTTTAAAAGGTACACAAATATTTACATACAATACAGGAGTAGCTGTGTAAAGGCTTATCTGGGGATGATCATAAAGTTACGGTGCATGAACATTTACACCATACATGAGCCGGAGAGATCTTGGGCGAAGTGGATCCGGAAAAGGTGAGTTTTCAGACCCTTCTTGAACGTAGGCAGAGTTTCAGCAGTTCTGAGTGAGAGGGGGAGGTCGTTCCACCACAACGGAGCCAGAACTGAGAACCTCCCCACTTTACTTTTCGAGTCACATGTCCACAGCCATTTATCTTTCTCTTCTTGTATTTTTACTGAGATAAATGTCGCTTTGGACAAAAGCGTCTGCTAAATGAATAAATGTAAATGTAATGTAAATGTAGGTCACAGACCAGTCTGTGGGACTGCAGGGCTGTGTGACCTGTGTGACCTAGCTGAGAGCAGCATTGGAACCCCCTCAAGGGACCATTTTCCTCCCTCCCTGTTCATGCTGTACATCTCAACATTTATCTAACACCAACTTGTGTCATCTGGAGAAGTTCTCCGATGATATGGCAATAGTTGGGTGTATCAAAAACAGACAGGAGAATGAGTGAAAATGTTCATCCTCATTTGGCGTGGTGAAGGACCTTGTTGAGTGGTTTACAAAACAGGAAAGACCAAAGAGATGGTGAGGAAGTGGGTGTGCTGGGGAAATACAAGTACATTGGTACACCTGGACAACAAGCCTGAGCGCTCCTGCAGCCCTGAAGATGTGCATAACAAGAGCCAGAGTCACCTTTCCTTTCTGAGGCTCAGGTCTTCCGGAATATGTCGGCCACTGATACGGATGTTCTAACATTCTGTTGGGTGGACTGATGATATGATCGCTACAGAAGATGCCAGCAGAATGAATAAACTAATTCGAAAGCCAGGCTGGACCTTATGGAGGAACTAGTGCAGAGAAGGACGCTGAAGAAACTTGTAGCCATTGTGTGCAATGCCCCTTAACCCTTTGCATGCCACCCTGGCTAAAGAGAGGGGTACCTTTATTAACAGACTGGTCTAGTCGCAATGCTCCAAGGAGCACTATATGAGGTCATTGTTGCTAGTGGCCCTTAGGCTCTAGAATGAATCCACCTTCGCTGCCTGGGTGGTACTGACCTCTTATCGGTCACATGAAATTAAGCCATCAGTGCTGCATTTTATTTTCAGTGCACATTCGGCACTATTCCATGCTGGTTTAAGCGTATTTATATAATCCACTATCTTGCGCTATTACTTTGCTGTGTCTAGGCTGTTGCTGCATCATGCAGTTTCTGGATGGAGCAGCTCTGCCCCACTTCAGTGCGAGCAGGGAAGTCATTCATTCCATACAGTTAAGCAAACGTAGGGGCTGCACATGTATGTTACAGTACATCATGTGTAATGTTTATACTTCATTTGTGTATTAAATGACCATCAGCAGTGTCTGCTTTTAGGCCTGGCAAAAGACCAAAATATGGTTTAAGATGGTTTTCAAAATGACCCGTTTCAGTGTTTCACATTCTTAGCTTGACATAAAAGAGAGAAGTCATTGTTGTGGAAGTGTGTAATCAATTGCCTTCGATTCTTCACTGCACTTTATAATAATGGTCAATTATAACATAAGGGGCATTCGTGCACAAATCTATGGAAGACGCACATTATGAAGGTCGATACTTTTGTTCACATCTACGTCACCGTGAAACCCCTCTCTCTGTTAAAGGTTCAGCTTTTCCAACAAGACTGAAGGGAGTCTAAGGGCTTACTTGCTCTCTTGAAGGACAGTGGTACAGACACAAACATTTGCTTAAGGTGATGGCACATCAAGTGTAGGGAACTTTGTAAAAATTGTATATAGTTCCTTTCTCCTCACATGGACACAAAGCTGCTGCGACTTTCTAATGGATTAAAAAAAAAAAAAAAAGTCACTTTTCAATATCAAAACAACTTCACAATTTCATTTCTTCTTCTTCAGTGGAGATGATACTTCACAAAAAGTAGAGGAGAGAGACGTTACAAGGATTAAAAGTGACTGAAACCGATTCAGGAAACAAGAAGAAACCCACACAAACCTGGGAAGTACATGCAAACTCCACACAAACGAAGAAGGGTTTAAACCCACAACTTAAGAGTGAGATGCTCTGTGAAGCTGCTCCTCCTACAAGCAGCACAAAGAGAATCTCTTCTTGGTTACTACTGTGTTTGTGTTTTTTGTGCTGCAAAAATAAACATGGAATAAATTCTATTACTGCCTTTTCAATTAATGGCAATAACTTTTTTTTTTTCCCCTAAATCACGAGTTCAGTTCACAAGCAGATGTTGAGGAACAAATGAAGGAAAGCTATACTTTGAGTGGAAATGCTCTGAACGCATACGTGTGAACTCCTACCTCATCCGACTGACGGATGCTTTTCAGGGGGATCCAGGCTGTGCCCACCATGGTGTCCCAGATCAATCCTTTGTTCCACACTTCCACGGTCAGTCCCAGGTCAAGGCGATTGATTTCGCTGCAGGACAAGCATGACAGCGGTCAACTTCCAAAAAAAAAAAAAAAAAAAGGACAACTTATTTTCCTGCAAAAACGTTTGTCCATGAAGACAGATAAAAGTCTCAGTATTTCATTCAGCAGTCTGTTAACAAGTGATAAAGAACTAGAGATGTTGTCAAAAAGTACAAAACCAAACAACTGGTGTAAACAGCTCACACATCACTGCCAATTTGCGTTGAGAGGAAGTAAAATAGTCCTCCCTAAATTTCAGGGAGAAAAGCACACAAAATGTAGAGTACAATGCAAAGTTGTTAGCTGAGTTAGAAGAAAAGAAGAATTTATTTTATAGTATTATTAAATAATAAGTACATTTAATCCTAGTTTCTAGAGAAGCACCTATAGTCCCTGCGGTGCTCAAAAGTGTGATTTATAGTTTGCCCAGCTGCTACTTTTAGGATCTTTTTTTCCTTTTTGGAACACCTCAATGAATTTCAGAGCATCAAATGTTATCTTCTCATAACATTTTTCTTTTCTCACTCAAATTTTCAAGTTACAAACTTCCATGGCATTACAAGAAGTATTTAGTATTTATTTTTTCCATAAGGAGAGCTACTGTACCAATTCAAATCACTATTGATGTCCTGTGGTCAATTTCTTTATGTATGTTGATGTGGCCTTATCACAAAACAAAAAAACCCACTTCTTAGCAATACCTTTAAAGCATTAACTGAAACAAGGTACCGTAAACACCAGCAGTGCACAAGACAAGCTTTTAAACCCTATCAATTATTAATCAGAGAATTAACTGTGAGTGGAGGCAAAGAAGAGCCTTTACTGCCAAATGAAGCTTTGATGTGCATCTACAAGCCAGGATTGTTTCAGTGGGCTTCAATTTATTCATTTTTAAAGACTCACAAAGCAACAGAAGAATACGGGGCTTACTAATTAATGTGTTACCATGGATACAGAACACAGCTTCCTTTTCATGGTAGGACTCTCATGACATCATCTAAGCTGTTCCAAAACAGCAATTAAGGATCGCTCACTTAATATTTTATTTGACAAAACATTTAGGTTCTTGGTTTCCTTTAAACTCTCAATTCTAACAATAAAACAAAAGGACTAATCCATTCGGAAAGGCACACGGGGGGGGCAACGGAAGCCTGCAAACTGGAACTTCTTGCAAGTGATAATTTACAATTTAAGTGTACAGATTTCAAAAATTCTCTCTCTTCCAGCTCTATCACATAAGGCTTTCTAATAAATGAAAAATACACAAACGTGTGGTTTGTGCTACTCTCGAATAATGAAGCTAACAAACCAGTCTGTGGGACTCCCGTTCGTGGCTCTAACCCAGTTTGTCTGCTGATGTCCCACAAAGACAACATGAATTCAGTGCTGTGTATAAAGTTTCAGGCCAATACAAGATGCCATAGTTGTGCTCATCCAGCCTGCCTCAGATGTTTACAAGTGGAAGACGATCTGTCTGTTTCACACCACGGATTAATCGGTACTGAAGACTGAGAAAACATTTACATTTATTCATTTAACAGACACTTTTCTCCAAAGAGACGTACATCTCAGCAAAAACACTAATTCGTACATTACATTAGGAGAAAGAGACAACTTCATACAGGTCTTTGAAAGATCAGAATTTCTGTTTTTTTCTTCTTTGTCTTGAAAAGGAATTTATTCCTTTGGAACCTGATGGTGCGGGGGGGGGGGGGGGGGGGCAGTGGCGCAGCAGGTTTGACCAGGTCCTGCTCTGTGGTGGGTCTGGGGGTTCAAGTCCCGCTTGGGGTGCCTTGCGATGGACTGGCGCCCCGTCCTGGGTGTGTCCCCTCCACCTCCAGCCTCACGCCCTGTGTTGCCGGGGTTAGGCTCCAGCTCGCCGTGATCCCGCTTGGGACAAGCGGCCTCAGTGTGTGTGTGGAACCTGATGGTGGAATATAACATGTTTTGAAGAGCAAGTTGTGGATGTTTTTTTTTTTTTTTTTTTTGGATCCCCAGTCAATTTAATGTAGATTTTAATGTTGTTCCATGTTAAGACAAAATTGTTGTACTTTGTGCCATGTCTAATATTTCCACAACAGTACAAAAACAGTCTACACTGAGTTTTTGATGAAAATAAAGTCTTACAGCAAAATTTAAGTTCATCCTAGCTTTAACTGATTTTAACAGTACCTAGTAACCCATGAAGAAATTGAAGGAAGATGTATTAAGCTTTTACTGGTTATGACGTAGCTGGTGGACTTAGAAGCAATTCACACACACACACACACACACACACACACAGAGTTTACAACCGTTTGTCCTGAGCGGGGTCACAGCAAACGGGAGCCTAACCCGGCAACACAGGGCGCAAGACTGGAGGGGGAGGGGACACACCCCGGTCGGGATTCCAGCCTGCCACAAGGCACCCCTAGCAGGACTCAAACCCCATACCCACCAGAGTGCAGGACCCGACCAAACCTGCTGCGCCAGCTCGCCCTCTCCTCCCACAAACAATTCAGTTCAATTAATTTAATTTACTAGGGCACTTTTCTCACACAGTGACACAAAGTGCTGAACAAAGAAACAGGTATTCCAAGTTCCAGATTATGAACTGACTCCCAGTCCTAACTATGTTCATAAATTGAGGTACAAGTCTATTTCCCCCGTTACTTTAACGGGAACAGCGAGACTACCAATTCATATGTTTCAGAATGTTGACTTCCTTCAGTTCATGAGGGCTACCTTGAGGTACCTGTGATTAATAAAATTTCAGTAGGAGAGCACGCCTTTAGCTATAGAGCGCCAAACCTTTGGAAAAGCCTCCCAGATATTACGAACACCCCATCTCTCTCAGCCTTTAATTCCAGGATTAAGACTCATCTACTCCTCCTGGTGGATCCAGTAGTCTCTGTCACTAGTTGCCAACTCTCGCTTTGTTTGTGTTCAGTACCTTGTGGTAGCCAGGTAACCAAAACTAGCAAACCTCTAAACTTCTTCAGTAACTTATGCATCTGTTAAAAGGAACGCTTGTTTAAAGTTGTTTAATTCACTTTAAAGAACAATTTCTACTAAGCCACAATAATTACATATGTATCTCAACTAAAGAAAACAACTGGAATCATTTGTAACTGGAATTGTTCATAAGACCACCCAGTATCAGGACCAAAAAAAACTTACATGAAAATCCCTTGATTATTTACAGATTAGTTCCTGTTAAAAATATCAGAAAAAAAAAACTACGATGAATTAAAAATGAGCTCCAACACATTCACTGTACTTTCATCAACAGCTTATCCAATGTAGGATCTAAGCATTCCTCTCTACTGGACACATCAACCAAAAGACATTTGGACTTTTATTTTATTATCTTGTGTTAACTTGAAACAAAACTGACTGTGCATCTCATTTACCACTGAAGACACAATAAAACTGCTCATTAAGAAACAACAAATTTATCCTATATCAAAACGTTTTTGGTCGTTTACAGTCAAAAAACCATTATAATACCTTTATAACAAGAATACTTTATTTGCTTGGTAATTTAAATGAAAAATCTTGGCTATAGCTGGATGAAATTGTTCCTGCAGAGCTTTGTGAAGCTGTTCTCATCCCCTCCACTTTATGAAGTGTACTTTGGAAATGCAGGCCATTCTCAGTAGAGAGATTTTGGAAAACAGAAAAGTGAAGAAAATGCAATTAAAAATAAACTGGGAAATGTCCTTAGACAGCTACTCCCATAATGTAACAAAAATGTTTATATATAACCTTGGGGGGGGGGGGGGGGGGAATTACTAGGAAGGTGATCAGGAATTGTGGATATTCCGATAGCTTTTGCAGCTACTCATGATGAACATCGGTTCATATGGTGGAAAGAAAATTGACTGTACTTTAGAATCACGCGTCTGCATCAAATGTCTCTTTCCGCTAACGTAATGAACACATTGTATTTTCTATGAGATGTATGTCGCTCGAGGCAAACATCTAACGAATGAATTCATGTAAATGCTTAATCTTTGAAAATTTATAACTCAGATGAGCACAAGTTTAAATGTTTATAGTGTGTCTCACACGAAATATGGGGTGGTCATGCTAAGTTCTATGGTCAGGGAAGAAACATTTCAAAATGTTGCAGAGAATTTGCTACAGAAAAGCCTGCATTTGAGGGCTTCTCAGAAATTGTGAAACACTTCTAGTCACTCACTATACAGATGACTGGACATAACCACTACACTCTAGTCTTAGGAAAGGTGTAAAGACTACACCAGGGAAGCTTCAGAATCAAGTTAAACCCATGCTTTATGTAATCCTGACTGTCAAATGCTCACCTATAGGACTATTTAAATTTTTGAGAAAGAAGAGAAAAAAAAAAAAAAAAAAAAAAAAGGTGCAGCATCCACTGACCTGCAGCCATAAGCCAAGCACCGTCAGCCAAGACAGCATCTAAGACTATGGAATCCCTACTTGGTGCAAGTTCCATCATGAACATTTCGTCAGACGCCGCACCTGTGTTGTGTGTCACGCTTAGTTGCATCTGCTGATATTGTTGGTAATTTCATATGCTCAAAATGAATACCAAATGACGACTTGGTGAGGAACGTCTGCAATTTAGGAGGGCACATAAAGAATGACATCTATAAGAGAGACGGAGAACTGGCTGGACTGTGTCCCTCAGTGCTTCCATGGTATCAAATTCATCGTCGGCACTTCCAGGCCCCAGCGCAGTTAACGAGAAGCCTATTTTGTCCACTATTGTTCTCAATCTATATATTATCATTGAGCGATTACATTCGTAAGCATAATGTAAGCTTTCACTCATTTGCTGCTGATGCATGTTTTGTTTAAGCCTAACAGTCCATTACATACTGTGCCTTAAGCAAATTTTTTTTTTCCTAACCGGTATAAGATTGTGGATGAGTAAATTTTTTTTTTTTTTTTTGAATTTCTGAAAGCCAGTAAAACAGCGGTACTGGTGGTGGGTTACGGTGCTGAAACCCTTGACACATTCACAAAAATCTTGACCACCCAATACTTAAGTTTGTATTAAGAACTTGGGTTTGTTGGACAAAAACTTGTCACTTGTAGATCATGCTTGCTTCACTTAAGAAACATAGCTAAATCAAGGCAAGTTTTTGTGTAGGCAGGATGCTGAGAAATTGGTTCATGTTTTAGTTTTGAGTATCTTAGACTACTGTAATGCTTTATTGTATGGCTGCCTGTACCAGACTGTATCCAAGTTACAATTATTACAGAAGGTTGCTGCCAGAATTGTTACATGACTGGCTACAATTGTTAACCAGTACTTAATCACTGCACTGGCTTCCCGATAAATTTAGGGTTGATGATAAAATCTTACATTTATCCTATAAGGCAGTAAAAGGCATTGCTCCAGCGTAACTTAGTAAGATTATTCACTTATGTTCCAGAAGGCTGTCTTCATTCATTGGACATGGGTTACCTTAAAGTACCTGTGATCAACAAGATCTTAACAGGAGGACGTGCCTTTACCTGTAGAGGGCCTAAACTTTGTAATAGTCTGCCAGTTATTGTCAAGAATTCCCCATCTGTTCTCAGCCTTTAAATCCAAGTTTAAGATTAAATTCTAACTTACATAAATATTGTGCATTTTACTTATGGAATGGAATTTACTGTTTCTCAGTTTTTTTTTTCTTAAATAAAAACATGCATGTCCCTGGAGTTAATAGGGAAGTTCAGCTCAAGAAATACCTCTGATATTGACTAATTTTCCAAAGGAATCCATTTTAAACTGAACACCCAATAAATGAGAAGAAAAGAAATTTAAGTGTGACAAAAGTCAACACTGGCTGGCATCAAACTGAAACACTCACATTAACAGGTAATATATATGTATATACTGTATATGTGTGCATATATATGGAAGAAGAAACAAGTTGACACAGGCCAGATGTAAACCAAACAAAAAGACTCAAAGAGGTACAGGTGTGAAAGTCAGAAAAGTTTGCCTCAAAACGCTCTTTATAAACACATCTCCTTTCTTTCAACTCATTTTTTCCAAGGAAAATCAAAAGAAAATAGGGTTTTAGTGCATTTTTGTGAAGCACACAATGGTTTTGGTTCACTGGAGCAGCTAAGGAAATTCCAGATAAGTGTTTGTTTTCCTTACACCTGTGCAGGTGCTCGTGCTCCGTGGGTGCTTGCAAGTGGTTGAGCTGGAGAAAATCTCCACCCTTTGAAGAGAAACTTGATTTTGGTGTGTCCCAAAGAGTGCATGCTGATAACTTCCTCTGACAGCGAAGCAGTTCACCCCAGACAGTCAGTTACCGAGAACAAGAAGAGGAAGCTGAAGTATTTTTCTAACTGTAATTACAAGGGTGTTTGTGTGACATGATTCCATGCATTATTGTAGACAGAGATGTCTCCTTAAGAGTCTGGAGGTGCCATTCTTGTATGGACTTGGGGGGGGGATTGCTGTTAAACATTGTTTAATCTGGATGGGGTTTTCATTTCTTGGCATCTCCCTTTCTGTCTTTCTGTCCTTTTTGCTCCTCCTCTGCTTATAATCTCTCTTTTCTACCACACTGAGTCACAGTATGACAACAGGACACACTATTTCTGGGATTCCTGTTGTTGCAAAACAAAACTTTCATAGTTTTTAAAATGAACAACTTGCTATGAGTATATTCTGTCTCTCCTCAGCATGGCGAAATTTATTAAAAGGCCAATCACTGCATTAGACTGAAAATGAAGACCAGTGTTTTCCTTTTATTTCATTTAGTTTTAACATTACAGTATTTTGCAGATGTGGATTGTACTTGTATTGGTCTTTTTACGTAAAGGATCTTATACTAGACATCAACTTGTTTGGCGAGTATAAATACATGAGTGTGAATATTGCCCTTCAACAGCACACGGTGCTCTGTGCGAGGGGGGGGAGGAAGGAGGAAAAAAAAAACTGAGCATAACAGCAGCAAAGTTCAAATGTTAGTTTCTCACCGTCCAACTGAGGCAAACACCAAACTTCAACTGAAATAGAAACGTGTGTGTGCGCGTGTGTCTACAGGTTTGTGTTGCCCCTTTGGGGTCAAGGCAAACTATTGTTACTTATAATACACACAGATAGCTGGCCTGAAAAGAAATGGAATAAAGAACATTGATGTACAGTAGAAGCAAGAGAAGCTGAAGCTACTTACAACATGAAGTCTTGCTCCCAACATGGCTGATCTCCACGTACCGTGATGGTTGTACTTTTGACGTTCTGAACCTTCAGAGTCACATATGAATTAAATTTATCTGGGGGAAAAGGAAAGTATAACAATGTTACCCATCCATTCAAACTTTTAAGGCAATGCTGCAAGTGGAGATTCTGAGTTTGTCTTAAGTCCATTTACTACTTGGCAAACACCTTGTGATTACAGAAATTTTAAATAAATAAAATAAATAAAAAGCCTTCATTACACGGAGCACTGCAAAAGGTGAGTAACTGCCACGAGTGGCAAAGCTTCTCCTCCGTAGCTTCACACCAACAATCGTATACCTGCTTGCAAGCCTCTCCCAGAAATCCATTCTTCGTCAGATGAAGACACCGCGCTAATCGAGCCCCGTTACCCAGCAACCGGCAAACGTTCAATCTCTCGACGACAAGCTCTGCGAGCTGAGAGTGGATCTCCTACCAACAAGAGACGAGGGACTGCTACAGCAGCTGCCTTACGAAAACCTGGATGTCTGCAGAGGTTCCAGGATCAGCCATCGAGCCCACAGGGTTCTCCTTGCCCCATGTGGAGAGAGTGAAAGACCTCTCGGGGAAAAGCAGAGTAGGGGATGTATGTTTAATGACCAATAACTCATTTTGTGGTCAGAGGAACGTGCGGTCTATCAAGTCCTTTTTGCTCCCCGACCTGGAATACTTCACGCTTCCGTCGGCCACGCTAACTCCTAAGGAAACTCGCGGCGGTTATCATCACTGCTGTCATCCTCCCGGAGGAACTCGATACTTTTTTCGCTCGTTCCGAGGGAAACGCCCCTGCCCCCACAGAGAGCGCTCTCGCGGCCGATGCTGCAGAGTTCAGTACTCTCGTCGTCTCTGCAGCGGACGTAACCCGATCTTTCCGACGAGTAAATATGCGCAAGGCCGTAGGTCCAGACGGCATCCCCGACAGCGTCCTCAAAGAACGCACAGGCCAACTAGCGCGAGTTTTCATGGACATTTTCAACCTCTCCCTCTCTGTCTGCAGTCCCCATGTTTTTAAAAGTCCACCGTTGTGCTCGTACAGAAGAAATCCAAGGTAACCTGCTTGAATGACTGGCGCCCTGTTGCTCTGACCCCATTATCAGCAAATGCTTTGAGAGGCTCATCAGGGACGACATCTGCTCTGTGCTGCCTGCCTCACTTGACCCACTGCAGTTTGCTTTTCACAACAACCATTTCACTGATGATGCCATTGCCTTCACCCTACACACTGCTCTCTCTGGACTACAGCTCAACATTCAATACCATTGTTCTCTCCAAGCTTGACTCGTAACTCCGGGCCTGAACAGTTCCCTTTGCAGCTGGATCCTGGACTTCCTGTTAGGCAGAGGCCAGGTGGTCAGAACTGGCAGCAGCAGCAGCATCTCCTCCCCGTTGACCCTCAACACTGAAGCCCCACAGGGCTATGTTCTCAGCCCTCTTCTGTACTCCTTATACACCGACAACTGCGTGGCCACACACAGCTCCAATGACACTGTCAAATTCTGGGAGGACACAACGGTGGTAGATCTGATCTCTGACGATGATGAGATGGCCTACAAAGAAGAGGTGCGCACTCTGACATACTGGTGCCAGGAAAATAACATGAAAAAGACCAAGGAGCTTGCAGTGGACTTTAGGAAACAGGAGAGGGGGCACACATCCATCACCATTCATGGGACGCCAGTGGAGCGGGTCAACAGCTTCAAGTTTCTCGTGTTCGTATCACCGAGGACCTCACATGGTCCACTCACAGTGAGGCAGCGATGAAGAAAGCTCACCAGCGCCTCTTCTTCCTCAGACGGCTGAGGAAGTTCGGCATGAGCCACCACATCCTCCAATCATTCTATACCTGCACCGTGGAGGGCATCCTGACTAGCTGCATCACCACCTAGGATGGTAAAAGCACCGCCCTCAACCGCAAAGCTCTGCAGAGAGAGGTGCGAACAGCTCAGCACGTCATCGGAGGCGAGCGTCCCACCCTCCAGGACATCTACACTAAACAGTGTGCGACGAAAGCACGGAGGATCATCGGAGACTCCAGGCACCTGAGCCACGGACTGCTCTCACTGCTACCCTCAGGCAGACGGTATCCCAGCATCAGATCCCGCAGCAGCAGGCTGCAGGACAGCTTCTTCTTACAGGCCATCAGACTGTTGAACTCTAATAACGTCACCCCATGTACAACCCACTCTACCTCCCCCGTACTGCACTTTATCATTCTATTACTGTATGTATGTTTACTGTTCATGCTGCACAGCTGTGGAGAACGCACCAAAGATATCCACCACCTCTACACTTGTGGTTATGGTGAAGTGACAAAGTGATTTGAATTATCTCTCAGAAATCTATTATAACAATGAGCCCTAAAGTCAAAATGTTTTAAAGTGCAAAAAGATGCTTACCATTGAGTTTAAAAACTGATACTGTGACAAAATGCACACAACTCTTCAGAGGCAATATCGTTATGAAGGATTTACTCTTGGCTTATTGCAAATGGTACCTTTAGGGTTAGCTCACCAGGGAGAGGTTACAAGAACCACAAAACACTACAGTAATCGTGTTACGAGAATTGCCTTGTCGGGGAGTGTAGTAACAACGACGACGAGTCTCACTCGGTATTAACAAGCACTGGTCCAAAGCCTATGTGGGGAAAGAAGTGAGGCCATGTACAAAATGCCTTGTCACAAATGGCACAATGACATTTAGTTTCTTCTAGAACTTGTTAAAAACACTTTATGAAAACTAAAAGCTAAGAGCAGCTGTTCACACAAGCGCTCAAACACACACCACTACTGTATGTAGACGTTAAGTTGGTATGTAAATATTAACAGAACCACCTCGGTAGAACTACTTTTTGCTGCAATAATACCTCCTCGGTCCTGCGTGGCACGAAAATACCACATTTCACATTTTTCAGGAGTGAGCCTGGTCCGTTGTTACCGGCTCGTTTCCAACGCAACACATGTTCCACTGTGCACTAGAGGCACAGTCATCGCCAGTGAACAGAAAAAAGTTCAAGATACGTTATACTGTGTGTGTGTGACACAGAGAGAGTGTATGTGTTCCACTGATGTATGGATGAGTGACCCACTGTAAGTAGTGTAAGTCACCGCAGTGAATAAGGTGTGGAGGCTGATAACACTACACAGAATTCACTGGAAGTTGCTTTGGAGAAAAGCATCTGATAAATAAATATAAATGTAAAGCAACTGAACACAACAATAAATATAGAGGCAAACATTATAACAGGCAGAGGACTACAAGACTACAAGTACAAAAGTAACATTCTCAAATTTTCCATATAGGACCTTGTGCACTACATGAGGGACAATGTGAGCATCTCTGTTCATAGGAACATTTCCCTGGTACAGAAACAGGCGAGACATTTCTACAAACTTATGACGAAAGAAACATTATCCTGTGTGCTAAGGGGCAGCTGTAGCTTTTCCCGGAAGCTATAAAGTTCACCAAGGTGGACACCAAAAGTCAACATCCATCGGACATCTCGCACATTCGTGGTGCTGGTGGAGCTCAAGCGTTGGCTGATGGGGGAGGATGGCGTTTTCCTCTCTCCCCTGCAAGATCAAGTTGAGCCCGTTAATCTGAGAGGGAAAAAAAACCTCATAAAACCAGAGCAGACTGAGAAGCACCCCCCCCAAAAACCATTTTCACTGGATATACACTTCACAGAACAGAGGTGAGGACCTAAGGGTGTATGTTGTGGCTTCATCCTCAACTTTTGCAGACATGAAAATATTAGACGACAAAAATATATGTGTATATAAATTATATATATATATATATATATATACACACACACACACACACACACACACACACACACACACAAAAAATATATGGTGACTGTAAAACTGTAGAGATAATACTACAAATATCTACTAAACAGTGCTTAGTGCCTTGTAATGGCCCCTAGTAAACGGCATCAAATCTGTTCATAAAAAAAGGAGGACAGGTTCAAGTGAATATAAAATATCCTTTTGGCAGCATGAGCAGCAACATGGCACAAAGTCCCTGCTGGAGTCATTATATTGTGTATTTTAATGGAACCCCAACCCCCCACCCCAGAGTCATAGCCTGCTGCCAGCCTTGGGGGATTAATGACTGCATGACATAAGAGGGGATTTTAATTTCCTGTGTGTCAGATCAGAGCTCATAACATGTGTGCCGACCCCCCCCCCCCCCCCCCCCGCCCCCAAGCAGTGTCGACTTGAGCACGTTCACATTCTCCCTTTGGAAATAAAGTCCAGTGAAAAATACACTATGGGAACCTTGTTGCTAAATATATAAATACAATTCAAAAAGGCATTTGGGCACTTCTGTAAAATATCTGGGCTAAAGAGGTCATGAGCAGTTATTAAACTGGATTCATGTCCAATAAGTCTGCTGATTTTATCCTTAGAGAGAAATGTGTTCCAAAGGGGGGGGGGAAGAGAAGGGAGAAAAAAAAAAAAAAAAAAAAAAACAAAAAACCACAACATTCCTTTCAATATTCAATTATTTTTCTTCACACAGTTGCCAAGCCATTTGCTTTATAAAAAAATAAAAAAAAAAATAAAAAAAAACCAAAACGTAGTCCCAAGTTTAGCATTGACTTATTGCTTCACTGAGGAAGCAAAGATAATAAAGCACACTATGAAACAGGTACGAGTCTACGTGAGTGCGAGTGTGTGCGTGAGTGTGTGTGTGTGTATATGTGTGTGCGTCTCTGAGCAAACAGACCTGGTATATTTCAGAGTTGTGTGTGCTGAACGCTACAGGGCATCTGTCTGAGGTCCCAAGAGACAGTAAACTAAGTCATGTATGGGTGGGTGGCACCCCACTCCCACACACACACACACACACACACACACACACACACACACGAGTTGCTCTCTTACAGAGTAATCTGAAAAGGAGACACACTTTTCAGTTTCACTCAGGGAAAAGGCATCATTACACTTTATACCCTGAGCAAACATTGAGTCAGGAACTTTGTCAACATCAGTCGTTTACTGACTTGTCAAGGTCATGAGCTCCAGAGAAACATACTGCAAACTCTCCTTGCTAAGATTATGGATAATTGTGATTAATCATCATTAGTTGCAATGGTACAGGGCTCTTATGCGCTGCTTTCCTCTCTCTCTCACACACACACACACACACACACACACACACACACACACACACTCCTCAAGTAACCACGTAAGTGCGACTGCCCCCAGCGCGCGTTCGTACGCAAACCATTATGTGGCTGACAGCAAGTAAACGAGCGTATGACTTCCTGTGATGGAGCAGCTTCCCTTCTGAGGAAGAACTAGGCTTGTGCCCGACGTCAGTCCAATCGCAGACGCGGAAATAGTCCAGTTGTCGGAGCTGATCCTAGTTGAGCCCTTCCCACCACGATTCTGCAATCAATTAAACTGGATTCATAAAGTCTGATTAAAAGAATTACTTTATCACAATTGCTAAAAGATGCCTTTATTTTGTCTTATTAAGGAATGAGAAGGGTGTAAATTCAGTAGAATATGTGTAGCATCATCCTGAGGTTTTACTCTGTTCTCCACGTCCTGGCCCACAAAGGATGAGACGAAAACCACCCTGAGGCCAAGTGTTCTGAACTCACTCACTCACTCCCGCTGCTGCCATGTCTTGCATTTCACATCTTCAGTTGTCTACTGCATTTTCTTTTCATTATGTCAATTTTTTCCATTATAACGGAGACGAAAGAAAAGGGATGTGTGATGTCACCACGAGTGACTGATTTCCATTGTCTGGAATAATACCCTACTCGTGTACCCATCCCCCATGGTGTGAAATCAGGATGCAATAGCTTACAGTCAGATACTTCAAAAGTGATTTTTTATGTAGTTCAGTGGTCTGTCAAGAAGGGTTAGGGAGGTGTAAAATTGGCCTGGCGTGGGAGGGGAAGAGAATACACTGAAATATTTCCTATGTTGCCTTTTCACTTAATGCTGCATCTGTAGGGAACAGATTAACGGCATTAACTAAATTATTCTGCACAATGCTTTTCAAATGATCAAATTGGCAGCAAAACTTTCACTCTGTTTCATGGTATCTCCTCTACAACCCTACCTTTCCTTTTCCTCACCATGGGGATTGAGAACACTTGTATTATTAAACATGTGCAGGGTAGAAAAAGGAAAGAAGCATGAAGAGACACTGCTGTTGCACAAAAAAAAAAAAAAAAAAAATTCCTTGCCTATTTATGAATTAGTCGCGATTTTAAATAAAGCTCTGGAATTCACAACGGTCTGAATATCATCAACTCCTCGCTCTCCTCTGGCTGTTTCCCAGCTGCTTTCAAAACTGCTCTCATCTCACCTCTGTTAAAGAAACCCTCCCTGGATCCCAATTCGGTCCAAAACTACAGACCAGTCTCCCTCCTCTCCTTGTCTAAAACCCTAGAGCGGGCAGCCTCTGATCACCTGTCTGATTTCCTCACCCGGAACCATCTCCTCGATGGATATCAGTCTGGTTTCAAAGGTCGTCACGCCGCTGAGACGGTGCTATTGGCGATGTCTGATGCTCTCCGAGCCGCTAGAGCCACCTCCCTCTCCTTGGTCCTCACCCCCCTCGATCTGTCTGCAGCATTCAACACTGTCAACCACCGGATTCCACTCTCCTCTCTTAGTCAGCTCAGTCAAAGGAGTGGCACTAAGGTGGTTTGAGTCCTGCCTACCTGACAGACCCCATCAAGTGGGCTGGCGGAGCTCTCGTTCTTCTCCTCTGCCTCTCAACCGATGTCCCGCAGGGCTCGGTACTGGGTCCTCTTCTTTTCTCGATCTACACCTCCTCCCTGGGCCCGGTCATAGCCTCCCATGGATTCAATTACCACTGCTATGCTGATGATACCCAGCTCTTCCTCTCCTTTCCACATGGTGCGTCAGACATCTCCGCACGCATTGCTGCCTGCCTTTCGGACATCTCTTCATGGATGTCGGATCACCACATCCAACTCAACCTCTCCGAAACAGAGATTCTTCATCTCCCAGCTGGCCTGTCCTCCTGTCACGATCTGTCGATCAAACTGGACAAATCACTCATTTTCCTACCTCCTCGGCTAAGAGTGTGGGGGTAACGATTGACTTGAGTCCGTTTTTCTCTCAGCACATCGAAGCCACAACCCGGTCCTGCAGATACATCATGGGTAACATGCGCACAATCTGTCCTTACCTCACAACTGACTCTGTCCAACTACTTGTCCAGGCCATGGTGACATCCCGTCTGGATACTCCAACTCTCTCCTGTGTGGCCTTCCTGCTACTGCCATCAAACCTCTTCAGCTGATACAGAACGCTGCTGCTGCCCAAGTTGTGTTTGGCTTGTCCAAGCGCTCACATGCATCTCCTCTACTCATTTCCCTTCACTGGCTTCCTATAGCTGCTCAGATCAAATTCAAGACCCTGGTTATTGTCTACATATGCATCAATAGAACTGCTCCCAGCTATTTACAAGACTTGATCAACCGCTACACTCCAACCAGACCGTTTCGCTTTTCTACTTCTACTTGCTTGATGGTCCCGCGCACAAAAGGTAAAGCATGGAGGTTCTCAGTTCTGGCTCCGTTGGGGTGTAACGGCCTCCCCCTCTCACTCAGAACTGCTGAATCTCTGTCCACTTTTATAAAGGGTCTTACAAAATTCACCTCTTCCTTTCTTTTAACAGAAGGCTCACATGATCAGCTACAAATATACAGTATTATAAACTGAATGTGACATCAAAATCTTAGCAACAGGACAGCTGATAGTCTAGTGATTAGAGCTGCTGCCTTTGGACCCAAAAGGTCGCAGGTTCAATTCCCACTTCCAGCTGGAGTACCTTTCAAAAAGGTACTTACCCAAAATTGCTCCAGTAAATTACCCAGCTCTGTAAATGTGTAAATAATTCTAAGTAGCATGGTAAGTTGCTTTGGAGAAAAGCGTCAGCTAAATGAATAAATGGAAGTGTACATATGCGTCCTCCCATCATATTTAAAAGATGTATAGTGTTAACATGTGGACATCTTATACAAGGGAACAAGAGAAGCCCTGATGCTTCACCTCAAACGTACTGTGTTTTTCCCGAACTGCTTTCAAAAAAAATGACAAAAATGGAGAAAAACTAAGATAAACGAGTTGCTTTGAACAAACTTATCCACTTTCCCAGGATAAACAGCTTCATGAAAATGGTGACTTAAAGCTGCTTTACAGGAAGTTTATGCTATTTAGTGCTGGCCTTATCTTCAGGGTGGATTGTACATACAAAAGATACCCTGCGGTACCCCTGCAGAGTGACAGCATCCATTATTGATGCTTGTTGACTGTTCCAAATAAATAAGTCATAAGACACAGACTGTTGGCAAGTTGACATTTTCGCCTTGGTCCTCTTCGAATCGTGCATGCACAAGATGAAGGAGGTGCAGGTTGGTTATGTGGCACATATGATGGACGGACACTTTTTAGCCTTCTGCATAAAACTGGCCAACGTTCCACTTTATCTTGAAAGAACTCATTTCCAGAAACGCACGACTGACACTTAAGAAGAGTGCAAGTCAAACACTGGAACCAATTATTTCACCAGTATTATTTACCGAGGGTGAAACATATGCCCAGCATTTCTGAAGAAAGTGGAAGCGACACCGTTCAGGCAATCATTGTAGAGGATCCGTTTTGTTTTTCTTAGCACCGAACACTAACCAATACTCACTTCAGTGATGCTGCTTTAGGGCACTAAATCCAACCAATTTTAAAATATCAAATACCACCGCTACGCTGATGATACCCAGCTCTTCCTCTCCTTTCCACCTGGAGCGTCAGACATTTCCGCACGCATCGCTGCCTGCCTGTCGGACACCTCTTCATGGATGTCAGATCACCACCTCCAACTCAACCTCTCCAAAACAGAGATTCTTCACCTCCCAGCTGGCCTGTCCTCCTGTCACGACCTGTCGATCAAACTGGACAACTCACTCATTTCGCCTAGCTCCTTCGCTAAGAGTCTGGGAGTGATGATGGACTCAAGTCTATCTTTCTCTCAGCACATCAAAGCCACAACTCAGACCTGCAGATACATCCTGCATAATATTTTCAGGATCCATCCTTATCTCACAACAGACTCTGCCCAACTACTTGTCCAGGCCACGGTGACATCCCGTCTGGACTACTGCAGCTCTCTCCTGTGTGGCCTTCCTGCTACTGCCATCAAACCTCTACAGCTGATACAGAACGCTGCTGCTGCTGCTGCACGAGTTGTGTTTGACTTGCCAAAATGTCCCTGTGTATCTCCTCTACTCATTTCTCTGCACTGGCTTCCTATAGCTGCCCGAATCAAATTCAAAACCCTGGTTACTGTGTACAAATGCATCAATAGAACTGCTCCCGGATATTTACAAGACTTGATCAACCGCTACACCCCAGCCAGACCCTTGCTTGGCGGTCCCGCGCACAAAAAGTAAAGCGTGGAGGTTCTTGGTTCTGGCTCCGTTGTGGTGGAACGACCTCCCCCTCTCACTCAGAACTGTGGAAAATCTATCTACATTCAAGAACGGTCTGAAAACTCACCTTTTCCGGACCCATTTCACCCAAGATCGCTCCAGCTCACGAATGGTGTAAATGTTCATGCACCGCAACTTTATCATCCCCAGATAGCCCTTTGCACAGCTGTCACTCCAGCATTGTATGTAAATGTTTATGTACCTTTTTTTTTTTTTTAAATAAATAAAAAAAAAAAATAAATAAAATAAAATTGTAGGAAGGTGGTCAAGATTCATCTATCCTGAGTTTTGTGTGATGAACATCAGTGCATAAAGTGGAAAGAAAAGCTAGGTTTACTTAAGAAGCACGTCTGCAATTATGTCTCTTTCTCCTAACGTAATAGATGATTGTTGCTTTGGAGAAAAACATCTGTTAAATGACTAAATATAAATGTAAGTGGCTTCCAGCAATGAACTGCCACGTGTAAATGTGAGTGGTGAACTTTTAAAGGACATCTGTGCCAGTCACGAACTGTCCATAAGAAATGTGTTTGGACACAACGAGGCTCACAGGGGTATCCGAGAACCTTGGGTCACAAGTTCATGACTGACTCTGTGCTCATCTCATCTGACTTGAGCAACATGTTCTTGACACTCCAATAAGGCAAATTGCAGATGTTCACACTTGTCGGTCTCCCTCGGTACTAGAGGACACTCTGTACAAAAAAGTTGAGCCTCGTATTGAGGAGCAACAATGCAGATATAATCATAGTTGTGAAACAGTGGATAAAGTTCTCCCTGGCACAGTCGCTTGAAAGGATATGGGATGCTTATGCTTCTCCAGTCTACATGTGTTTTGTGAACGAGTTAGGACCTTGCGAAGAAGTTACGGAAAAGAAGAACAGGAGACTGAAAGGCGGAATGAGGCAGCATCAGCAGTTTTGTAGCCAGTGGTGGTGAAGCAGAACCTGAGACTTCAGACAAAGCTCTCGGTTTTCCACTCAGTCCACGTCTCCATCCTCACGTACGCTCAAGAAAGAATAAGATGGCAGATAGGAGCACTTAGCATGACGTTTCTCTACAGGGTCAGCAGGATGACTGCCCGTTACTGGGCGAAGAGCTCGGGAATCCAGGAGAGCCTTGGAGTTCGGTTTCTCATCCTCGGGACCGAGAAGAGTAACTTGATGCGGCTCAGACACGTCATAAGAACACACACTGCGAGGCTCCTGCTGGAGCTACGCTGTGAAGAGACCCAGGGGCAGAAAACGCACACAGCGAGATCGCATCTTTCGAATGGCCTGGCAATCCCCGCAGAGGAAAGGGACTTTGGGGCCTGCCGACCCCTACTCGGCCCGCTACCGCGGTAACCGTCTCCAAAAGTAGAGGAAAACTGATTCGGTGACCGAGCTGACAATTGCATAGTACATTTTATGTCTTATAATCAGGATTTTGCTCTGCTAGCAGCTGAAACAAGCCGTGGCGCAATAAACGGCGGGTTCTTTCTCCAGTGCCCATCATTTCTTGTTCGCCAGCAGAGAGTGGGAAGTACGTATATGTATCTATCAAGTATACATTTGTATACATATGTATGTCATACACTTTCAGAGCAGTTTTCTAGAGACTGAGACCCTATTGTCTATTATATCTTACGAAGCCTGCGAGGGACTTTGAGAAACATAGTAATGTCTTACCTGGGGGTCCTTGAAGCTTGGCTTTCTTCACTGGAAGAGAAAGAGAAAATAATGTGAGTAAATCAGCACTAAAAGTTATGGAAAAAAAGAGAACAAAACAACACAAAACTAACCTCATCTTGAAAAAAGTTATCCTGCTGTATGAGCCTTTGACACCAAGTGCAAACGTACCAGAGCGCTACAGCACTGTACCCGTTTCCACATCAGAGCTACAGGAGGTCAGCGACTCGCCGCACGGAACAAGGAATCCTGAGAACGTCAGTTACCGGCCCGCGTGACACACATCGCCAAGGTATACCGAGCCGTCCGTCCGTCCGTCCGTCCGTCAGCTAGCTTATAGCGTTCCAGGTCTTCATCGCAGCGCATTTATGGGGCCCCTCTCAAACGCGGAAATGAGAGCAAGAAAATAAACCGATGTGAGGATGAAACGATTCATCAAGCACACCGCTGGCCTCACGGGCTGGTGCAGGAAAATATGAGTGGAAGTGAAGATGAGAAGGGAACCTGAATGAGCTGGCAGAGAAAAGGCAGCTATGGTCATTTTTGACCTTATGCTTTACCTCTTTGCTGCTTCACACTCACTTTGGAAAGAGTTTCAGATCCTTTCAATACGTACAGCGGTGCCCCTTATCCGCAGTCGGAAAATATCTTGCGTGACGCTCCGAGTAGCGTGATGAAATGTCACACCGTCCTGCCTGGGACACGAATCACCCGTTCGTCCAGCGTATCCGCACTGTATCTGCTACCTGCCCGTTCGTCACTCAGTAGCGTCTTATCAGATCGACTGTCGCAGCATCGCAGTGCTTGTGTTCAAGTAACCCTTTTTTATTTAAAAAACCCCACACACACGTAGAACATATAGGGTTAGGTACCAGCCACAGCTTCAGGTTATCTGCTGGGGGTCTTGGAAGACATCCCCTGCGTTGGGGGGGAGGGGAGGAGACTACTGTAACTACAAGAAAGTTCTTAAATCAATCCCTTCATTTCAGTAGTCACTGTTTTCTGTTCCCTTTTCGATTATACATACAGCATATATAACAGTTTCAGTGTTACATATTTAACCTTTCTGGTAGTGAGAAATATTGTTACATAAAAAGAAATCCTTCACTGAGTAGAATGTCCTAACAAATGAAAACAATCTTTCACAATAATGTCCCCGTTCATACTCATGATGGGTCAAAAAAAGGCTCGAAAAGTGTGAGAGCAGTATACCACTATATACTGTGGTCATCCCTCTCACTACATTTCAAGCAGCGTGACACATTTGAACAACCAAATTTTAAAACTATGGAATTTCTTACAGTCCTGTATCCTTCCAATACATTTCTGTGGACTTGTGTATTCTATGCCAGGGTGCACTGAAGCTCTTGCGGTAGTCCTGCGTTTGCTTTTGAAATGCGCCACTTGTAGAGGGAAAAAAAAAGTAACATTTTGAGTTTGAACATCATCAACACAAGGAGACGGCGATTCTTTGTGTCGCAAAGGCAGACCACTCAGTGGGCGAGAGGTAAAGGAATAAGAACGAAATTCTGTCCTCAACCCAAGAACTGCACTAAGTCCGAACACCTCGAGAGCCGCATCTCAGCCAACTGCTGCATCGTGAAGGACAACAAGTTAATCTGTTCAAAACAATATTATGCCCTTCAAAACAGGCAGACAACAGCAATGATTTATTAGTCTTAGTGCTGCCGGTGATACGTTTCCTGATAATACTGAGCTCATTCCGTCAAAATGGGGGGGGGGGGGGGGGGGAACCTGATCCAACGTTTGATAACCAACATGGTGAAAATAAGCAATAGTTGCATATGAAATACATGTGTAATTAGCAGAAGCAGTGATTACGCCGTTTTCCCCACAACCCCACATTACAAGCAGAGAAGAGTTTGGAGAGTCTGACGCATGCATTTCCAAGACGAGTGCAAATGACAGCGAATGTGAAGCGCAAGCAGTTAAGGATGTACTTGTGTTATGGGCAACCGCTCAACACCGAACGGCAGTCCAGGGAGAAGAGCCACATGGCCGTAATCCTTACCTGTTCACTTGCGGGGGGGGGGAATTGAATGAATGACTGAATGAATGAATTCATTCCCACCAGCACTCAGTGCCATCCACTCAAATCATAAATAGTTCCACCCCTTTATATCCATAATCGCCGGCTAAGAAACGACACTCACCAATTCGGTGATGTTCAAAGCACACGATCGGTGGAGCACATTTTTGCACCACTGAAACTCGATGCCACCTGTGTCATGCAGCGATGAAAATTACTACAAGAGCGACTAAATTCTTCTGAAAAACTGGAGGGACAAAGGTTCTACATACTTATATTAACGGTTTTGCCACACAACGCTACCACGACACACGTGGTGTGCGGGGAAAAAAAAAATCCCACTGGGTTGTACAACGTGTGCCGTTCAGTGTCGTCTCCATCCCTTCAACTGACCAATTCACACACTCGTTCCGAGGGCTTCCGATAGAACCTCTACGGCGTCCAGGACGGACATCCGCACGGCAAACCTTTCCCCAGGTACAACATAGGCACACCGCATATACTCACCATGTAGGCAGTTTTGGCGAGAAGCTCCCACCCCGCGCGCACACACAGTTTTTTTTTTTTTTTTTTAACACACTAGATCATTAGATTCACGCTAGTTTACGAATAGTGAAAACTGCTAGCGTAGTGGTTACAGCTGCTGCCTTTGGACCCAAAGGTTCAGAATCAGAATGACCTTTAATCAGAAAGGTTGCAGGTTCAATTCCCACCTTCAGCTGTAGTACCCTTGAGCAAGGCGCGCGCGTGCACGCACGCACACACACTCTGCTGCAGAAATGCCAGATGGACTGGGACGCAACGACACGCAGAACACCGCAAGAGGCCTCAAACTCAAGATCTCCAATTAATGGCAAAACCTTTATGCAGCTACTTGCGTGATGAACATTGGGTTCATATGGTGGAAAGAAAAACTAACTGCACTTAAGAATCAAGCATCCGCATCCAAGTGCCTCATCCTGCTAATGTAACGCACACACAGTATTTACTGAGATGTTCGCCGCCGTGGAGAAAAGCGTCCGATTTACATCTACTCGTTTAGCTGATGCTTTTCTCCAGAGCGACTCTTCGTTATTGTACCACACTGTGTGATAAATGAACAAAAATGTAGATGGAAACCCACAAGGTACAGCACCGCAGGGCTGCGCGTGCCATCCAGGTGGCAGTCGCTCACAACTGTCAGCGCTCCATTTGTTCCTACTACGAATTTGTCCGTTTCCTTCCCTTAACCGCTCGAAAGCAAAATGCACACCAGGAGACGGTCACACCCCGTCGATCTGCAGCGCGAGGAGACGCGTCCAACGGGGCGAAAGGAGCAGATGGGTAAAGCATTACGGCCGTTCGGTCCTGCCCTCATACGACGCGCCGCCGGCTTCTGCGCGCAACGCAACGGGCGGAGAGCGGAAGCCCGAGCGGAAGCCTAGAGCCAAGGTGCACAGAAGGCTGCCGTCCAACCGGCAGCTCAACACTGGGGTAAAATACGAGGTAAGCTGCACAACAACGGTACGCCGGAGCGCGTCTCGGAGCACTCGGCACGAAGAGCCACCGGAGCAGAGCGTCGCGAGGCCCGCGCTCCGGGGATGGTGCCGGCACGCTCCAGGCGTCCGCAGCGCGTCTCGTGCGGAAGCTCCGTCCGCGGTGCCAAAGGGCCCGATAATCGGGTACGCGGGAAGGCGCTTTCACGTGCGTTCACTCACGCGCCGCCATGGAGCAGAAAGGCGAACGAAGGACGGTCTCGGCGCAGGACAGCGAGCGACGCTGGAAGCGAACGCCCGGACCGACAGAGAGCGCAGGAAGCACGCGGGAGCAGGACTGCGTTGCAGCCCTCAGCTCCGCACGCTCACCGCTAACGCGCAGGGGCGGCGTGTTTCCTTCACCGGACACCTGCTGGGAAACAGGTGCTGCACACGCAGATCAGCAAACAACGTGACGCGTTTATGGAAACGGCCCTTAGCAACGGCGCAACGGCAGGGGGGCAGCAGCCCGGACTCGGCAACAAGGGCACTCGCCCTGACCGGTCGGCAAACACCGCGGGACGTCTAACGGCACAGGCAGCGAAATGGACAGCGGTGCAAATGTGACAGGCAGCCCCCCCGCCCCGAACTCTGCGGCACAAAGGCAGCCACCGGCACCTGTACTGCGGGGTAAAAATTTACCGCATTACAGTGCTGCCAGCTAGGGGGCGTGTTGAGCGCAGTCGGCAACTTTTTCTAAACTCTCCTTAACCGCAGCCACACGAACGCAGATTTCCGCTGCCGCATTTAGGCTCAGTCTCGCTGAAGTTCAGCTCCACCTGAGCCGATGCTACAAATTACAGCTCCGGAGTCCGACAGCAGCGACCGCAGAACGGCCGCCTGCGCGCCCGGCCGCGATGACTCCCCCGGCGTCCATAGGAAGCGCGAGGCGTTTGCGCTGCCAAGCGGGACGGTCTTACGGTCCCGCCCTGAACCGGGGAGCTCACGGGACTGGAATTTCCTGCCGGCGGGCCAACCATTGTTCGGCGATTAGCGCTCATCTGCAAACAGGCGGCACCGAGCGGAGACAAACACACAGAGGTCACAGCAGATGGAGGGTGGATTATAATCGCAATCTCCTCGCTTCCTCCCCCAGCTCGCCACCAGCGTGCGGCTGCGTTCGCTCGGCCCCCTTGCGCTCGTCTTCGGGGGAAAATATCATACGGGTGCTATGCGAAAACCAGGCCTGCAAGCGTACAGAACAGCAAAAGAATCGACAGTAATTCACACGCGAGGTCAAAAGCAGGCGAAACTACAGCCTGGAAGTGAATGCGACACTTTTGGAAGGGGGGGGGTGTGTGTGTGTGAATTATCTCTCACACACACACACACACACACACACACACACACACACACACACACACACACACTAGTCCCTGACTTACTATGGGGTTATGTTCTGCTAAATCCATCATAAGTCAAAAATGCATTTTATACACACCTCTGTGCGACAGACCGGAAGATGCGGATCGCGGCCATCGCGAGAGAATATCGATCCACCATCCACCTATTGCTTGCCTGAAGGGGGGCTCTAAATCTGAAGTACAGTTTCTATTGAATGTCTATCACCATCGTAAAGTCGAACCATTGTAAACTGGAGACCACCTCCATGTGTGTGTGTATGTGTATAGCACTCTGACCACTCAACGCAAACTTTTACCAAAGGTCCATTCCTTGGCCTCCAAAGGGCAGCAGAAACCCTCTCCGAGCATAAGGAAAGGAGGATATGGACTGCGCCCAAGTAAAGAGAGCAGTTTGTACCGCAGCCCACGGCGTCACACGTCGAGGACAGGACTGGCGCAGGAGCACTGATTTTACACGTGGACCAACACGCGGCGTCATAAACGGAAAGAGAAACGCAAGACGAAAAGCTCCTTGCGCTGAACTCCAAACGACGGCACGGAGGTGCGTCCACGAGGGTCGCGATCCTCACTTTCGCACCTTGATCGACACCCGCCGTACCGGTTTCCCCACACAGCAGCTACAAAGGCTCAAAAAAAGACACCGGGAAAGAACAGCTCTAATTGAGCGGGTTCACATTTCTAGGAATTGGATCATTTTCAGCTCTTCGTTGCGACGATGTCCCCATGGAGACAGGTTGGACCCTTGGGGAGAACAATGGGATGCTGATGAAAGCAGCAGCGCTCAGTAAGGGGGGCTGGGAGCGCAAGGAGGAGCCCAAGAAGGAGCCCAGTGCCGTCAGCCTCTCCAGGAGCAGCTCGACACTTGTCCCATCTCTTCCACCCTTGTTAAGCGTCTCGCAGCGATGCAGGAATTTGAAAACCAGGGCACGCGCGCACAACCGCACGCGCAAATAAGCAGCCTCGCTGAACCCCGACTCCGGCCGTCGTTCCTGCGCGTAACCACGCGAGGCTGAGAAAAGGCACAACCGTTTCTCTGCCCACCACACAGAGGGAATCATATGGCACGGGCTGGAAAGGAGCCAGCGGTCGGCGAGAGGCCGGAGAACATCGTCGCAGGGCACTTTCACACCGTCTCTGAAAAGAGCATCGCAGCAAAACTACCTGCTACATGTCCAGCTAGCGGAACAGGAGAAGACAAGTGGCAGCAAGACCATGTGCAGAATCCTTCGCAAAGCTTTACGATACCAGAACTTTCCGTAAAGCGTCAGACAGCTCACCTCAGTTACCACATGCGCCTCGTCACTGCAGTAAACTGCGTGAGCAATTTGCATACCGAACTGAGCCAAACCGGGAACGAACGAACGAACACACACACACACACACACACACACACACACACACACACACACACACACACACACACACACACAGACAGCCTTGGACATCAGAAGACCACCACCACGGATGGTGGAGATGGGAAAATATCCGTTAACTTCTCAGTGCACTGGTGTGTGAGAGCTCACAGCAGTGGGTGTTGGATCAAAGCTCCCCTAGAAACCTTTCAGGCACAAAAGGTGTGTAACTCACAGACAGCAAATAAAAATAATATTCTGAAACAAGTTACTTTGAACTGGGAGGAAAAAAAGAATTAAAATAATAAATTTAAAAACAGTGTGCGGAACCTGTCAGTTTAAGGATTTATACAACTTGAAGTGCTCATGTTGCCCAAACAGGTCATTGACGGCTGGATTGATCAAACAAACAAACAAATAAATTTCAACATTCATACACATCACTTCCCTTCGACAGACATGGTGAAAACATCACTAAAAAGGGCTTAACCACGTGCACGTGCTGTTGAATCACTCACTGAACCTTTATTTTTACGGCAGAGTAAAATCCCACATTTATTGTGGTACAGAGCAGTAAAATAAAACAGGACAGTTGTGGACAGAAGGACAAGTGTCAGTGAGTAAGTCGGTTCTTGCGTGTGACTGAAAGATTATTATCATCATCATCATCATCATCGCCAGCCAGGGGCTCTAAGTCTGCTCACACACACGCGCGCACAGGTCGCAATCGGCCTCGCAGTCGTGTTGGACCAAAGTGCCATTTTTTACCACATCATCATGTCATGATCGAGTCCTATGATATCGAGCTGCACGCGACGCCACTCAATCAATTTCACCTCCTCGAGCTCCACTGACACACAGTAACAGTTACTCGTCACGTCCCGCCTCTAACTCTAAGTTAGTCTAAGCTCAACAGTTTTACTCCTGCAGCAGGTAAAACTAAGTCAGTTACTTAACTTGTCCAGCAGAAGAAGGGAAGTTTAGTTCGCCCCAGAGCAGAGAGAGTTACATACTCTGAGTCTGATACTAGAAACAAGCAAGGTAACATTTACCTCTCACGCAGAGCAGAGACATCGCAAGCTGCCGCTGTTTTTTCGTTACACTTCAAAGAGTTGAAATTCAAATGGAACGTCGACTCGTCGTCGGAATCGGATTCGGAAAATATTAATAAGTGATCCCACTCGGACACGCTGTTCCATCCGCGCAGGCAGGGCGCGATAGTTGAGCTGCTTCCACTTTTCACGGCCTCCGCAACATTCCCTCCGCTCCACGGGGACCGCGAGAAAGAGCGAAACGGCGCGAGGGGGCAAAAGCGCCGCGAGCGGAGCGGAGCCGCCGCGAACCTCGTCGCGCCATCATGGAAGCGGACAGAGACGCACCTAAGGCACAGAAGCGCCTGAAGGGCGGGGCCCCGTTGGCACGAGTGACACTGGAGCCAGCCAATACGTGCGGCGCAGTCCGACGATGGGGCGGGACTCGTGCGCACTCTGGCCAATGAGAAGGAAGGATACGTTCGCCTAGGATAGACAGAGAACAGGTGCTGACGCACAAGTGAACCTGCTGCCGGGACTGAGGCGCTCGGCGGGGACACGTGGAAAGTTGCTCGAGCTCTGACACTGAGACCTCGAGTATTGTCTCAAAACTATACGCCCTTGCTTCATTGTGAGAACAGGTGAAAAGATCATCGGAGTCTCTCTACGCACCATCATCGACACCTCATACAAGAACCGCCGCATCCGCAAAGCCACCGCACCGGCGTCGGATGGATGACCCCTCTCACCCCTCATCATCATGCCATGGACTCTTGGCCCGTTCCGCCACCGCCAGCAGACTCGGCAACAGTTTCTTCCCCGACGCGGTCGGGTTACTCAACACCCGGCTGCTGCCTCCCAACGCTCACCTGGCCGGCGCAGTCCGACAGCGAACCCGGCCTGACTCCTACACTACATCCTGCCTACGGTCGTCAGCCCATCTCCACATCCCGTCCTGTGTATTTACTGTCTTGTACTCTGTTCTGTGTTGCACCGCCATGGTCTCCGGAGAAACGACATTTCGTTCCGCCGGCGTATACAAGCTATAGAGGAATGACAATAAAAACCACTTGAACTTGAACTTCATTGGTTGCGCTACGTAAAATATCACTGCGTCACATGTACTGATGCACAATAATGACCGGGGTGGCACACAGTGGTGCAGCAGGTAGCGCTGGTGTCTCAAAGTGCCTGTGACACGCGACTAGACGTGCTTCGATGCCCACTCAGTCTGTGTGAAGGTTCTTTGGCTTCCTCCGGGTGCTCCCGTTTCCTACCACAGTCCAAAGATAAAAGCCTCACGTGTGACGCGTGTAACTGGTGACTCTAAATTGCCCCTGGTGTCTGTAGCTTAGGAGGTTCATGGAACAGCTGGTAGCGTAGTGATTATAGCTACTGCCTTTGGCTCCAGAAGGTTGCAGGTTCAATCCCCACTTCCAGCTGTAGTGCTCTTGGAGGAAAGCAATTGCTGGGCATGTGTGGTAACTAACCTTAAACTTTTAGCCAATACATCTCACTATCCAAAACACTATAATCCTTAGTCTCCCAGCACTACATTGCACATTGTGCAAGTAAATAAACCAGATGGTGCTGTGAAGATCTGCAGAGAGTATAAGTTTCATAAGATATAAACTTTCACAACATCATGTGTTTAACAAATTTTACTCCTCATCCGCTCTACATGCAGCTACTCATGTAACGTGGATTAATTGACCGTATTTGGAGAATCACATGTCTGAATATTCATCTGTCTGTCTGTTGGCAAAATGCACATTTATTTACTCAGAGTTGTATGTCGCTTTGGAGAAAAGCATCTGCTAAGTGAATAGATGTGAAAGTGAATCTGAGCTGGTGGCAAAGCGACTGTCAAGTACTCGGTTCCAAAACGGGAGAATCTGTTCACAAACTGGCGTTATGTGAGATATTTTCCAAATGAAATATGAGCCATGCTTATTAGCAGATCATGCTTGATGAGAGTTCCAAGAAGTATGTTATGGCCAACACTCGCAAGGGGCTCTTCAAGTATCCAAGATGACCTTTTGGAGTTGAGCTTCTGAACCTTAAGTAACCTTGGGTCCTCCTCTCTCTGGGATTCTGTTCTGCCTTCCAACACTGCTTTCTAATGATGAAATCAAAGAGGACTTTACAAGATTAATTGAAGATCACGGTCTCCATGGAATCTGGTTACATGAGCTTGTGCTGTATCTCCTCACCCATTTCCTGCAGATCCCTGCTCCCACTTTCTGAGTAGAACATTGTATTTCTCATGTAGCCAGAGGATGAAGGCTATGAGGATTCTTGCTGAGGCAGCAGAGAGAGTATTTACATGGCTGTGGATCACAAGAGATGAGCTGTGAACTGTGGGTTCGAGGAAGTGCAATCAGAACGCAGGCTGAGGTCCGATAACTCTGGCTGGGTCACCTGGACAAGGTTTTCTGATGCTGAAAGGTGCCAAAACACCCAGTGACCCCAGATTAAATCACTGGCAATGTATCCAGGTGTTGTATTGCAAGATGTGTGATGGCAAAAGTATATTGCTAATATTTTCAAATAGGTATATTGACACATCATTTTAGTTGTGAAATCTAGATCGCTACAAAGATCTACAACAGGAGTACCAAACTCGTTTCATACAGGGGGCCAAAAAGGATTCATTGCTCCTGCTAGAGGCTGGTGTTGCACAACATACTTGTATAACAGCAAGGATAACGACTACTAGTGTATGAAAGGATTTTTCATAACCGCTGTAAGTTATCGAGGTTAAATCCATCTAGACTCCTATAGTGCTGTATCAGTACCGTTCCTTCGTCTGGCCTTGTTTCACTCCCCAGCAGCACTGTTACTGAAAACAAAGCAATTTTGAAATAATCAGTAAAAGAGGCACTTTCATACTTTAAGGCGTTTGCAGTTTATTTATGTTGCCACTTGTTTCCTGTACCCTGACAGCATCGACCTTGGGAAACAGCATCAACATTTGGGGCGAGTGACCAGGCAGCAGGCAGCTTCAGCACTGCCTTCAAATGCGTGTCACAGAGTTGAGATCAATATTGTGAGATTCCACTGCGATCATGTTGCCAGTGGCGTTGTTACCAGTGAAGGGCTCCCGGAACACACACTTTATTGTGCATCAACGTGTCTTAGTAAAAACTATCTGAATATGCAGACACTTGAGCCAGAGCTCAGAGCTGCACAGAAGCCAGTAATGACAAGATTATTTCCCTGATGGTCACTACACCAGCACACATCCATAATCCATAACTAAAAATGAGTTTTGTGGATGCTGTATGGAAGGGGTTATGGGGATATGGATGGGTTGCTGATGTCGTACGTTTGAACTCCTGGTCTGAAGGGACTAAAGCTAAATCGTCTGGAACCAGTTCATACAAATCTGAAGTATTTCATACTCTCCACTTACCAAATTATATTTTTGTTCTTTGCTTTTAAGGTTCCTGTCTAAATTTAAGGGTTAATATTAATTAAGGTTTACCTTTTGTACCCCATTGTGAACTTTTGACTTTTGTCCTTGATTTCATAATATTGCAAACACAGCTGGAGTTACTTTATTTGGGAAAAGCGGCAGGAGTTCCATGACAGAGAAATATCCGACACATGACAAGCAGACGTTAACTGAGAGTTAATTTTATAGTCACGACCCCAGGAGTGAAAGCCCCGACGGCCACCCAAGAGAGCAGCAGCACCCCTGGCCCCAGCTCATGAGACGACCTGTAAAAGGGCTGAGGTCACGTTGGTGGTTTGTGGATTCTTCACCAGTGCTCTACTACTTCCCTAGCAATACGCATTCACTGACCCAAGTTCTCTTCCAGTGTGCTCCTGTTCCAGTCCCGTGCTCCCGTCCTGCTTGATTTTGTCGCGATTCCGTACGCCGACTCAGGCCAAGCATCATCTCGGCGTATTGCTCTTGCGCAGTAAACTCGTTTCACTTACCCCCAGAACACGCCATGTGTCTGTTTCTGTTTACCGTGTCACCAGTGCACTTCATTTCTTCATTTGCAATGAGCACTTAAATGTACACTCTGCTACTGAGATCATTGTACTTTACGTCCGTGTGCATGTCATGTCCGGATGTTACATTTGTTAGAACTATAGATACTTATTCTTACAAACATTAACTTGAAGAGGAAAATATTTGACATACTGTACTTGGAAGAATATTTACTAACGGTATTAAGCATTTGCTGCCATGCTGGTACACGTGGAGCGGAGTCATCAGACCCAGAAACAGGTGTTTATTAGAATGACGAGACCCAAAGGGGCAGGTAGAGGCGAGCTCAGGACAGGCAGGGCTAACCGAGGAGCAAACATCATAACTGGGGTAAGCCAGAACTGGAATTCTGGAGACCATAACGAAGGTCAGGGAGGTAGAAGACCCGTGCCAAGGACCCACGTGGTTATTACTCAAGTAAGGTTCCACAAGTCAGTGTGCGTGAGCAGCCCTTTATGCTTCGTCTACCTGATGTGCCACAGGTGCGTTCCTTCCGTCTGATGTCGCCGGCGTGACATTTGTTCACTGCTCACTTTTCGTGTCTAAAGGTGTAAAAAAATAACTTCTTGCAATTATCAGCATACTCTGAAAGTTTGAAAATGTCTGTTACTATACAATTGAAAGTTAGATAAATTGTGACGTACGTAAAACTTGATTATCGAAACCATATTGTTGATCCCATCTACTGTAGAGAGCAGCAAGAGAAAACAAACTGAAGGGCAATAATATGAATCCTTCTCTGCAAATGATACTTTTATTCAGCACTGATATTTTCACTGGTCTAGTTGGCACCAGTATCAGTGATTTGTGGAACTGGTAAAAACAATAAAATTCTTCTGGGGGCCTAGAAAACACTTACTTCTATTAGGTGTTTGTCCTTCTTAGGGTGGCAGAAGTCTGGAGCTCCACTTGGAATCAGTGGGTGCCAAGTGGACAGAATACCAGCCCACTGCAGGGTGTCCACCTCTGCGCGCACACCTAGTGACACTACAGGCAATTTAGAGTTACCGATTAACATGAAACACATGGCTTTGCACTGTGGGGGGGAAACCAAAACATGGGGAGAACCTGTAAACATCACACAGACAGAGCTGGATTTGAACCTATACTCGGGTAGCCTGAACACTATGAGACAACAGCACAACCCATTGCACCACTGTGCCCCCCATCCTATTGTAGTCACGGAGTTGTCAGCTACTTATGGAGAGATGCACACCATAAATGTAACTATGGGCTTCGTATAGGAAGCATTTTAAAACGTATTTACCAGGTGTTATCAAAGCATTACTGATTTTTGGGAAGAGAAAAAAAACGACAAGAATCCATTAAAAAGCGATGGCAGAATTTAGTGACGTCATAGTTGAAGATCTCCAGGCTTGCCTCCAAAAGCAGCAAGAAACTTGGGACAAATGAATATGTCCTGCTGGAAATGAGAGCACCTTGAAGGGGACAGTGCATGAAAATTATGGATTTACTTCATCTATGTACAGTAGGTCGGCAAACCTTTTGATTGTACCTAATAAACTGGCCTGGTAAATCTAGAATTACGATGGATAACATGAACAAACGCATCGGTGCCTTTGGCATCACATCTGATCTTCAGGTCCCTGTAATGGACACATGAAACCTGTCCTGTTGTCCACATGGTGACTGTGGAGCTGTGAGGACTGACGGCTGTGTCTCCTTAGAGCATCTTGTAGGTGACCATAATTTGTGTTAGATGAGCTCCTAAACTATGCTTTTTTTAAATAAAAATAACCCTTGATCAGCAGTGAGACACCAATAAAAATGACAGAACTGTAGACAAAGACCTTTTGGTCTTTTTATTGTCAAGTTCTTAGAACCAATTCCAGAATCAATCTATTGAACCGTTTGTTCTTAAATATACAGCGAGTATAAGAGCTACAGTTGAAAGGCACATGAAACCCTTCCCATTGCAAACTTTGAGCTACTTGTGTGTTGCACAAAGTGTGTTTACACCTCACTTCTTGTGGCTGAGGAGATGAGATACATAGACACTTGAAGACATGTCCAAGAGGGCCTTAAAATATGCCTGAGCTGCCTACAGTAGAGGAGTTCATGTACGTTGGGATCTTGTTCACAAGTGATGGGAAAATGGCAACAGGAGATTGAAAAGTGAATTTGTGATCCGCTCAAAGCTGTTACGTGTGTATCTGCATCTTCCCAGGCTCTACATTCCTCTCCTGCCCCTGGTAGCTGCTGCTCTCAGGACTCTGTTGCCAGTCGGCCTGAGGATGGACCAGCAGCAGGAGGAGGAGCAGTGGAGGAGAAGGTCCAGGGGCTCCCAGAGGCGGGGAAGGTAAGATCTGATGCTGATGAGACCCGGCTGTGTCTGTATGGTGCCATGAGTTAAAAAGTCCAACATGTCTTGTTTTGCAACCCCAGAAATACACAGACAATTCTCTTTAGGCTAATCAGAAGAATGAGCACTTAGGAAGCATAGCCTGGGTTAAAAAGTGTAACTTGTGTTGATATGCTAATTAGAGAATTTCTGCATCTCATTGGTTACCGATGAGTAAACATCCATTTGCAGAAATCCTACATCACCGGGAGTGGGTTTATTTCCAGGGCTGCTCCTTCACAGTCACCGAAGCCACAGAAGATCCTTGTAACGTTAAACTTTGTCCTCCACAGCTATTGTCCTGTTGTTGTGGCTGCTAGGGAAAAGTGTACCTGTTGTACTAACAACACATCCTGGACTCTGTGGGACTTTTCCTGAGTCTCGCTCTTCAGCACTTTAATTTCCTCATTGTAGTTGATCTCATAGTGACAAGAATTGCTCAACTTTACTGAGCCGTGCGACACATACATGTGGAATTTACACATGAGGAGGCCTCCGTGGAATCCCCAACCCAGCAAGGCAACCTGCCCCTTTCCAGAGCTCTGGAGTGCAACCAGGGTTGGTGAGACCTTCTGGGAAGGAGATCACAAAATTGCAGAAGGTTTACCAGCTATCTATCTTATCCCAGTTGGGGGAGTACTCTGAGTTTGTCAAACTGCAGAAGCTGGGCAGTGCATGAAGAAAAAGGAGTCTGGAGGAACCACCATCACGTTCTAAGCTTCCCCCCCCCAGGAAGAGCCTTGGGTGGACGTATCACAAACCCAGTTGGTGCAGGAGCGCAACGCACCCTTGGAAGCATTAGAAGGTGAAGTTCTGTGCCACCTTCACAAAAGTTTTTCCAGTTCCGGTATGCATGCGCTTAAGTTTCAAGATGGGCCACCTGCTCAGGCCCTTGGCTGTCCTGTAGTTGGTGGCACACTGTCCGCTGCCCCTTTCAGGTGCAGTGCACAGTACAGCCATGACCAGCCAGTGTCCAGCACCAAGACAGTTATTTCTCCCAAACCCCAGTCTGTGGCTGACCTTTGTTACCAGCCATCCAAGTGCATGCGCAGTCTCACTTCCCTAGCATCTCCCTGCAGGACTGCTCTCAGCAGGCAGCAGGCCTTTTGGTGCCTCAGGAGAACACAAGAGCCAAGCCTTCTGCACAGGGAGCCCAGCAGGATTAGAGAACTCCAGCACTGTCTCACAGATAGACAAGGTCTTGGGTTCTCTGAAGAGTTCCACCAACCTGAGTAAAGGGCCAATTGAAAATGGGTATAGGGCAATAAGCGAATCGAGTCCCTTTGAACAGAGGAGTCACCACGTGGCCTCAAAGAACCCCATTTGGCCTCTGCACCTTGTTAACATGGGCCCTGCTCCCCACCCTGTGGCTCCAGTGCCTATCCAGCCAAGAGGAGGCTTTTCTCTCCCGGCAACACAGGAGAGTCCTGCTCTGAAGACGAGGGCCTGTCTGCCTCCAAGAGGAGCCGCCTGGCGCTTCTGACCCCAGGCCTGGGCTTCGGAACCTGCCGCAGTACAGATGCCAAAGCTGGCCCCTTCTGGAACCATCTCCTGCGTTCCGCTCGTGAGCAGCCTAAGGTGAGAGCTCTTACGTAAATATGACCCAGCTGTCAAAGGTTGTCAGTGATTTTTTTTACTTGGGGTCAACAGCTCATTCACAAAATTGTTCTCGTCAAGGGTAATAATTGTCAAGGCCATTACACTCAGACTAAAGTATTTCATTGACTGTGATTATTAACGATAACAAAGGCCACCTATTAACATGAAGAACATAGAAACAAGTCAAATGTTCAAACCCAAGCTATAGCCAGACTCTATAATTTTCAGTACTTATGGAAAATTCTTACTTTGTCCCTTTTAAATAGAAAGTAGCACTGGATAATGAATGAGGGGGTGACTGAGCTCACTCAGACCCCCATGCACCGTTCTGTGCATTGCGATGTACTGTCAGAGGGGCTATTCTCATTGAATATCTAAGGAATGCTTTAAAGTTCACACACTTTAAGATGTTTTTGGTGACCCCTCTTCTAATAAAGAAGTAAAAGGTCACGTTTGGGTGCCGGTAGTCAATGTGATCCCTGAGTTGAGTGAGGAATGTGCTTTTGGTCCAGGGAAAAGGATCGTTGACCGCTTCAGTCCAAGTGAATCTTCGCAGACATTTATGACTGATTCATTCCGGAGTGATTTTAGGGTTAGGGAAATCGGGTGGGACTGAAGCCCACTGTGTACGAGTTTGCTGGGTTGAGCCTGAAAATTGCTCTCGCCCTTCCAGGGTAGTTTGCGCTGTATTGGTTGGTCAATAACAGGGAGAGAAAAGAGCTGTACAGGTGTACACGGGCAAAGACTGCTCTTTTTATGCTAGAACATGCAGAATAGGCCCACAATAAAGCCCTTTCAGCAGGCCAATTGTTGCTTCACACATCCAGCATTCCTGTACAAACCTCTGGCTTTTCTGGCTCAATGTTATAACATATCATATTATGTTCCGGAAAGGTACATTGTGGGGGTTTGCCCATAGTAACAAAGGGGATGTCTTTTTTTCTTTTTCATTTTAAATGCAGTGAGAAAAGGGAGGCGGAAGTTTCATGCTGCCAGTGGGCTGAGAGGCAATGAGATTTCAGAGAGTAGCGAGTGAGCAGGAAAGAAGGGCAGGTGACTGAGAGAAGCCGTGGCCTCTATGGAGCTTGGGGGATGGCAGCATGGTGCCAGTTGAAGGTCTGCAGTGTTTGCGCGGCGGCAGGACGAAAACTCCCAGGGAGACGACTCCAGGGGACAATGAGTTTTCTGGGACTGGGAAGTGCACATGATCTGGGCGCCAGACTGCTCTCGAATGTAAGTGGTGCCCTAAGACGGGCTGCTTCTGGATCCTGTTGGAATGGCCAGCATTCACTCATCTTATGTGGAAGAATTATGTTAATAAGGAAACAACCAACCTTCTCTTCTGAATTTTTTTAAAGCTGTTTTTTCTAGATAAGGTTTTAATCACAAGAGTCAAATGTTATACAATCAATGTTATAAATATACCAATGTTTATCAAAGCGGTAACCAGAGAATTAATTTGTAATTTCAGTGGTGTTTCTCATTTCTTTTAAAGTGGAAAATAATGTGTGCAAAGGCAGGTATAATAGATGCAAATGAAAATGCGCTGTAGGTCACTGCACTGGATACGCCTAATGCATGTAGCTGGTGCACAAGTGATGCAATGAGGAATAAAAACACTCCTTTTTATTGTAGGGAGCCAGTGACTGCGCCAGAGTGGGAAGAAGGCTCAAAAGTGGTCTTCGGCAAAAGTCGTAAGTCTCGTACAGTCAGTGTCCAATTTGTCAGCTAATGTCCTGAAACATGGGCCTCAAACCCCCCCCCAGGAAGTCATATATAATCTGGTTTCTCTTCAAATGTTTTTGCTTTAATTATTAACGCAATAGTAGTAAAGTAATGTTTTACGTTCCTGTGTTTTTGGCATATTTTTTGGAAAGTCCTGTACAGTTGCTCCCTGAATTGAGTTAAATAGGACCGAGGGCCGGGTCAGGACACAAACTTCAGAGTCCAATGGGACATGAAGCGGGTGAAGGGCTTGTCGTCAGCTCTCGATGCGGCGACTCGTGTGACGCGTACCAGCGAACCAGCGAACCAGCGAACCAGCGAAACGCGACGCTGTTGGACCCACGCTGTGGAGTGTGGATCTCCGTCTCTGTTTGGCAGGGAAATGCACTTTTGTTCGCTCTGAAGCGTTTCTTTGGAGCAGCGTCTGCTGAATGAATGAACGCACATCTCAATGTCAGCAGCCTGCTCTCGGAACGTTAACCGGAAGGATGCACAGGTGGCCCAGAGGGAGGCGACAACGGGGGGCTGTGCGCATGGGAACGGAGTAGCTCTACACACTGCTCCTCCGTGCCCCCTTCAGCGTCCTGCTGATGGCGGGGGGAAGGGGGGTAGTCCCTCCCTGTAGTGAGTCGGGACGGCAGGACTCGCACCCCAGAGCCACCAGAGAGCGGGACTCGGCCAAACCCGCTGCGCCATCGCACCCCGCCCCACCAATGCTCAATACAAGCAAAATAACAAGAAATAAAAGTGTAATTGTAAGAAATGTAGAAACAATGCGAGTTGCACAGCTGTCTGCTCTTCATGGTAAATGACGTGCATCAGCTCAGAGGCGGAGGGGTTGCGTGGAGTTGGAGGGTGAAGGAGAGGCGGCTCTTCGTCGACAGGATCAAAGCTGGTATATGTACAAGACGGAAGATCATCGGTGGGGTGTTTTTTTCTCTCTGGAGTTTCCGTTCCTTAGGAAAACTAAAGGCTGCACTTGCTGTTTAGATGAAGATGAAGTCGTTAGATGAAGCTGTGGTGCGGTAATACTATATTACTGAATATTAAATACTTTTCAGAATTCGTCAGCAAAAAGTGTTGCTCACAGGTTTGCCAGTTGGGAAACTGTATTTAATTGGTCCACAGACCCTAACCTTTCCTCTGTCTCCCTCCTGTCTGTTTCTATCCTTTTTGGCCCATCTGCACATCCAGGCGCCTCCTTTGCAGCGGCCTGAGAGGAGAGCCCTCGGGTCACAGCTGTCGCCCTTACTCGCCCCTGGCATCAGCGAGCCACTCCCTCTTGGGCAACTTTGAGGTAAACGGCCCTGCAGTTACCCTAGTGCTGCGTTATGTTCTGAAGCTCTAAGATGCAGTAAAGGACGGTATTTTCTCAACCACCTTACGTATTTTAAATGGCCATTAATCATCTGTTAATGGCATAATTATTCTGAAATGTCCATTCTGCTTCTGAAAATGAGTAAAAACACTTCTGTAATACGATAATGAACCTTGGAGTTTGCTATGCATAGTGCAGCAGATGGCCAGTCGGGACAAATACTCCTGGATAAAAGGAGTTCAATGGCAAATGTGTTTGTGTTCAGGAGTCCATCCTGAAAGGCTGCTTTTCGCCGTCTGGTCGGATTGAGGGCTTCATGGCGGAAATCGGGGCCAGCGGGTCCTACTGCCCCCCACATGCCACCCTGCCTGTCCAGGTCACGTACTGTGACCTCTCTGAACGGAGCGGCCCCTCGCCCTTCCTGGTAATCTTTGCTCTCATATGACGCAACGCTCAGGCTTATGAATGAAACTTCTTTCTTACTGCACAGTATCTGAACTGTTTCAATCCCTACTCACTCCGTGGATTTTATGAATGTACAGTAGTAGAGCTGAAGATGAAAGTGTAGAGGCAATAATCCTAAACTACCAAACGATACAATGGCGACGTAACATCGTTCACCTTTCCCTTGTGTAACAAACACTCCTTTTATGACAATTCACACCTCGCATAGAATTTGCATAACAAGCCTGGGAGAATCATCTTACAAGAAGAGAAAGTGAATTTGAAAGGATCTGCCTTGGTAACGTCAAGCACCACGCAAAGTGAGCAGCCCTGGGGAGGGGGGGGGGGTGTCGGGGGCTGATTTCTCTCTACCTACCTCTCGCTACCTGTAAGTCACGAATGTTTGGGTCACTTTTAGCATGTTGTACGTACATTAACGCAAATACGGTAAACTGAGTGCAGTAGTAGCGACAGGCAGCACACAACACAGTAAAATACTGTGCTGTAACGGCTTTTGCACGTGCACAGTATTTTCCTCGGCACATTTTATAGTCAAAACCACTATTTACAAGCAAAATACAAATATGAAAATGTGCTACGTTTTTGTATTGAGTTTTGATGTAAAGTACATTGTTCACATTGTCCGTGTACATGAGCTGTCCATGTGAAAACACAGTAAGTAGCTGCTCCTGTGTAGCTGGTTCACTATTCAATGATGAGGTGACAGCTGTGTGTGCTGTGTGACGAATGGAATGTCGGACGAGTCACTACGGTTCACGTTACGTTGCCGCAATAAACCTAAGGAGGTCAGGTTTTAGTTGATTAGTTTAAAGATTAGTTGCTTTATATTTCCATAGTCGACATAATTCCATCTGCTCACAAGAGGACTGGACCTGATGGTGTGATTTCACGAAATGAATTAATCCCGTTGTGTGAGGGAACGGTGTGTCAGCAATTTAACATAAAGGTCTTAAACCAGGATTAAACCAGATTCAGGTATCCGTAGCAATACTGATATTCTGGACTTAGTTCTGCAAGATTTCCTGTCTTTAAAAGACGAGGCAGTAATTTTGCATTTTTGCAACATGGGTCAAACTTCCTTTGGCTCAGCAATGTATTTATTTTTCCCATTTCAATTAATGTTAATGGGTCTTCACAAGAATTCACTTGACAAGTAAATCTTGGGGATTGAATTAGGGACTGAATGAATGAACTATGCTAAGGGAATATGAATAATACAAAGCCTGTGTTTCCGTGTAGCAGCATCTTTCTGTTTCAGGGCGTTATCTGCCTGAGGTCGCTTGGGAAAAAGGGATACGGCGTCCCGAAAGCAGGCACCGTCCAAGTGGTAACGTCATCTCTGTTCTTGTTGATTCAACTTTCTGTTCAGTTTCTTCTTTTTGGTTTTTTGTCCCTGAGCTGCTCATTGTGGCGCAGCTTCAAAACTGGTTTGGTGTTCAGGGTTTGCGTCTCCGTGATCCAAAGAAATGTGTGCAAGAAGGCAACAGTAAACCACCTACGTACCAAACCTTCTCATACCTTGTGAAAACCACGAGAGGTTGAGTCTAATTCAGCTCAACAACACAAACCCTTTGCTATCTACACTTCGTAGATACACACGTAAAATAAGGCCACTGCTTTTCCTCCTCTTGTATCCCTACTAAGGCCTTGTTCAACCCCAACAAAACTGTGGTCAAGATGTTTCTGGTCACATACGACTTTGAGGATATGCCTGTGAACCATGTGACCTTCTTGAGGCATCGCATCTTCCTGGTGCCTCTGGAGGGTGTGGAGGATGGGGAGGATGAGGAAGTGCAAGAGGAGAGACCGGAGCACAGGGCCACAGCAAGGAAGAAAATTCTCTGCTACTTAATACACCTCAGGTATCACTTGATTGCTTTTCAGGCTCTGTGGTATCAGTGACGGGGAAACGATGGGGAAGAGAAGGACCAGACTGTGACCTCAACATTGTCAATTTAACTCCCAGATCCCAGAATGGGCACTTGCTGCTAAACTGTGGCTGAACTATTAAATGGTTACCTAAATAAACTGCTCTGCATACACAAAAAAAGAATTGCAGCTTTTGGTGCAATTAAAAAAGCCCTTCAGATGTAGAATCATATAGATTTCAGTAATTAGTATTACATTTAATTTTCCCTCTTGTAGGTTCCAGAGCTCCAAATCTGGAAAAATTTATTTGCACGATGACATCCGGCTGCTGTTCTCCCGCAAGTCCATAGAGGTGGACACAGGGACACCCTATGAGCTCAAGTCTTTCACCGAGGTACCAAGAAATCCCAAGTACTCACCCCGTCTCTGACTGTGGACACAGCTTCGGCGGACGGTAGACATCATTCTGCTTCCTCCGAGCAGGATAAACAACCAGTGAAGGTTTAAGGAAGATCAAGATGGATGTACAGTGCAAAACTGCTTCTAGCATTAGGATCATCATGCAGACCTTGTGGAAATACCAGGATCGCTTTGTTGTGACACCGACTCCCGTGTTGCGCGCGCGCGTGTGTGTGTGTGTGTGTGTGTGTGTGTGCCCAACTCCATCCCTGAATGGACCAATTGCAGTAGGTCATAGCCCTGAACTTGCAGCCAGAGCACAGCACATCACTCACGTTTGGTGCCTATGGTTGTGATCTGTAAGCACAAGCTTTACTAGGAGTGTACAATGGCATCATTTCTTTGAGAGGCGGAGGGGCTGCAGGCATCAAAAGACCATTAATTTAATCTCTGAAACGTTTCTGAAGTTGGTCCCATTTTTATTTAAAAAAAAGCAGATTCATCAATAGGACTAGACTCTTAGGACTAGACATGGACTGCAATGTCACTCCCTCCATATAGAGCTCGGCAGACACAATGATGTAAAACCATGTCAACATGTGGGGCTGATGAGGGTATCGACCCTGTCGTGTCCTCCACACCACCAGTACAAATGAAGTCCACTGTGCCTTAGCACAGGTGTATCTGTTTATTAGTACAAGTCGTACAGCAATAGACTGCACTTTGAGAGGGTGTGTACACTACAGTACCGTACAGTACTTTTCCTCTGGTAGGAACTGTCACCTTTGTCTGCTGGGAAATAATGTTGCCCTGAAGTAGTGAAAAGAGGGAAGAATGGGCAAACGGGTGGGTTTTGATTGGAAATGAGGATGGGGCGGGTTTTGATGTTTCCGTCAATGTTTGTATATAACACTGCAAACTCGATGACTTGATGTGGACAACTGCTGATGAAGTTTTTTTTTTGGTCTCTGAATCCTACTTCTAGTGAAACTACATAGCATCCCGGAGGGCAATGTAACTGTCTAGGGTGTGAAATTCTGTGCTCACTGGGGGTTTGAAATCTAACAGCTTCCAGAGTAACTTGAGACCGATGAAGACATGTAGTACAGTATTAGGAAAAAACCATCCTTATTGATACTGTTGGACATTAACAGATGGCCAATAAACAAAGTAACAAGTGGACAAAGAGATTACTTGTTTCATGTACTTTAAAAATGTACTGATAATTTGGTATTGAAGATATTAATGGAGTTACTTTCATTCACTTGGTATAGTTGAAATTTGCCCATTTTTAGTAATGCATATTTATATATAATGATATTGTGTATATTTTGTAGCTACATCTCAAAGCATTTCAATTTTTCCCATACAGTCTTCAGACTGATTGTCCAGTTACTCGGTGACTATAAGAAGAACAAATAGAATCAGAATCAGAATGAGCTTCATTACCAAGTATGTTCACACATACAAGGAATTTGTCCTGGTGACAGGAACTTCCAACAACAGCACAGACAGAATGACAGTGACAAGACAGATGAGAAGATAGAGTATGTGAATAAGGGATAAAAAATATATAAAAAAAATATAAAAAGTACCCGATATACAAAAATAGTCACTAGATACAAATGCAAGGGAGTGTGAGTAAGAGAAATGATGTGATAAATAGTTATAAATATAAATATAAATAGCGTTGTGTATTGCACTGGTTTACTCTCTGGGGGGGATTTAGCTGTTCATGAGGTAGATGGCCTGAGGAAAGAAACTTTTCTTGTGCCTGTAAACAAAAGAAACGGGACACATTATTGTGAAGGCACTAAGGTGCCATTTAGCTATTTTGCATTGCAGTAAGACTTTAAAAAGTTGTTAGAAATTACAATGTTCGATAAATATTCTCTTTACAAACTTCATCTAATTTTCCTCCATTTGCTCTGTCTTATTTATAGAATGCACTTAATGATCATCAGAGTTTCAAGTACTTCACTTAAACTTTTTGGGATTTACGCTTAACTTCATTTTAAACCTTCTGCCACGGGATAGATCAAGACTGTAAAGTTCCTTTAACTTGAATGCAGGCGCAATTTAACGTTTTGCAAAGTGGCTCCCGGAATTCCTAGCAAGCTCTCCGGCACAACGGTGTCCTGCTCTAATGACTGGAAACAAATGTGTTGACGTGTTCTCATAAGTTACAAATCAATTTGTGGTGAGTTATAAAAGTATGAAAAGCACCATCAGCACGATACGTCCAACAGCTGAAACCCTAATTTTTAGCCCATTCACAAAGTTGTACATCAGCAGTCACATCTACTCAAAGTGAACTTTCATTCCACCTGTAGGTGAGTGACACATGCAGGAAAACCAGCTTTCATTCCTCTTAGACTTCAGTGCCAAAAGCAATCTGCGTTGGCTTCTCAGATGAACCCTTGGAGAACCATGGCCTGGTGCAGTGACCTTAACAAAGCGCTGCATTGTGGGAGAGCTGAGCCACTGTTTCCCCCACCGGCAATTCAATAACCGTCAAGTCGTGATTTCAGTGTCATATGAGGCACTTCATGACAGTAAAAAACACTTAAGGCCTTAAATGGGTATTTTGTAGGCAATGCATTTCAGAAACTGTTTCCCCCATAATTTACATTTATTAATTTTGCAGACACTTCTCCAAAGCAGCTTTCAACTTAATACAAAAATACAAGAGCGCATTGCAGCAACAAGAGGAGCGATTGGATGCAGACACCTAATGGTTGAGTACAATCAGCCGGTCTCAGCGTGTGTGTAAACCAGTGTACATTACATGAGTTGCTATTCAGTAGACGGCTGTCACGCCCACAAGCCAAGCAGCCGCACCTGATGGTAATCAAGGCCAGGGATAAAGGCAGTGCCGTTCCGGCACAAGGTTGCAGAATCTTGCAACGCCCTGGCTAACAAATTCAAACCACCACTTATGAACGCTTCCGGAAACAATTTCAGGCGATCTTTGATTACCCGCTCTCAGCTCATGCCGCCAGCGACCAACTGATGACGATCCGGCAAGGCAGTCAGATTGTGGCGGTGTATGCCCTGGAATTCAGAATCTTAGGGGAACTAAGCAGCTGGAACCAAGCCACCCTCCTTGTCTCATTCAGGCACGGTCTGCACCCGCATCTACAAGCTGAACTCGCCTACCGTGAGGAAGACTGGACACTGGACCAGTTCATTGAGACAGCTGTGACGACCGACACCCTCACCCAGGACCAAGGGCTCGGTTGCCCCTCCTGGACCCCTCCGTGGCACTGGACGCCCCAGAACCCATGCAACTGGGACAAGGCACCTGACTCCAGAGGAGAGACAGCGGCGAATTCAGGGCCGATTGTGTCTCTACTGCGGAGGGTCCGGGTCCTTCAGAGCCAACTGCCCCACCAGACAACCTCCCAGGGACCTCCGCCAGAGATCAGAGGTGAGTGCCCTACGTCGCTCAGATGCCCAGTTGACTGTGCCAATAGAGGTGTGTTGGGGAACTGCCGGGTCCAGGTGAGAGCGCTAATAGACTCCGGGGCTGCCAGCTACTTCATTGATGCAGACTTTGCTCAACGTCAGGGCATCCCAGTGCAGGCGTGCGATGTCACCCTACGAATTAGTGCCCTGGACGGACAGCCGTTGGGCACCGGAGTGGTGGAATGACAGACCAAAGCATTACGCCTGCGTGTGGGGGCTTGTCATGTGGCGGAGCTCTCGTTCTTTCTGATGCGGTCCCCAGATACCCCTTTGATACTGGGATTCACCTGGCTAGGAAGCACGATCCGGTTTTTTCATGGAGCACTGGGGAACTAGTGGCGCGGGGACTGCAATGCACCCACTCATGCCTAGCCCTCCCATGCCATGCCACCTCGGTGGAGAGGCCAGACACCGCGGTGATAGTAGCTATCCTACCTGAATATCAGGACCTTGCTGAGGTATTTAGCAAAATTAAGGCTGCCACGCTTCCCCCGCACCGACCTTGGAACTGTGCGATCGATCTGTTGCTGGGCACCACTCCTTGTCGAGGTACAATCTACCCGCTGTCGCTGCCTGAACAAAAGGTTTTGCAGAAGTACGTGTCTGAGGCTTTGGCCTCCTGGATCATTCGGCCATCCACATCACCGGCCGCAGCGGGCTTCTTTTTAATAGAGAAAAAAGATGGTGGGTTGCGCCCCTGTATTGACTACTGCGGGCTGAATGCTATCACGATAAAGTACCCGCATCCCCTGCCGCTCATAGCAGTGCTAGAACTGGTCCATGGAGCTCAGGTGTTCACAAAGCTTGACCTGCACAGTGCCTATAACCTGATCCAGATCCAGGAAGGGGATGAGTGGAAGATGGTTTTTAGCACCTTCCTCAGCCATTACAAGTATACTGTTATGCTGTTCGGTCTGTGCAATGCACCGTCAGTGTTCCAGGCGTTCATCAACCATGTGCTGGGGGACCTAGTCCACCACGGAGCCCTGGTATACCTCGACGACATCTTGATCTATTCGCACACCATGGCCCAGCACGTGCGGCTCGTGCGCCAAGTACTACAGAGGCTGCTCGAGCATGGTCTTTATGTCAAGGGGGAGAAATGCCTATTCCATCAGCAGCAGGTGCCTTCCTGGGGTTCATCTTAACGGCCGACAGAATGGCCATGGACCCGAAAAAGGTCCAAGCAGTGCTGGACTGGCCCCGACCCACATCCGTTAAGGCTTTGCAGGGTTTCTTGGGGTTTGCAAATCTCTACTGCAGGTTCATACAGGGGTTCAGCTTGGTAGCTACCCCACTGACGGTCCTGCTGAAGGGAAAGGGAGTACGGCAGACTTGGACAGACGACGCACGGCGAGTGTTCCAGACCCTCAAAGACCGGTTCAAGATGGCCCCGATCCTGCAACATCTGGACCCCTCCCGTATATACATATATATGTGTATATTATATATATATATGTGTGTATATATGTATATAATATAATTTAAATAAATAAATGGTAAGTGTATAATGCTTTTGTGATTGTAAAAGAGGTGACAGTGAAGCACATGTTGAAGAACAAGTGAATGTTTATATTGTAAAAGATTTAATTTTGGATATTGGATGGATCCTTCTGTCCTTGTTGCCAATAATTTTGTCCTCAGTCCCACATGAAACAAGCGGTGTTTAGAGTGAAAAGTTTTTTAAAAACGTTCTCCCTGAACAGAAAGAACAGTGTGGGACACATTCACATATACACACCACTGGAAGAAGGGAGAACGCACGGTTATAAGCTACAGTTAACAGCAGATGTGATGTGGATTTAAGAAGAGTTTGTTGCGATTAGACTGAAAGCTCAGATCGCCATCTTCACAACGTTTTCTTTGAAACAAAACAAAAAGGCGCTCTCTCGGTGGTTAAGAAGGCACTTAGTTTGTCAAGAAAGAAGCACAAACAAGTGGGAGAGTCAAGTTCAAGTTTATTATTGTCATAGATACAAGTACCATGATGTACAAGTGTCATGAGATTCTTCCTGAATGTTTCTCCACACTACTACTTACTATGAACAAAGACAGAAATACTGCACAAACATGACAACGACAATGAGTAGTGCAACAGCAATAAATATGGTAACAGTAATAACAATCATGCCAATAGACAGCCAGGGAACGCAGAATGAGAGAATAAGGAGGATACATGAACTTCGTACACACATTCATAATTTGTTAGTCTCAACTCTTAATACTACTAGTCTTCTTCGATCAGCCGCGTCTTGTTTTCTCAGGCACTAACTAGTGAGTCGGGGCAAATCCGCCCGGCCTGCACACACTGGAAAAGCTACGAGGGGTCGGAGGACATTTTCGAGAGTCCAGCCCGCAGTTTTCACAAACCATCATAAATGTACAATTTTATTCCGACCAAAGCGAGAGCTTCAGTCCATCGCGTCCGATCCGGTGCTAAAACCGGGAACACTTCCACTTTGGGACTTTGTTTCCCTTCAGCGGGGGAAGCGATTGGATGTTGCACCTCATCGCCTTAGCCGAGTGTCCGCCGCGTTCAGATAGCGAGAGGGACGCCGCGGAAACACACACACAACAACAACAACAACAACATGCTTCGTACTGTGTGTCGGAGCGGCAGGGCTCTCGTGCAGGTGAGCTGCGCGCGCGTGTGAGTGTAATAGTAAGTGTAAGTGTGAGTGTGAGTGTGAGTGTGAGCAGTGTGTGTGTGTGAGAGAGACCTCGTGCTCTGCCGGCTCTTTTTTTTCGTGTTAGCTCCTCGGCTAACTACATCCCGCCAACACATGATGATGATTGGTTCTCTTTTTTTTCAAATTGTAACAAGTTGCCGGCAATAATATTTCCCCGCCGGGGCCCTGAATCGTTAACTTTTCTGTTCGCTTCTTCACACACAGCCTCACACGCAAAAATAGGATAAAAAAGCAGAGAATTTTTACAGGCTCCTCGTGCCGTGGCGTGCATGACATGAGACTCATGATGAGTGCTCTAGTCTAGGGTTTTTAGTACAGACCAGAGAGGAGCTAGACGTTCAGAGTTAATACCACGTCGTTTTACAGTAATCTTGTGCTTTGATGATGGAACGTGACGTATGATATTTTGACCCCGTGGAACTTCCGGTTTGTGTGGAATTAGATCAAATATTTTTTCTTCACCACAAACTAAGTGCAACAACAGCAGGAGGGAGGGAGTCGGTTTGCACACACAGCTTCACTAAGACCCTAAGTGCCTGGCGGTCATACGTGTTTCATACATGTGTCACACGTGTGTCATACGTGTCCTCGCAGGAACCAGCACTGCAGCAGCAGGTGTGTTCTCCACAGGTTTACACGTGTTCGTTTATCAGACACTTTTCTCCAAAGAGACAAACATCTCATGGAAAATGCAGCAATGTGTTCATGTCATGAGCAGGAAGAGACACTTACAACATACAGACGAGACGTGTGATTCTTAAGTGCAGTTCGTTCGTTTCTTTCCACCATATGAATCGAAGTTCATCACACGAGTAGCTGTATAAAGGTTGATGTGAATAATGGACTGTTCCTAATCACATTCCTAATATTTTTTAATACTAGACGTTTATATTACAGGAGTAGCTGCATGAAGGTGTATCTGTTATTCAACTGTTATGATATCAGTTACAGTGCATGAACGTTTATACATTACGTGAGTTTTAGAGATGATGGGCGAAGTGAGTCTGGAAGAGGTGAGCTTTCAAACCCTTTTTAAATATGGACAGAGATTCAGCAGTTCTGAGTGAGAGGGTGAGGTCATTCCACGACATCGAAGCCAGAACCGAAAACCTTCGTGCTTTTTCCTTTGGAACTTTTGTGTGTGGGATTGGCAAAGCAGTCTGGTTGGGGTGTAGCAGATGATCTGGTCTTGTAGATGTAAATAACAGGGGAACAGACGCACAGACCAGCAGCTTGTTCGTACAACTGCGTTGCTGCAGCCTTTAAGTAATGCACCTGTGCGTGCGTGCGTACGGCTGTGTTTCGTTGGCCGCCAGCACTCCCGGCGCACGGTGCCCTCCCACTGTCTTGCTCCAGCCCAGCAGAGATGGGCCTCCAGCCTCCCCATGAACACAGTGGTCCTGTTTGTGCCACAGCAAGAAGCCTGGGTGGTCGAGAGGATGGGCCGCTTTCACCGCATTCTGGAGCCAGTACGTCAGCCACGCTTACACCCAGTGCTCGGTGTACTCAAGTCCTTGTGCCTTTTCGCTCAGTTTTCCCTGTAGTGTGTACTTCTCTCCATTTCCTGTCTAGGCATTAGTTTTCTGCACAGCTCAATGTACCACATGGATGAATGAAAAGAAAATGCACACCTTTTTACTAATAAAGACTACATTTAAATGAAGGGTGGCCTTAGTTCTGTAAACTGTGCTTTTTGACTGAATTCTAGTGTGTTAATTTATTTTTGTACTTTAATACAAAGATTGTTCACCTGCTTTACAAGATCATGAAATAATCTGTTACATTTTGTTTGCCGAGGGCTTGAACTTCCTCATTCCAGTACTAGACAGAATTCGATATGTGCAGAGCCTGAAAGAGATTGTCATTGATGTTCCAGAGCAGTCTGCTGTCTCTTTAGGTGAGTATTATTTTATTTTTATCTCTAGTACTTGTATGATTTTTGTTCTTGTAATGATTTCTAATATATTGTCTTTGCAGTTTTTTTTTTCTTTTTAGATTTTCAACTTTATGATAAAGTATTTTTAAAATATAAAAACATATCAAACTGCTGAAAACAAAACCATCCTTCAAATTAAAACCCACCCTAATTTAAATTGCATGTCTCCTCACATTATATGAATCTGTAGACATCATATTCCCAATGGCACATTAATGCCAATCTCGTTAATGCCACAATAAAAACAGAATTGTTATGAAGTGGCACCTACTTGTAAAATTAAAATTCCAAAAGGTCCCTCACACTTCCAGTAACTACTATTAGTCATAATCAGAATTGCTCATCACTAAGGTAAATCGTCTTTAGTTTTTAAAAACACAAAAAATTGCATGTTTCAGAAACCAACAAATCAGTATAGAGTAACGCTGCAAGAGTAATTAAATTTCAAAAATAATATCCATTTGACCATTATTTACAGATAATGTCACACTACAGATAGACGGTGTTTTGTACCTCAGAATACTGGACCCATTTAAGGTAAGTTGTCTGTAATGCAGCTGTATTGCATCTGAGTCATGATTGGGTTTGTCTAGGCCTTCAGGTGATGAGTGCACCTTCTTCCTTCCAGGCTAGCTATGGGGTAGAAGACCCAGAATACGCTGTCACTCAACTGGCGCAGACTACCATGCGTTCCGAGCTTGGGAAGCTCACCTTGGACAAAGTTTTTCGGGTACGTTTGTCAGAAATGAGAAAACCCCGAACTAACTTCCCCAAGTATCGCCACAGTGGGGCCAGCAGTTCCTCTGTAGCTCCCCAGACAAGTTGCCCATTTAACTACCATGTTCACACAGAGGCAGCACTGCATTTTGGGAAAGCCACAGTTCCCCCTGCCCAACACTGCCATAACTACCAGCCCATGGTTTCAGCATGAGAGTGTAATGTTTACAGCTGTGTGTCAGATGTTTGCTGCCTTTAGATAAGAAGGTTGCTCGTTCAAATCTCACCTAGTGCTGTAGTACTCTTGAGCAAAGTACTTTCCCTGAATTGCGCCAGTAAAATTATCCAGCTGTATGAATGCATACATAGTTGTAGCTATCTTGACACTATAAGTCACTTTAGATAAAAGCATGAGCTAAACGAATAAATATAAATAACACGCCCAATTTGAATGACACACACTACTGTGGAATTTCCTACACTTCCCATAATGCAACAGTCTCACCTTTGTAACACACCAGCGGGTGGAAAGATCTGGATGCAGAAGTATGAATCAGTACACACTTAATGATTATCAAACTCTTAATGAGGTATTTAATGTGTGTATTTCGAGGTAGTGCATTTCACACACCACTTCTATTTTCCTTACATCCAGCGGACAGCAACGATCATAGCTCTAAGTACAGTACAGTACATTACTGCACGTTCGCTTCATTCGTGTGACACAAGGCTTTCTTGGACAAGCTTTGGATAAATTTCGTCGTACTGATTTTTCGTTTCGTAAGTGGAAAATTGGGTATTGAGAGCCAAGCCCCCTTATATGGAAATTTCAGATAAGAGAGTTTGTAAACTGACTCATGTCTGTACATACAATTTTTTGAGTACATTGGGGCTTATTATTCAGTAAAATACATTTTTACTTGAAGTCCTTTTACCCACAACAGGTATTTTATTCTGTACAATGTAAGTGATAAGACATTATTGATCAAAGATACATACTTGGTATCTAAAATAGAAAAAGGTTTTTGCCCCTCAGTGGTGTCAGTCTGGTTATTTTCTGACTAAATATAGTGTAATAACATCTGCCATAGTGTTCAGATGCTGTGTTTTTTAACACAGGCACTGGATGGAGAGAGATATTTCCTCGAAAAGTTTATCACAGTCATATTTCTTCCATAACAAAACCAGCTGCTGTATATACTTCCTGCTTCTTTTAATGTTGATGATCCTATCCACATATAACTCGATTCAGGTAAATCTTAAGTCATATCCGTATCACACCCTATGCTGCTTGGAAAGATTCTGGACCTTCATGATCTTGTGTTGGACAAGCAGTTATTTATAATGAACAAATGATTGATTGAATGAATGAAAGTATAACATTAAAAGGCAAGATAGTAATATTCATTTTGTTGCATATATTATAAAATGTGTTGGTGTTATTGTCACATATAACAATAGCTTTTATTACAGTATTAGTTTCCAGTGACACATTTTGGAATCAAAGAATTAATGACTTTGCCTAATGGGGTTATTTCATGGAACGCATTATCCCTGGATGTAGCTACATTCATTAGTGCTTTGCAGTTTTATTGTAATTATCTTCAAAGTTGGTATGAATAGCCTTGGTTACTTGCAGGCTTTGTTTTCGAAAACAGGTATAAATAATTTTCATCTAACATTCAGCATTCTGTCCTGTCCAGGAAAGAGAGTCCTTGAATTCCAACATTGTTCACTCAATTAATCAGGCAGCGGACGAGTGGGGGATCCGATGTCTGAGGTACGAAATCAAGGACATCCATGTCCCTCCCCGTGTGAAGGAGTCTATGCAGATGCAGGTAAGCAGGCAGAACCTTGGAGGCTACGGTTAGATTTTGGGTAAAAGAGCTAATGAACATGATCAGAACACAAAGGGCACGAGGATAGCGTAGAGAGGCACCTCGTTGTTGCACCCTTGAGCTCAATGTTTAAGCAGAATTGCTCCAGTGAAATAATCACGTGTCAATTAGTGCTATGGTGGTGTTGTCAAAGGTGTCTGCTGAGCAACCAATTTAAACATTCCCTTTTTCCTCTTTGCCTTTGAGACTTCAGCCTTTGGAATGTGCAAGAATAGTATATTGTTTCAGTAACAGATTTTGTGTGAAAACAGTATACAACATTGACTAATTGAACAGAATTGTGTTTCTCTATATTCAGCGTTCCTTTATATGTTTAACGTGAGAACCAGTGTTTTGGTTTAGCTTGTTGTATTAGCTGGTCAACAGCAAGCTTATTGTTTACTATCACTAATAGATAGTTCTTTCCCTTTTCAGTGGATCTTTGCCTGTTTTTTTTCCCTTAAAGTTCTCATTTTTCCTCATAACTTGAGGTTTTACCTCTTAATCCCCTTGGATAAAAGTATCCTTTTTATAATTTTTTCTTAATATTCGCCTGTTTTTTTTCTCCAGATACACTACAAGTTGCCTCTGCATCTGTTAGATTTGACATACATGTTATATATGAATTTAAAATACCAATTAATGAGCACTTTAAAAGTTTGTGTGACTGCAGCTTTGTATGAAATCATATATAATGTCACAATGCTTATTCACATGAATGTTTTTTTTATAGCTGGGCATTGTCCAGATTGCCCATAAAAATGATTGCTCATAGTTGACAGTGCTATGAAGAAGTATGTTCCCCCTTTTACAGTTTTCTCTGTGTCCTGAAATTGATTTACATGTTGTAGCAACAGCTGAAAAGATCTCTTCACACTGAAAAACCTGCAGATTTTGCTGAAAAAAAGCAGTTCTACATGAAGCAGTTTGCTAATATTCCTCCACAGAGATGTGAGGCCATGCTGAACATCTAAAGGAAGCACTTTGTTGCAGTCATTGTAACTTAATGTGGTGCAATCATTATAATTGTTATAATAACTATATTTCATTATCTTCTAAACAAAAAAGCCATAACATATAATTAATGAAAAACATAATTGTATTAATACACAATAAATTGTACACTGTTTTTCTCACTCAGGCTCCATTCATATTACCAAAACTATCAGAAAGCTAGAAAAATACAGAAAATGGGAAGGGGGCAAATACTTTTCACAGCACTGTGGGAAATTCTTAAAGCTGTACCACATGTACTTTATATTATGTGCTACAGAGTTACGCTACCATGGCTGTCAATGAATAAAGCTTAGTTAGTGAAGATAAAATAGTAACTATCCCTCCCTTTGGCCTTCCTCAGGTAGAGGCAGAGCGGAGGAAGAGGGCAACTGTCTTGGAGTCAGAGGGCACACGGGAGGCAGCCATCAATGTAGCTGAAGGCCGGAAGCAGGCACAGATTCTGGCCTCTGAGGGCGAGAAGGCTGAGCAAATCAACAAGGCAGCTGGTAAAGTTCCTCAAAAACAAGCCATCTGCCCTCTCTGGGATGGGAAGCAGGGCCTGATTAGAACAGCAGTAAACCAAACTGTACAGATGTACTGCCTGTGTTTACTTTTTGGTGCAATTTTAATTTTTAAAAAAAAAAAAAATCAGATACAGCAGTGCACTACAATTTGTACACTTATTCTATGTGTTGTGTTTTTCTACATAAGTAATGGAGTAGCAGGTACAGTAGTGGTTAAGGCGTGGTCTTGTAAAGGTACAAAGAGAAATTGTATAGAGGGATTAGCCATAGAAGCTTTACAAGCATCTAGATGCAGAAATATGAAGATGTGTTACAGTATTATGAGGAAACTTGCAAGTACAGCAAACCATGAAGAGCTATCAAGAACAGGAAGAGAAAGACATCAGAAATGCAAAACAATTAAAAAATGCATGAAATACTTTGAAGAACATCTAAACTGACCTGCACCACTAAATTTCCTATTTATTAAAACATCAGCACAGCTCTTCCTGTAAATTGTGATGAAACGGCCAGTGATGACATCAGGAAGGCCGTAGAACAATTTAAAAAAAAAAAAAAAAGAAGGTATCCCAGCAGAAGTACTCAAAGCATACTTTCAAAAAGTAACTGAGATGCTGTACCCTTTTCTTGAGAAGACCAATGAGAAATAGGAAGTTCCATCTGTTTGGAACAAGGATTATATTACCAAGATCCCCAAGGAAGGTGACCTTAACAATTGTTCTAAGTATAGAAATATCAAACTCCTGTCTGTGCCTGGAAAAGTCTTCAACAGGATCATATTAGAGAGAATGAAAGATGTTCTGTACCCACAGCTTAGAGAAATCCTCCAATTCTAAGGAATTCCTAATAAGTCGCTAAACCTGTTTCAGAAACTTGTATGGTGACCTGTCGTGCAGGGTGATTGATGAAGGACAGTTTGCCAACAGCTTCCAAGTCAAGAGGGCTTAGACAGAGATATTTGCTGTCCCCCTTTCTATTCCTCCATTCTATTCCTTGTCATTGATCAGATTATGAAAACAACCAACAATGACAGAAAAAATGGAAGGCAGTGGAACTATAAACCCAACTCAATGGCCTTGACTTTACTGATGATCTAACACTCTTATCCCAACAGCAAATAGAGGATAAGACCGATATACACTTGCAGCAATATCAGCACAGGTTGTCCTCATCATCCACAAAGACAAAACCAAAATTAAAATCAACTCAGCCAGTACTAACAGAGTTACACTGCGTGGAAGCCCCTTTAGAGGATTGGGGTCTTTTACATACCTTGGCAGTATTAGGTGGCACTGACACTGATGTTCAAGGCAAGGATTGGCAAGATTACAACAGCCTTCCTATGGGTGAAGAATATCTGGAGCTGTGAGAAGTTATCGGCACACACAAAAATCTGACTGTTTAACTCCAGTCAGTTCTGTTTTAAGGAGCAGAGAGTTGGATAACAAACAATAAAACCATGATAAAATTGCAGACATTTATCAATAGCAGTATGATAAGAATCCTTCAGATTTATTGGCCAGAGACCATCAGCAACATAAGTTTATTCTAGAGAGCCTCTCAGCTTCCTGAAGAAGAAGAGATCGAAAGAAGAAAAGGGCTGGATTGGGTTAGATTGGGTATACACTCTGAAAACAAGCAAGTAACATTACCGGGCAGGCAATATGAAACCCCAAGGCAAGACCTGCAAGGGCCAACAAAACTTGGTGACGTGACCTTGAGGCTGACACAATCAAACTAGACTATGTGTGGAATCAACAAGATGGTGCAGGATAAAAATAGTATTTAGCAGCTATTGCCTGTAACCCACGTGGGCTGACTTGCAATACGAATTAACTTGTAAAAGTTGATATTTACTTCCTAGGAGATGGTCCTGTTATATTCTTGTGGAATTTTTCTTTTATATTAAAGTTACACATTATAAATGGGTAAAACTGGTGTCAGATAATCAGTGAAATGTAATCTAAGCAATAATGGAAAGAGGGACAGCTCTGATTTATTTTCTTTTGTTTCCACAGGTGAGGCCAGTGCAGTTTTAGCAAAAGCTGAAGCAAAAGCCAAAGCAATTCGACTGCTATCGGAAGCCTTGACACAGCAGGTTAAGCACACAAAATTTTATTTATTTAAATGAAGTCAAATCATATACCAGAGTCCTATACAACAGAAAACTGCTATGCCAGATTATGAAAGTCATCTACCAGTGATAACAGGTAGATCGGGTAGGCCCAAACCATCCTTTCCCCAGCCACAGTCTCCTGTGCCTCCTAGTGGATCCCCAGGCGTTCCTCCAACAGCCGTGAGGTATGATCTTGCCGGTTTGTCCTGGATCTGCTCCAGAGCCAAACAGGTGGCATTCTTGCAATAATCGTGAACCATCTCTACTGGCTCATCTGGATCCGGAGGAGCAGCGGCTCTAGTCCAAGACTCTCCCAGATCGCAAAGCTCCTCACCCTGTCATTTGGCTGCTTGCATCCATGACCTTGTTCTTTTGGTCATTACTCAAAAGTCATGATCATAGCTGAAAAATGGGAATGTATAGCGAGTGGTAAACTGAGAGCTTTGCCCAAAGAATTAATTCCCACTTCATTACCACAGACCATAAAACTCACCTCATACTTAGAGCACCCACAAAACTCTTTCAGTCTCCTGCTCCCTTTTTCCATCACTCATGAACAAAGTTCCAAGATATTTGAACTCCTCCGCTAGTGGCAGTTGTTTCCTGCTCATCTGGAGAGAGCAACCCACTCTTCTGTGGAAGAGGATAATGACCTGAGACTTACAGGTGCTGATGTTTATACCAGCTGCTTCACACTTGGCAGGAAACTCTAGTGTGTCTCAAAGGTCACATTCAGATAATGCCAAAAGGACAAAATTCATCAAAGAGCAGATAAGCCACCCTTAGTTCCAAATCGTTCATGAAAGTCACTGGAGAGGAGACAAAACATAGCCTTGCGCTCATACAGGGATCAGACGGCACACATCGGTGGCCCTGGTACCCCTTATTTCTGCTGTACCACCCACAAGCCCACTGAAGACATGTAGACTGGGGTAGCAGGTTCCCCTGCTCCTTCAAACAAAGGTACGAAGTAGGTACAAAAAGCTGGTCTGCTGTTCCATGACCTGGACAAAATCAGCATTGTTCCTACTGACAGAATCTGAGGTTCAGCTACTGAAAAGTCTCTCCTTTTCTGTTCCTTGACATAACCTTTGCCTGGAAATTTGGAGTGCAATTCCCTCTAGATGGAACAACACCCTCCAGATCCTTTCTTAGATATAGGGATTACCACCAGTTTGCAAGTCCAGAGGTAACTAACTTACCTTCTGTGCAACATTAAAGAGGCATGTAAAGAGTGGTCAGCACTTCCATAACCTTGCTTAGCGTAGCCTGGGCAGGGTTATGCCTTCACCTGCTGAGTTGCTGAATGGTTTGGAAAACAGCTTTTAGACCTCTCAAACAATCTTCTGTCGTGGCCTGTCGTGACTCCTGCCATGTCTAAGCTTTCACTTCTGCAACTGCCTTTGCTGTGAGCCTCCTGGCCTGCTGGTACCTCTCAACCGAATCAGGAGATCCACACCAAAGGTATTGCCTGGTAAAGAACGCCTTTTTCAGCTTAACAGCTACCTTCATCACTGGTGTGCACAAGTGGATCTTGGGGTGGCCACTGTGGGAGGCCCTGAGTGCTCTCAAATCACAGCGTTCAGTAGCAGTGTCACAACCCAAGTCTTGTTTCAAGGACATGTTTCATTCTGATTCCACATCCGCATCCTCACTTAAGACAAGGGAAAGTCCACTCGGAGGTGGGAGCTGAATTCATCTTGCTCTGAGCTTTCTCCCAGGGGAGCTTTTGGACCTTCTAGATCTGTCTTGCTGGCATCCCATATGTCAGCTTGAACTCATTACCAAGTGGTGATCAGTTGACAGCCATAGTCCTGTTTTCATCCAGGTGTCCAGAACGTACGGCCTGAGTTCAGGTGACACAACCAATTATTATATTTAGGCCAGGGGGCCTCCTTGTGTTTGAACATAGTGTTGTGGACAGTATTGTTGGCACAGAAGTCCAGTAACCATTAACTGCTCTGAACTCTTATTTGAGGAGATCAGATGTAGCTGTAGCTAGCTGGTATTTTTCCACCTGCTGCAGTAACTCAACTTCTGTCCATATTAGAGAGGCAACATGCCACGTTCCCAAAGATGGTTTCCATTGTCAGGGTCTAGTCCATCTAGGTCCACGCCGCTCACGCTTGCTGCCATTGCATCTGACCCCCATGCCTCACCCTGCAGGTGGTGAGCGCACAAAATTCTTCCCTGCATCCAGTGGGTACTAAGCTAGAGTCACAAATTTGTTAGACTTAAATTTTTTTTTTTACAACAACTAATTAATAAAATATTAGTGTGATCATTTCTCACGTGTTTTTTTTTTTTTTTTTTTTTTTTTTAAACTTTTGCTTTGATATATTAATTTTATGTGACATATTTTGCTTGAAATGTTTTTTCTTTCCACACAAAATATAACTAATATGATCCCCTCTCAACAGGAATTGCACAACGGGGTGATTTCATGGAACAGGTGAACCCTGTTATGTGAGGAACAGGTGTAGGTTTAGTGTCAGTGGTGGTGAATAGTATTTTGACTTTATTGCATGTTGCCTTTTCCCTCATTCATTGTCATGCATCTTTACAGAATGGAAACGCAGCAGCATCTTACAGCGTTGCTGAGCAGTATGTGTCTGCTTTCTCCAACTTGGCTAAAGAGTCCAACACCATCCTTCTGCCCTCCAACACTGGAGACATCAGTAGTATGGTAACGCAGGTGAGGCTGACAAAACACATGGCTCCTGATGGACTTTCACAGATGTTCTCTTCGCCATGTCAGACATCATGTGAATTAAGGCGGTTCGGTCAGTTTTCAGCCCCACCCTGGGGGTTAATGATTACCTCCACTATTCAGATGAGCATATGTTCTCCTTAATGGTGTCTTTTCATTTGTATCTTTAGGTAAATTGTTGATAGCTGTGTATTCTGATTTGAATCCAGAGAGTCCATGCTTTATGGTGGCAATATAGGCTAAAAGTACTGGTACTTGGAAGGTACTTACCCGAAATTGCTCCAGTAAAATTACCTAGCTGTATAAATGAGTAAATAGTTGTAAGTAGCATAATGCTGTAAGTCACTTTGGAGAAAAGTGTCAGGTAAATGAATAAGCGTAAATCAAGGGAGAAAACTGGACAAATAGAAACAAAGGTTGAAGTTGAAAAGGTTGCCGGTGGTGTACTGGCGATGGGAGAGAATGAATCGCCAAACGGCTGATAGTTACAGTATGTCGTCTGGAAAGGAAGCACAACTATTAAGTATCTAGTTAGTTACATTTAAAAATGCTACTCTATATACAATGCAAGACATAGCTGGTCAAATATGTGAAGTTTCAGTTCACAAGCTGTATTTGTCTTTTAAGGATAAGTACAGTTTTTTTTTTTTTTTTTTTTTTTTTTTTTTTTTTAAAAAAAAAAAAAAAGTGATGCTCCGGGTTGAATGACACCTGTGAAGGACACCAGCCGTGACAGTGACTGTTTCCACCCTGTCTCACCTCCCAGGCCATGAGCATCTACAACAACCTAGCCAAGCAAAATGTGCAGGATGCCAGTTCTGCTCAAACGCTGTCAGAGGCCCAAAAGGTGAAGCCAGAGGAGAATCCATCCAGCGAGAATCTCTCCCTACATCTCCCAAGTGCACAGTAGTCTTTCACATCCTAGGCAACAACCAAAGGGGTGAGGTGCAGATCCGTGCAGAACATCTCTGCAATTTCCATTGGGAGTTAAGAGACATGGACTGTAGAACTCCAGCACAGCAAGTTATAAATGAGGTGGGGGGGCAGCATTGGAAAGATGAAAAGTCCTGGAATCATGTTCACCTGAGCTTTCACCATGTTCACTTGATGTGTTCATTTGTTCAGTTTCCTTCTGTTTAATTTATACTGGTGCAAAGTGTCATACTTTCTCTGGCTGTGGTGCTCCTGTGATGATGGCATATTTTCCTATAGGCTCAACAGTCAATGGTACTGATAGACAAAAATTATACATATTGTTTGTGGTCTTTGGAAATACCTACCCCTGAAAATAATAGGCTCAGTTAGAATATATTTTCATATACAGTACCACGAAAGTGCTTCGACAGTGTGCTCAGGTGTCACAGATTATTGCCACTGCCACAGATATATTTAATAAACCTCATTTATTATTACAATGATGTGATAATTACCGATTTCTGACATTTCAACACAAGGAGCACCTGCTTTTAGTGTCACTTCCGCAAGTGAACGAAACACACTGCTGTGTATTATATAATGCAGTGTCTGCAGATGGGTGAAATATCAAGCTGTTTAGCTACACTAAACTACTACATTAGCTCAAGCTGGGTGTTTGGTTGTGTCTTCAGTAATCTTTAATAATGGACTATTGTACAGGACATGATCTTGTAATTGTTATATAATTGTTAGAGCTGAGTTGTAACAGAGAAGGAATGATATTGCACCAGTAAGATATTAAAAACTTTTTTTTTTTTCCAGATTTTCCAATGAAATGTTCAAATATCTGTTCATGTTTGTTAAAAGCTTAAAGCATTTTTTCATGTACATTTCCAGGTCTGAAATATGAATAAAGTGATGGACAGAAGTGTGAACGGTATTGTTACAGTAAAAGCCACCAGGCACTGTGTTTGTTTTCAATTTTTTTACTGGAAAAAAATAGTTGGCATGGCTATCAAATATTTAACCAATATTATTTGTCACTGCTAATGAGGCCTGAGGGAATTTAAATATTTTGTCCCGTAGTCAATATATTGTAATCATTTCTCAATACAATATCCCAACATTCCTCCCAATGATTTTTACTGCAACATAATACTAAAAAGAAAAACAATGTAAACTAGTAGAAAAAATGGTCCTTTAGACCATCCACGTACTGCATACGGGAAAAGGGGAAATGAAAAACAGTTGGAGCACAACAAAGAGTAAGAGTACAAGTTCAAGTTGTTTTCGTCATTCCTCTATAGAGGTTGTATAGGGTGGAACGAAACGTCGTTTCTCCGGAGACCATGGCGATGCAACACAGAACAGAGTACAAGACAGTAAATACACAGGACGGGATGTGGAGATGGGCTGACGACCGTAGGCAGGATGTAGTGTAGGAGTCAGGCCGGGTTCGCTGTCGGACTGCGCCGGCCAGGTGAGCGTTGGGAGGCAGCAGCCGGGTGTTGAGTAACCCGACCGCGTCGGGGAAGAAACTGTTGCCGAGTCTGCTGGCGGTGGTGGTGGTGGCGGAACGGGCCAAGAGTCCATGGCATGAGGGGCGAGAGCCGGAGAGGGGTCATCCGACGCCGGTGCGGCGCTTCTTGTATGAGCCTGGTGTCGATGATGGTGGCTTACTATTAGAGCTAAGAGAGAAAGTCCTGCGAAGTGTCACACGTATCAGTAAGAGAAAAAAAGAAACCCTACTTAATTTAGGCACATGATGATCATTTTTAACATGTTCAGCTCATCCTAATGAAAATAATTTAACTAGAAACGGTAAAACAAGGATGTAAGCCCAGTAATCGACGTATGTCATATTTACATTGATTCATTTCTCTGAGACTTTTGACGTTTTGTAGCTTGGTAACTTCCGCGCTCGTCAATTCGCTACACGCTGCGTCTCCATGGCGTTCGGTCAAGAGCAGAGCGAAGGGGGGGTTTGCGACGGACGACGAGGTCGCCAGTACGGAGCCCCGTGGCCGTCTACGATACGGCGCCTAGTGTGCGTCGCACGCCTGGCCGCCAGGGGGCAGCCGCTCCTCGCGTCACCGCCACGGAGGCTGCGGGCCGCTCTCTTTCTTTGTGCGCGTGGCGGCAGGCGCGCGTGCCGCGCTCGCGCATTTCGGCGAAGGAATGGAAGCCGAATGACAGCGAGCCCATGAGGGGAAGCGCTGCGAAGCCGAGCCGCCGCTGTGCCTCGCGTTCAGCTGCTCGTTCGGGGGGAGACCGAGACCGAGACCGAGGACGGAGGAGAAGAAGAAGGACGACACATTGTGTCACACAAGAAAGAAGAAGAAGTGACAAGCCAAGGTCAGCGGAGGGCGGCGTGGACCAGCAGCAGCAGGAGGAGGTGAGACTGACGGACGGCCGAGCCGAGCCGAGCCGAGCCTGGGCGGGGGGCTGTACTACACGTAGCACGTGATCCGATCGTGTGAGCGCGCGCGACGCCGCCGCCGCCGCTGCCGCCGCTGCCCTCCTGAATGCCCGCCGTGTCCCTCCTCCTCCCGCCCCCACCAGGATCATCATGGAGAGGCTCCCTGTGCTGCTCCTGCTCCTGTGGCTCTGCTCCGCCTTCTTCGTGGGGATCCACCTGTTCGTGGGCGGCTTCCTGCTCGTTCGCCTCGAGGTCAACAAGAGCAGCTCCTGCGCCGACGCTCTGCTTCCGGGCGCCGCGCGACCAGACTTCTGCGAGGGCGGGGCGCGCTTCCGGAGGGCGGTGCTGCTCGTCGTCGACGCCCTCAGGCTGGACTTCGCGCGCTTTCGCGGCGGGAACCCGCGGCCCTTCGAGAACAAGCTGCCGGTGCTGCGGGAAGTGACGTCGTCGCAGCCGGAGCACGCGCGCCTCTTCGCGTTCCGCGCGGACCCTCCCACCACGACGATGCAGCGCATCAAGGGCTTCACCACGGGCTCCCTGCCCACCTTCGTGGACGTGGGCAACAACTTTGCGTCGAGTGCCGTGCTCGAGGACAACCTGGTGCGGCAGCTGGCGCGGGCAGGCGAGTGGCCGCCGGGTGGCCGTCGGGACGGAGCTCGACTCGACTCGAACCTCCCGTCCCGGGGTTTCCGGCACACGCCGGGCGCGATGGCGCATCTCTGTTGGCGAGGAGCGTAGAGTCTAGGGACGGGACAGCGGGGAAAGGCAAACGAGCCCAGGCGGGCATAGAGCGAGGGCTCAGGCTTCACCGGGTCACCACGATTTATCCCAGGTGTGACCGTGTAGAGCTTTCCAGAAACTTCCAGAAGGGTGTCCCCGTATTGCACCATTCCCTGCAGTTGACACGCAAATCGAACCGCCATCCGCATGTGGCGGAGGGAACCCGAGGCGTCCAGCACAGCGTTAAAATAGATCATCTCTCTGCCCCGTGCGTGCTAGCCGATGGTCTCTGGGCCACGACGTCATCGACGAAGAAGTTTGGGTTGCGATCGAACAGCAGGAGGGTTGGGGACAAGTCCGATTATTTATATACCCACTTTTTCGGTTAAAGTTTCCTCGGCTCATCGCGTGAGCCCTGGTCCAGTACATTACATATTTCCATTTATTCATTTTGCTGATGCTTTTCTCCAAAGCAACTTATAGTGTTAAGGTTACAGTTATCACAAGCTTGCAGTTATTTACCCATTTGTACAGCTGGGTTATTTTACTGCAGCAATTTGGGGTAAGTCAAGCTACTACAGCCAGAGGGGAGGAATCGAACCTGCAACCTTTGGGTCCAAAGGCAGTAGCACTAACCACTGCACTATCAGCTGTCCCGCAGTGAACCTGTGTTTTACTGCATTCCCACAATTAATGTTTCCTTCGCCACCAGCTAATGCTCACATGAAACGCAAGGTGACTTCATACAGGGGAAAAGAAAAGAACAAGTTGTTTTATCGTACCACATGTCACGTTTGTGCTTGCGTGTGTTTTCTCCAGGAAAGCGTGTGGTCTTCATGGGCGACGACACGTGGGAGAGCCTGTTCCCCAACCAGTTCTACCGCTCTCTGCCCTTCCCCTCCTTCAATGTCAAAGACCTGCACACGGTGGATGACGGCATCCTGAAGCACCTTTACGGCACCAGTTGGTATCATGGCCCTTATTGGCTGCACGCACACACACTCGCGCTCGGTCACAGCGCGTTGGTGGACGTGCGCGTGTGAGGGAGGCTACAGCGCGCCGTTTGCAGAGCAACGCACCCATAGTCCCGTAAATGTCACTGCTCACCATGGCTGCATTTACTGCTCCGGTACATTATTATCCTCGCCCTCAAAGCGTTGTGCTCGGCGCCAAGCCTGCGCTAGCAGTGTGCCCGCAACGCCGGAGAAGTGTGTCGGTGCCGCTCGCCGGCTGTGACTCAAACAGAGCCGCGCTCCACTCCGTCCCGCTCTCTCTCCTCTCCCCAGTGGAAGGTGCCGACTGGGACGTGCTCATCGCCCACTTCCTGGGGGTAGACCACTGCGGGCATCGCTTTGGCCCCGATCACCCAGCCATGGCGGACAAGCTCACCCAGATGGACCAAGTCATAAGGTGAGTAGGAGGAGCTTCCTGTCTCGGCGCCGTGGAGCTCAGCTGCGGTACGGACCGTCTCCTGCCGCGTAGCGCGTCGGCTCTTTAGCTCGCTTTGTTCCATACGCGCACGCGTATGACTTGAAATAGTTTTCTGCCGGTGCTGCATTCCGCCGTCTCCTGTGCAGGTCTGTGATCAGGCGCCTGCAGAACGACACGCTGCTCGTGGTGATGGGCGACCACGGCATGACGGACACTGGCGACCACGGGGGCGAGAGCCTCAAGGAGACAGATGCCGCACTGTTTCTCTACAGCCCCAGCCCCGTGTTTCCCGCTGCTCTGTCCCAGGTGAGTGGGGCGGCTGCTGCCTCACATGCTCTGTTCACCGCTTCGTGTCGCCGTGCGAGAAGAGTGCTCTGTAGAAATGAATCGGGTCGGATCGACTCGAATCCATTGCAACGTACTGCAGCGCTGTCGTTTTTCTGGTAGGCGGAGCCAGAGGTGGTGCCTCAGACAGACCTGGTGCCCACGCTGGCGCTGCTGCTCGGCGTTCCCATCCCGTACAGCAGCATCGGACAGGTGATCCTGCCCCTCTTCCACCAGGAGAGCCGAACGGCAGGAGCGCGGAGCCACCTCAGCCAGCTAGAGGCGCTGTGGATCAACGCCAAGCAGGTGCGTGGTGACTGCGCGAGGCGATCGGTCAGTGTGTTCCAGGTGTGTTACAGGAGTGGCGCAGCGCGCACGGATTTCCCTGGACGTCGCACTGCCAGCACGTTATACACACGGAACGGCTCGCAGTTTTAGTCCTGAGGCAACTTTAGTGAAGCAAACTCAGTGCATTTTTATGGCGTTGTTGTTGAGCAATTTCAAAATGAAGACACTTGTGCAAATGCCGGCTCCGCCCAGGCGCCAACGCTTCTCTGCACCGCTCCTGGTTCTCAGTCATGAAACGATGCTGCCACGGTATCTAGTGGTGCACGTGTGTGAGTTCGAAAGAGCACTGATGCCAGTGCAAGCAGTTAACAACCTCAGTAAAATCATATATATAATGTGTGATAATATACAGAGAACATGGAGGTACTTTCTGCTGGTTGTGATATTTCCAGTTGTTACGTGAAACGTGTGCAAAATAACACTCACATCGTGCCTTCATCCGAAGGTGAACCGCTTCTTGGAGACCTACTCCTACGTGGCGAGAGACATCCCCCGCGAAAGCCTGTCCATGCTGCAGGACAAGTTCGCCTCGCTCTGGAATGAGTACAGCAGCACAGTAAAAGAAGGACGGACCGCTTCCCCGGCGCTGGTCGCTGCCTTGCAGAGCTACCTAACTGCTGTCAGGGAGGTGTGCCAGGCCACATGGGCCAAGTTCCACCCTCTCAAGATGGCCAGCGGTATAGTCATTCTGGCCACTGCCTGCACGCTGTGCTTCGCTGTGTCTGAGGCGTTGGCAGGGGCCGGGGACACCGTTGCGCTGAGGGCCTCGCTGGCGATGGGGGCCTTTGCAGGGGCCGGTGTGGCAGTGGGCCAGCTGGGATCTCTGGGTTACGTGGATGCAGCCTGGTGCCTTGGTGCAGCCATCCTCTCCTCGCAGCTCGCGTTCCTCTGGGGGCTGCGCCGTGGCGAAGGAAGGGCTTTCGCAAGGGGCGGTGACCCTCGTCGCACCTCTGGGGGGAGCCTGTCTCCTCCCGTGTTCTCCGTGCCTCTGCTAGTGCTCGCGCTGCGCTGCGCCTCGCTCCTCTCCGACAGCTACGTGATTGCCGAGGGGCGGGTGGCCACCTTCCTGCTCCTCTCGCTGGGCCTCTACATCCCCCTTCGCCTCAACTGGGAGGGACTCCTCCTGCCTACGAGCCCAGACTGCCAGAAGGCTCCGGGCCTCCTGCCGTCGCCGCCTCTGTCCTCCTCTGCCGTGCGCAGGGAGAGCCTCGTCCTGCTCGCCGGCCTCGGGGTCCTAGTGGCTTCGCTCTACCTCTCACTCTTCTTGCACAACTGCCGTGAGGAACAGGGTGGCTGCAACCCCTCGCCACTCCTCGTGCCGCTGGCGCGCGTGCAGGACAGCGGCCTGCGCAACCTGCGCTACGTTCTCTCCGTGGCCTCCCTGGCTGCCTGCACCTATGCTTTGCGTTGCTGGCTGCGCCACTACGGCAACCTGAATGGCCCGGGAGCGGCTGTGTTCGCGGCCCGCTGGCCCCTGCCCCTGGCCTCCCTCTGCACGGGCCTCTACTGGGCCGTGAGCTCCACCCCCGAGCGGAGTTTCCGCGGGTTTGCCGAGCTCATCGCGCTGGCGCTCGTGGTCCTGCCCCGAGTGGCCTTCGCCTTCCTGGCGCTCGGTGCCACCCTGCTTTGGATGAACCCGCTGACCGTCTTCCTGAAACCGAGACAGGCGCCCAGCCAAGGCAAGGGTCCGGCGCCCCTCCCCCGCTACCGGGCCAGCACGGCGCTGAGTCCCGAAGCCGAGCTGCATCACCTCATCCCCCAGCTGTACCAGCGCATGCGCCGCTCTCTGGAGGACGGGGAGTCGTCGGGGGGCCCCGAAGGTGACGGCCGGCCCGCTGTGGAGGCCTACGGCCTGGGCACGGTCTACTCCGCCCCCGTGGTGCTGCTGAGCGGCCTACTGGGACTGGGCCTGCTTCTGCTGCACTCCGAGGGCATGGCGCTGGCCTTCCTGCTGCTGCTGCTAGAGGGCACCGCGCTGCTGCACCTCCATGCCTCCTCCATGACACTCGCGTCCCTGCAGGGAGCGCACAAGGGTGAGAGAGACCCCCCCCCCCTTGCCCAATGCTTGTTTCTTAGCCCAGCTGAACACACACTCTTAGCTGCCATTTCTATATGTTGTTTCATTTTATAAAATATTTGTATATTGGCACTTGACTGCACGTTATGTACCTTGTTGGGCTTTCTGTAATCAGCTCCTGCCCTGCCTGCTGCTCTGTGGTCATTTACTCCAATTATATCAGTATCTAGCCTGTAGTGCACCGGGAAGAGACGCATACGTGTGTTTTTAAACAGTGTACACAGGCCAGTGTTGGTACACGTATGTGCGTATGCGAGTCCCCTCTCGCTCTCTGTGCCCCCAGGGGACTTCAGCGTGCCCTGGCTCTCTGTGCTCCTCTGGGACCTGGCTGCCACACAGTTCTTTCATGCCACGGGACACCTGCCCACCTTCCCATCTATCCAGTGGGGGGCAGCGTTCGTGGGCTTCCCCCAGGGGCATGTGGGCACCCTGCTGCCTGGGTCCCTGGTCGCCCTCAACACCTTCTCCTCGCACATCCTCTTTGCAGGTATCCCGTTTGACACCTAATGGCTGCATCTGGTGCTACGGCTGTGAAATAGGAGCACTGTTCTGAGCGTCTCTTAACACCCGAAATGGATTCACCATTAAAACTGTGTATTTTTCCTAGAATTGTTGAGTCCAAGAAGTGGTACCTAAAGTACATACAGCGCTTCCTTGGAGACCTGTTTGGAGACTCAGAATTTCAGAATTTACTGCTGCGATGCTTGTATTGCTGCAGTTTTCCAGTGGCCTCAAAAATTCCAGAGATGTTTAAAATCACTCTTAACTCGAATTGTCAGATGAGTTTACAGGACAACCATTAATGACTCGAGAGAGTGTAAAAAAAAAATGGAGATGCCTGCAGTACTTCTCTCTTTGTTAGTGGGATGTCCGCTCCTGCTGTTCTGGCCGCTGGTGTGTGAGGTTCAAGCACCACGACGGGGCTTCGGCGGCTCTGAGCGCAACGCAGTCATGGAGATGAGGCTGAGGGAGAGGCCCCGCGAGTTCTCGACCGCCCTTCTGCAGCTCGCTGCCCGCTGCCTCTGCGTCAAGGGGGCCCAGGTACAGGGGGGTGGGGGGGGGGTCACAGGAACACGTGCACTGGGACCTGCGCAGCCTTATACCGCTGTTTACCTTCTCTCTCCTCTTCTAGGTCCTGGCATCTGCCCTGGCTGCTGCCATACTGAGGAGGCACCTAATGGTGTGGAAGGTCTTTGCTCCCAAGTAAGTGTGACCCACGGAGCCGGTAAGGCTCCCCCTCGCCGCACGGTGCGCAAATGAGTCCGAGACGATCGAGATTTCCCTCAGATCCTTGCAGTCTCCTGGTGGGGGGCGAGGTGGGGCGGGGCACGGCTCTCCTTCTAGCACGTTCTGTGTGTCTGCACTTCAGGTGTCGCACAAATGATCTCGGTACAGTAGTGCCTCGGGCCCGACCCACCTCGAGTTCCGTGTGGTACAAGACCCCCTGCGGAGAGGTGTAGCTGCGTAGACCCTGTGTTTGTGTGAGTGACGCATGTTCTCTTTTTCACTTTGCTGACACTTCCTTGTGTATTCTGTGACCCTTCTTCTTTCAGGCTCATGTTTGAAGCCGCAGGGTTTGTGCTGGCCACCGTGTTCACCCTCGTGGGCTTCGCACTGGTTTTGAGAGTAGACTTTGCAGTAAGTGGTTGGTTCAAGAGGCTCATTCCTGAGCAGTGCAGGTAACCCTCTTCCCACAGTGCACTGCTGCTGCTGCAGCGCTCTGCACATCCGCATGCAGGACCAAGGGACCAAACGGAGTGACTTCAGGGCAGAGCCAGTGAAGCGTGTCCTGAATGGGGGGGACAGGACGGTACCTGATGCTCGCTTTAATGGGAGGAGTGCAGCTGGGAGTTGGGGGAGGGGAGAGGAACACCTGGGTGCTGAAAAGGGCTTCAAGCAGATGCTAAAAAACATGGGTATTATGGGAGACGTTCCACGTAAGATGATGGAGACTGACGGCAGCTCGATGGAGGATAAGTTCTCCTCCAGAGAGCTCAGTGCACAGCCGGGCTCTGACTGTCGGCGTGTCGCATTTGTACCGCTTTGCCTCGACACCTTTAATTTAAGGCCAAAGAGTGTGGTCTCAGTGCTTCACGGCGCTCTCAGTGCTTTGGCGAGGCCAAGCGACAGATGGACACGAATACTGTGAGAACTACGAACTGTTCCAACTAAGCAACAAATGACCTCTCGTGTTCTTCTTAAGTTTTCTGGTGATTGGTTTTTAAGAATCACTTAATATATTGTGCATGTGTAAGGGTCGTGTGCCGTAGCATCTCTGAGCACATTTTTAGCAATAACCATTTCAGGAGTGGGTCACAAACTGATGTTGCTTGGACCTAAGGCATGATACGCATGTGAAGAAAACATGGCTTAAGTATGCACAATACCAGAACATTACATTTGCTGTACTTAATTTGAGATTTCATAGAAATTTGGATAAAGGATTGATTCACATGGGTTTTTTCTGTTGTGAAAAATGAGAAAAATCAAGGTAAAATTTTCTGGGTTTTCTTCTGTGTGGTAGGCATAGGTTAGGGGAAATTTATTTTATTTTTCTTTTTAATCAGCAAGCAGTTTTTTTTTTCCCCCTCTCTTGGGATAAATGTCATAGACAAATGCATGAAGACGGCAAAGCAAGTCCCGAATTTTGCTGTGAGGACTAGAATATCTACTGTGCAATAGAAACACCAGGCTTATTTTGTACTGTAATCCGTTTTGCATTTCCTCTGGACATGTAGTGTAAGAGATGCTTATAGACAAATGCCATGCAGAATAAAGTCCACCGGTGTCTGATCTCATCCTTGGTCACAGGTCTACAAGCAAGTTGGTGGCAGTAGGGGAATATAGGCCATAAACTAAACATGACTAGAATTACTCAAATTTCACCAAAAGGTGTAGATTTTTATAATACTATTTTTCCAATGTGGTTAATTATGAATCTTACTAATCAGATGTTAATCTAAATAAAAGTTTTACTTAAACTGTTGCCCTGTTCTCATTTTCAAAAAGTGATCATGTACACATTGACATTTCTGAGGTCACACGGAAGCTGAGAAGATGCTGCTCAAATACAGTTGGCAGATCTAATACCTGTCATTCAGTTGCTATGCCATTTTCACCAGGCTGCTTTCTGTCATCAGCTGTGTGCTCCAGTTACAGCCAGTCCTCCTCATTGTTTGGGAGTGTTTTACCGCGTCAAAATGATTGCGCTGCACAGTGATCGCAAACAGCCCTTTTCACCTCATCCCAAAGATGCTCAATGTGGTTGAGATCTGGGGACTGCGCAGGCCACTGAAGCAGCGAAAATTTGCTGTCGCGTTGCCAGAACGTCACGAAGGGATGAAATACTTGGTCAGCAGAGATGCTGAGATCCACCTTGCAGTTCAGATGTCTGTATGGGCCCTAGGAAAACATTCCCCCACACTATTACATTTCCGCCACCATCACCCTGGACTGCTGGCACCAAAGAGGATGGCTCCATGGAGTCATGTTGCTTGCACCAAATTCTGATCCTTCCGTCAGCAAGAAGAAGAAAAGTGGACCTGGCTTCATCCGAACAAGAGATGCAACTCCTCAGATTTCCTTGAATCTTGAAAATATTAAAAGCTCTGAGTGTTGTAAACATCAGGCCCTAAATGTGAGAATACAGTAGAGCATTGTGAGGATCTGTGAAACCCCTGTTACTAATGGATGGAGGCCAAACTGACATTTCTTCACTTTACTGTAGCTCCCAGTGGAGCCACCGCTTGGACAAGGACTTCAAAGCAGCTTCTCGCTGTGAGCGCGCGGCGCAGCGGAACAGCTCTGAGGACACCTGGTGGGGCTTCGGGGTACTGCAGCGCTCCCACACTTTCATTTATTACAACAAGCTTAGACATTTTTTCCTCTTCATACAGCTGGGTAATTTACTGGAGCAATTTAGGGTTATCTCTTTGTTCAAGGGACCTAGAGTCGGAGGTGGAACTCGAACCTGTGACTTTGGCTCCAACCAAGCAGCAGCAGCAGTAGTACCCCCCCCCCGGGCCGGCCAGTGGCAGTCCGGGAAGAGGTCGGACGCGGACAACGAATATTCAGAATAAAACTTCGTTTTTCACTCAGGTAATCGAGAGAGCCGTACGAAAACTTTTATTCGGAGCATAGTGTGCAACTTTTTTTTGTCAGTTCCGTTTCGTGCACGTCGAGCCTCACGATCCGGGCGTCGCGGCGGTCTCTCTCGCTCGAGTCAGTCTGTCCCCCCGGGCGCTTCGTCGTCCCGTCATGCACTTCTTCCCGGTGCTCTCTGGCAAAAGTGACTTGTTTTATTTTCGTTTTCTCGGTCGGTGCCGACGAACGAACGAACGAAAGAAACTTGACGGACGCGGCCGCTCGCTCCTCCGTTAACCGTTTCTTCTTGCGCTCGGCGGGTAAATTCCAATAATCCAGCCTCAGGCTCAGAGGAGGAACTTGAGCTGAGGCGATTTTCGGCGGCGTCGCGAAGCAGCGAAAGTAAAAGCCTGGTGCTGGTGGTGGTGGTGGTGGTAGCGGCGGCTGGCTGGGTTTTCACTTTTCTCGCGTCTCTTCCGCCGCCCGCCACAGACAGAGTGAGGAGGGATCTCAACCGACTTCCTCCTCCTCCTCTTCCTCCTCCTTCTTCCCGCCCGAGCCGAGGGAGGGAACCCGCCGCGCGCTCCAGATGCACCAGATGGTTCCGCGCCGCGCGCTCCTGCTGCCGCTGCCGCTGCTGCTCCTGTTCGCGCAGCCGCGGTTCGCCGCCGACACTGCGGCGCGCGCCAGGCTCCCCGAGACGGTGCGGCCGCTGCTCTACGAGCTGCTCGTGCAGCCCAACCTGACGTCACTGAGCTTCCGCGGGACGGTGCGCGTGCAGCTGGAGGTGCTGCAGGACACCGAGGAGATCGTGCTGCACAGCAAGGAGCTGCTCATCTCCAGGGCGGAGCTGCAGCTGGGGCCCCGCGGCCTCCTCCTTCTCCCCCTGCAGGTGCTGGAGCTGCCGGCCCTGGAGCAGGTGGCGCTGGCGCCCGCCGGCGGGGGGGGCCCGCTGGCGCGCGGGGGCGGCTACGTCTTGCACGTGGACTTCGCGGGCAAGCTCTCGGACAGCTTCCACGGCTTTTACAGGAGCACGTACCGCACGCGCGACGGAGAGGAGAGGTAGAAAGAGGGCTCTCGAGCTGCTCTCGAGTCGCCATGCCACTGTCACACGCTCGCTCTCTGACTCGCTCGCACACGCCCTGCCTACGCGGCCGTCCTCACCCGGCTTCCGCTGCCGCCCTCCCTGCAGGGTCGTGGCCGCCACGCACTTCGAACCCACCCACGCCCGCGCCGCCTTTCCCTGCTTCGACGAGCCGGCCTTCAAGGCCAACTTCTCCATCCGCGTACGCAGGGAGCCCCGGCACATGTCCCTGTCCAACATGCCCAAGGTGCGGAACAGGTGTTTGTGTGCGTGCGTGTGTGCGCGCGCGCTTGTCCTCCCGCGTTCCGCTCTGCCGCTTTGAACGCGTGAAGAGCTTTTCCGATCTCGTCGCCCGCGCGGGAAGGAAGGTGTGATGGTGGCTTGAGCTCCTCTTGCTCTACTTCCAGCTGGAGAGCGTCGAGCTGCCGGGGGGACTCTTGGAAGACCGTTTCGATGTCAGCGTCAAGATGAGCACCTACCTGGTGGCTTTCATCGTCTCCGACTTCCTGTCCGTGAGCAGCACAACCCAGCACGGAGTTAAGGTGCTTCAGCCGTGAGCTTCTCCTCCGGCTCCGATGAGGAACCGCTACGTTCGTGAGCCGATGCCGTGTCCAAAGCGAAGAGCTTCGAGTGACGTGCGACTCGGCTGTCGCTGGCTTCCCTCCGTACAGATCTCGGTGTATGCTGCTCCCGAGAAGATCGACCAGACAGAGTTTGCCCTGAAAGCCGCAGTAAAGCTCCTGGACTTCTACGATGACTACTTTGGCATTCCGTACTCGCTTCCCAAACAAGGTGAGCAGCGCGCGTTGTCCGTGTTTTTCTGTCGCTCTGCGTTCGTTTTGGCTTCTTTCTCTTTCGCTGGAACGACGCTGCTTCTTCACGCAGACCTGGCTGCCATTCCTGACTTCCAGTCTGGTGCGATGGAGAACTGGGGCTTGACTACCTACCGGGAGTCGGGACTCCTTTTTGACCCCCAGAAGTCTTCTGCATCCGACAAGCTGTCGATCACCATGGTCATCGCCCATGAGTTGGCCCATCAGGTTTTCAGTCCCCTCGTGAAGAGTTTTTTAAAAAGTGCATTTCTCAGGGTGTTACAGATGCTCCTTGGTGTTATTCGTGCTCCGTGTTTCCCTCTTTCAGTGGTTCGGTAACTTGGTCACCATGCAGTGGTGGAACGACTTGTGGCTGAATGAAGGCTTTGCCAAATTCATGGAGTTTGTGTCCGTCAACATCACGAACCCTGAGCTGGAAGTGGTGAGCCTCGTAACTGGCTGGCATGTTGTCTCCACATTGTCTCTACAGCTGCAATGATGACGCAGTAAATGAGAAACATCTCTTTTGGAGATAATTACGAGTGCTCATCTAAGGGCCTTTCTTTTTAGAACGGTGCAGTAGTTGTAATGTTGAAAATTCTTCGAAACAGAGTGTTGCCCAGGCGAAGGCAAAACGATTCAATGTATTTTTCTGGAGCTCTTCTCGCACAGTGACACAGGGCAAAGAGACAAATAAGCCGATTGACTATTTACTAGAGTAATGAAACACATTTGCTTGAAATGCTCTTATTTTGCAGGAGGACTACTTCCTCAGTAAATGTTTCGAAGCCATGGAGGTGGACGCTTTGAGCTCATCGCACCCAGTGTCCAGCCCCGTCGAGGACCCAGCTGAGATCCGGGAAATATTCGACGACGTGTCCTATGACAAGGTCCAGAAAACACCTCCTTTCAGTTGTGAGCATGTGCCGGTGGTCCTCTTGGCCACTAAGTCCGCCTCGGGGGGAGTAGCTCCACCTGCACCCCACGGGCTCTACTGCTGTCCTCGATCCACAGGAACCTCGCCATGGAGGTGTGGAGGTGTATCGTGTATCTGTTCCCAGGAGCTGTCCAGTGTTGGACGCAGCGCTGCTCCACTCACGGCCAGTGTGTGGCTTCACAGCTCTTTGCTTGGACTTTCCTTCCAGGGAGCTTGTATTCTGAACATGCTGAGGGATTTCCTCACTCCAGAGGTCTTCAAAAGGGGCATCATCCGCTACCTTCGGCGCTACAGCTACCAGAACACGGTGAACGCACAGCTGTGGGAAAGCTTCGCGAGTGTAGGTGCACTCATGGTTCCCACACCGCCTTCTCGTACCCATGAAAGTGTAGCGCAGCACAGAGCCTCGTGCTCCCCTGGGCGATCCCCAGCGGTACGTGTAGCTACTGTACGGACGTGTGCGGCTGTTGAGCTGGTCCTGCTCTCATCGACGTTAGGTCTGTCAGCCGGGCCGTTCTGATGAGGAGAGACTCTCTGGGGACGGATTCTGCTCAAGAAGGAAGGAACGGAGCGGAACCTCGGTGAGTCTCGACCGCAACGTTACGCTTGCTTCAAACGATGATCTTCCAGCGGCAGCGGTTCAGGGAGTGAAACTCAGCTCTGTTCTCCTTGTTTGTGCTTCGTGTTTTAAAATATGTAGAAGAAGGAAGAAGCTTTTAAAACAGGTATATTTAGGACGTTGATTTCTCATTTTCTACGTTATTCAGTATCCGTGCCAGTTTCACTGTAACCACAGAGTGAAAAACGTCTGTCGTAAAGGCCAAAATGTCGAGCCACTCGTCACTCGTATGGCATCAGTGCTCTTGTGATGAAACGTTCAGTAGTTCCTCCTCATCTCTTGTACGCTTCTAAGATTTCATTTCCAGCATTTAATACTGGACTTGCTTGCGTTTACTGGGCGAAGAGGTGAAGTTGCATTGAAAAACACTCATTTCTGGATGTTCTCGGCATACAGAAGTGGTACGCAGAGGACGGCCTGGATGTGCATGAAATGATGGACACTTGGACGCTACAGGAGGGCTTCCCGGTGGTTACTGTGGAGGTCCGAGGGCGCGAGGTGCGACTGAGTCAGGAGAGGTATCTGAAGAACAAGGAGCCGAGCCAGAGCTCCAAGTAAGACCGCGTTGCGTTTTCCGTTTTCGAGGTTTTTCACCGTTTTTCGTTGGCTACGATGACCGTGGTCCACAGCAAGCTGTTGATCGAGTGCTTCTTTTTACTCTCTTTTCCAGGTTCCTGTGGCATATTCCGCTGACTTACATCACCAGCAGGTCCAACACAGTACATCGCTTCCTGCTGAAAACCAGGACAGGTCTGGAGCTCTTTCTCGACCCCGACTTGGGTTCGATGTGTGGACGAGCGTTGGACCGCTCGCTCCAAGTGGCGCGAGAGCCCTATGGGCAGCGGCTGATGGTGTCGAGTAACTTTCATTGGCGACGCAGCGAAATGGACCGCGTTCCTCGCTCTAAAGCTTGTTGATGTTCAGGGGGGCTTTGAGGTTCACTGGTGCATGCGCGCGCGCGCACACACGGTGTGTGTTTTCTCCAACAGATGTGCTGCACCTCCCAGAGGAGGTCGAGTGGGTCAAGTTCAACGTGGACATGAGGGGCTACTACATAGTGCACTACGAGGCAGGCGGCTGGGATGCTCTGGTCTCGCTCCTGCAGCACAACCACACAGCGCTGAGCAGCAACGACCGCACCAGCCTCATCAACAACGTCTTCCAGCTGGTCAGGTGCTTCAGCTCGCGCCTCTGCTCTTAGGGGCTCCTTGAAACACGGCTTTCGGTACGGCGTAAGAGCCGGTGTGACGGCGCACTGCTCCGGCCCTTTGTGAACGCTCTACACTCCGCACTCGTGAAAACAGCGTACTTTTGAGAAGGTCACACTTTCCCGACATGCGTGGCAGCTGCTGAGAAGCTATTCGCTGGAGTTGCGCACATAACGTGTCCTGTTGTGTCTCAGCGTTGACAAGGTGCCCCTGGACCGAGCTCTGGACCTGAGCCTCTACTTGAGCAAGGAGACAGAAATCATGCCTGTAACACAGGGCCTCAGTGAGCTGGTGCCCCTCTACAAGCTCATGGAGAAGAGGGACATGGAGGATGTGGAGAACCAGCTGAAGGTGAGGCTTTCGCACTCCGCGCCTTCGTGGGCTCCTTCGCTCGGCTCTTGGTGCGGAGCGCAGGCGAGGGAACGAGGTGTTTCTCGAGCTCGTCTGCTCTTTCCGTCGTCCAGGCGTACATCGTGAACCTGTTCAGGGAGCTCATAGAGCGCCAGTCCTGGAGCGACGAGGGCTCCGTGTCCCAGCGGATGCTGCGCAGCTACCTGCTGCTCTTCGCCTGCGTGCGCGGACACGCGCCCTGCACGCGCGCTGCCGGGGAGCTCTTCCGGAAGTGGAAGGAGTCCGACGGCACCGTGAGGTCAGCAGCCCGCGCCACGTGCCGCACGTACAGCACTGGGAGAAAATGCCGGAATAACGGCACGCAGTTAATACTCGTTAGACGTAATTACGCTTATAATTGATCCTGTTACGTAACTCGCACCTAATTTCCCAGCAGTTACTGTACATTTTCTCTACACGGCCTGAAGTGTTTCTCCAGAGCTATTTACAGTGTTTTGCTCGTGTACGTACAGCGTACGCTTTGCTGGAGCAGAGCTGGCAGCGCCGTTCAGACCCGCGGCCGTCGCTTTGAGCGGAGTCTCCGTTTCTCACCGTTGCGTTCCCTTCCGTCCCACCTCGTACGCAGAATAACGGAGAAGACGACGTTTCCAGCAGGCAGAGTTCTAGTGTTTACTCTTCCATTCCGTGTTCTGTATTTTATACTAGAAGAGTGATGTCGTACAATTGAAATGATACATTTAATGGAAATGTACGTATGAAATGTGAAAAGTAGAACCGTTTTCTTTGCTGAAATCTATATATTTTTTAAACTCTTTGTACTACAGCTGGTAGCTCAGTGGTTACAGCTCCTGCCTGTGGACCTAAAGGTTCCAGGTTTGATTCTCACATCCAGCTGTTGTACCCTTAAACAAGGTACTTACCCTAAATTACACCAGTAAAATTACCCAGCTGTATGAATGGGTAAAAAACTGTAAGTAACTTAATGCTGCCAGTCAGTTTGGGGAAAAAGCATCAGCTAAATGAAGAAATGTATTGGGCAAAATTTAAACTGAGCCTTTAAGTGAAATTTCGATTGAACTTTTCCCCTTGAATTCGTCACAGTTTCAGAAAACCTGCGCTGCACAATTTGGCCTAATCACATCACATCACATCAGCAAAGGCCAAACGACAAGAGGGAGACGTGTTGTTTCGGGGAGCGGTAAAAGACCCGGGTGCGCAGCGGGCCGCCAGTCACTGCGCTCAAGCAGCGGCTACCAAAGCGCTGTGTGTCTGGGGTGACGGCCTTGAGCCGCGGGCACTGTAGCAGAACGTCCGTCGGCAGAACGGGCTGAAACGGCGCCCTTGGACCGGCGATGCCGGACGGAACTTCCGCCTTGCCGAGCCTCTCTGGCGGAAGATGAATGACCCGCTGACCCCGTTGGTGTCCCGCAGCGTGCCCAGTGACGTGAGCCTGGCGGTGTACTCGGTGGGGGCGCGATCCGAGGAGGGCTGGGACTTCCTCTTGGACAAGTACCGCCGCTCGCTGTATTCCTCAGTGAAGAGCCGCATCAAGACTGCGCTCTGTACCAGTCCGCTGGGCCACAAGCTCCAGTGGTGAGAATCGGCCTCCGCCACGTGGTGTGACTGACAGCACAGCGTAGCGCGGCGTTGTGTGTCTTACTTTGTGTCTCGCCGTGTGTCTCGCCGTGTGTCTCACTGCATCCCACTCTATGTCTCGCTCTTTCTTCTCGGCTCCGAACACAAGTGTCGCTTTCTGATAGAACTTGGCTCCTTCAGTTACAGACTGTGCTTGTCTGAGTCTTGCTGAGGTTTTAGAACCTCGTCAGTAGAAATGCGCGGCGCTGACCGGCTGGAGGACAGTGTGAGAGTCCAGTACGGTAGGATGTCGGGTACGGTAGGGGTCGCTGGAGCTCATTGCAAGCTGGAACTGAACCTGGTCCTAATGCTGCAGTGGGCAAAAGTGCTCCTTTGTTCACGAAAAGTCTAGAGGCTGGACTGCGTGCTCAGTCTGCGCTTCCTGCTCTGTTTTCTACGTGAGATTAAAGCTCTTTGTTCCTCCTCCTCGAACCCAGGATTCTGGAGCAGAGTCTGGAAGGAGAGGTGCTCAAGACTCAGGACCTGCCCTACGTCCTCGTCTCTGTGAGCAGGAACCCCAAGGGCTACAGACGCGCCTGGGACTTCCTGAGGGCCAACTGGGAGCGGCTGCTCAACAAGTGGGTTCCGCTTCTTCTCCTCACTCCTCGTGTTGTCCTGCTAGTCCTGATGGGCGTGACCTGCTGAACACAGCATTTTAACTAGTGTCACGCAGAGGTGTCCACTGCTTTTCCTGAAGATGTCAAAAGAAAGCTTTGAATAGTGACAAACTTAGAAGTGCAGAGTTGGAAAGTGACTCAAGAACTCAATGGCGTTTGGCCTCCAGATTTGACCTGGGCTCTCCGGCCATCGCGCACATGGTGACCGGGGTCACCGGCCAGTTCTCCACGCGGGAAATGCTGGAAGAGGTAAGCGGAACAAGTCTGTACAGGTGGCACAAATGTGTGTTTTCCCTCTTGCGTCGGAGGACATTTGAAAAGGCGGAGCCCACGTGCTCTACATGTCCTGCTTGTGTCACGTAGAGCTGAAGGCGCGGCGCTGCGTTCCCGAAGCCTTTTGTAGAGCGTTTCGGAGGACGGTACTGGAACAAAGTGAAGTACAGCGCACAGGGTGCAGAAGGAGCCCCGACGTTCCGGCGAGTCTTTCCTTCTGTCTGTACCCTGCCCCCCCTCCCCCCGATCGGTGTTTCACTTGCGCTGCAACACCTTTGTGCCCCAAGTCCTCCCAACATAACGCCTTTTTCACAAAGCATCTCTGAAAGAACCGAAAAATTAGCGTATAGCAATATTTCTTCCTGTTTCATTCAAACTGGCGGCAGCAGTAGCTCTAATAATGTAATAATGCAGCGGCGCTGCCACAGTATGTGGAAACACTCGCTGTCTGCACATCTGTGAATTTGTGGGCATTTATGGGGGATCAATGACTCTGTTTTTTTATTCTTCTACAGCTTTTGGCTGCGTGTGCGCGGCCAAGACATCGTTAGTGATGCTGCAAATGGCTATTGGTGCTTGAAATGAGTCTAGAATAGTTATTATGGAACAGTTAGAATAAGAGTTTATTCTTCACCTATGACTGCGAAGCCCCATTTTTTGCACCCTTTACTTCAGTGTCCTAATGGCAATGTGGTCTAATAACGGAGAAGAGTCTGTAATTGTGTTAGCAGCACATCGCAAACAACTTGTTCTCTTAGAGAAAGTAAGTGACTTGTCTCTCCCTGGCTTGCAACGTACTGCCATTCCTAAAGTTCATCCCTGGGTTCAGAAAAGGCCGAAACCAAACAGAGTTTTCGAGAGAGGTCAGTCTGCTGCTATTCAGCGAAATGAAGGTTATTCCATGTGTGAGATCACCAAGAAACGCAAAGTGTCCACATCTGTCGTGAGAGAAGAGGACAAACTGGATCTGACCAGGAGAGAAATGGAAGCGGAAAGTCACGCGTCGGAGCGCGTGGCTGGACAAACGGCCGCCTTCCGGGTCCTCGGCCGCTTGCGTCCTGAAGCGGTACGTGTCCAAGTGCAGCGGCGCTTCCTGACATGAGTTCCCGTCCGCTTGCGTCCTTGCAGGTGCAGCACTTTTTTAGCTCGCTCAGGAAGGAGACCGGAGCAGGACTGCGCTGCCTCCAGCAGGCCTTGGAGAGCATCGAGGAGAACATCCGCTGGATGGATAAGAACCTGCCGCTCCTGAAGGCCTGGTTAGACAAACGCGGGCCCTTCGAGGGCCCCGGAGACCACGGCCTGTGAAACGCAGCTGCGTCCGCGTGCTGTCCCTCCGGGAACCCGACCCGAACACGAAAAGAGCGGGAGAGGCGGCCGAGGGAGCTGCTGGCACAGCGATCACACTTTGTGTGTGTGTGTATTATAACTCTTATGTCCATTGCTGTTGTGGAAAAAACAGGTGTCTTTAAAAAAAAAAAAAAAAAAAATGGACATAAAGAATAGAATGTTGCTTCAAGTGTTACTGTCAGTGGCCTTTATAAAGATTTTATTGTAAACAGATGGACTTTTATGATATTTTGTTATTTTTCATTAAAATATGTCCCTTGAGGGACAGGAGTTCCAGCCATGTCCAATCCTGCCTCAAGCCCTGTGTGCAAGTGCTCCAGGTCATCACAGCTGCGTCTTTATTCAGGGTTGATGGATATAATTAGAAATGCAACTCATCACAAGTACAAGTGATTAATGGAGAGAAACAGTGTGAACATCACTGACCGGCTGAAAAACGGTGACTGGCTCACGCTTCAACTTCTCATTTGCTCTGCTTTCACAAGACTAAAAGGCACCTGGTGGCAAAGCGAGTAGTGCTGTTGTCTCACGGCACCTGCGTGGCGCCAGAGGACGTGGGTTCGATTCCCACTCAGTCGCTGTGGAGTTGTGTGTGGGTTTCCTCTGGGTGCTCTGGTTTCCTCCCACAGTCCAAAGATATGCTGTTCACGTTCCCCCATAGTGTGTGAGTGACACAGAGAGAGAATGTGTGTGTGCCAATGATGCATGGATGAGTGACCCCGTGTAAGTATATCCAGCAGTATAAGGTGTGTGGGCTGATAACGCTACATAGAGTTGATTGAAAGTCGCTTTGGAGAAAACGTCTGCTAAGCAAATGTGAAATATTTGTGGGACTCCGAGGACACTAACCCCTCTCAGTGGGATGAGAGTTGCTGGCGCTCCCAGAAGTTCCCATTTTCAGACGTATTTTCGGTTTCCATTGTGCGTTTTGAATGAAACGTTCCCTCGGAACGATGCGCATGCGTGAACTGCGTCACCCGACCTTTCATGGAAAGCGTGAGCACGGTGCTTAAAGTGAATATTAGTGGACGTGGTCCAAAAGTGGCACGGCCACAAAAGCGCGCCCTCACGGACCGCCCGTCACGTTCAGCAGGCACAGACTCTACTCTTCATGCTCACCTGTTCCGGTCGAGGCTCAGGCGCCGTCGGTGAAGCCGTTTGCGGTTCCACCTTGTGCTCCAAGGGCCCGGCTTTGAATCCTGCTTCTGCTGCAGCTAATTACCCTGAACTGACTGCTGCAGTAAAAATTACCCTGTTATATACAGCATGGAGAAGCACTAACTACGGAAAACGGAGCTGGAGTTGACCTGGCGAAACAATGTACTACAGTTACTATGGTTTTCCAGCTTCTTAGAATTGTGTTATTGTATACTATTGCTTTTTTTTATATTTTTTTTTTAAAAAAAGCACAGAGCTCTTACGCAGTGACAGATAACCCAGCATGTGTATGACAGAAGTGTTTCATTTCTCCCACTTAAAAAAAAGAAAAAATATTAATTCACATTTGATTTGCGTGAGAACTCGAGCGAATTCGGGAACATGTGGAGACCTTTCTGGAAATTACTGGAAAGAACTACATGAGCAAACGTGAGAGAGACCGTAAGCTTGTGACCCTGAGCCCTCGCTCTCTCGCTTTCCCTGCTATCCCGTCTCTCCCTGTGCGTTGCTGGGACCCCGTGCGGAGCATAAAACCAAATAAAAGGAGGGGGGAGAAGAAAAAAAAAAAAACTGTAAAGGCGACACTTCGCTGCTGTCACATGGAGCAACATTTGTTGGGCTGTTTAAGAGAGTTAAGAAATCACCACCACTGGATTCCACTGCTTGAAAGGCACAGTTTATTTCTACCAGCGGAGACAAAAAAAGGGTTTTCGTGGCCAATACATCTGTTTATTACATTACACCAGACACTTAACAAGGAACCGACGCGTGAACAAGCTGGGCTCGTCGTCTCAGCGGTAAAAACATCGAGATACTAGAGATCGGGTCAATCAAGGGCAAACGCTCAAATGCTAAAGAAACCAAATTGGTTTATTTGCCAACTTGTGTTTTTATCAATACTAACTGCTTAAAAATCCAAGAGAAATGTTATAGCAGGAACTGAAATTTAGAGAATTCTACGGAACGTTCACGGCAGACGCCGGTAAAACTAAAACGCGCACCAGTTACGGACAAACCGTCCGCATTCCTAGGCACGCAAAGGCGGAGGTTCAATTTGTTCGCCGGTTCATTCACAGAGATGCTCAAGTGCCACTGCACGCTTCAGCTTCAGCTTCAGCACGCACGGGGGCCACGGGACTCTCGGCAACCCGCTTCAGACGTATCGAACAGACAATATGCAAGAATACACACATAACGTATCTTTCAATATTAAAAAGCAAGACCTTCGTTAGATAAAGCGTACAAAAATAACTCTGCAAAGAACCTCCCTTTACCAGGCACATTCATCCCCGGCTTCCAAAGAGCTGCTTTCCCAACTTAAACTCACTCAGGTGGTCAACGGTCATCCGGCTCACGTCAGGGGTCACAGGTCACGCCCTGCGGTCAAAGTTGCCGACCATCTTCTTAATGTGGGAGAGCTTGGCTTTCAGGTATTTACATCTCCGCTTCTTACTCTGGTAGTCGGCCGACTGCGGGAGGACAAGAGCACAAGAGCACACCGATGTTTGTAGGTGGCCGGGGAGGGGGGGGGCGTTGCGGGAGCTGCGGTGCGGAGGGACGAGGAGGTACGAGGAGGTACGTACCCTCTTGACGTCCTTGAGCCTGTTGTACTCGTCCACGGCGTCCTGTTACAGGGACAGAAGAGCAGCGTCAGATCTTCGCCAACCGCGTCTCCGTTTGCTTCTGTTTCTCAAACCCCCGAGCAGCTCGTTAAAAGCATCACGTAAGAAGAAAGCAGGAGGGCTGCGCGCAAAAATAAAGAAACGTAAAAGGGCCGAGAACATGCGCCTTAGACTTAGTGCGAGCGCAGCAGAACTTTTCTTAAATATCCGAGGAAGGAAACGCGAAGCCCGAGCGGAACCGACCAGGAACTCCGGAGAGTCTTCCTCCAGGTCGTCGAGCCGACGGTCCAACTCCGAGAGCTTCCCGTTCACCTCGTCCATCTCCGCCTGCAGGGACTTGTACTCGTGGTGCTCCCTGTCAAACTCCCGCTTGTAGTCCTGCCTCTCCTCTTCGTCCCGGATGGGGGGGAACTCGCTGGAGAAGCAAAGGGATTTCTGTGGCTTATACGCGCACACGGCAGTCCGTCCAACCGGGGAATACATTTCGGGCCATTCGCGCCACGCCACGGGCCAAAGGAAGCGCAGCACCGTCTCCCCGCTGGAGGAACGGAGGAGCGAAAGCGCGATCGCGCGTCGCCACCCTTACTTCTCGAAGTCGTCTTCCTCGAGCTCGTCGCCGGACTCCGCCGTCTCGTAGCCACCGACGCGCGGGGGTCTGGCCGGGCGCCTCTTCGGGGGTTTGGCCACGGAGCTCGCGATCTCGGAGCCGCTGCTGTCGGGAGCCGCGCCGCGCGGGGGCGCGTCCGTCTCCGGCGCTCTGCAACACAGCGGAGTCAGCTGGTGGCTCCGGTCTCGATCGACACGAGCGCGGGGCTGTACGCGAGCGAGTCCGCCGCCAACCTTTACTAGGAGCCACTTACACACGTTGTGCGAGGAGCCTGCAGCACCCCCCCCCCCCACATGACATGTTCCACACAGCATTTCATTGTTGTACTTGGTTAATAAACAGAAAGGAGGTGCAATTAGTGTGAGAATAAAGCTTTTTTCAGAGGGCAAAGCTTGTTTTTCCCTCTTTTTTTTTTTTTTTTGAAAAACCACACCGATGTGCAGTTTGTTGAAGGAATAGAACTGTTCTCTTTTCTGAGGTCAAGGCAAAAGCACAGCATTGTTTCCCCACATATATTTTGGTGAAGTAACGCATCCACGTGGCTTAAGTGCAAGGCGACTCGCGTTTACCACGATAATTACATCGCCTTTGCACCGAAAGGCTGCACGCGTGCGTGGGCCGAGTTCGTCGCACAGCACGTCAACGCGAGTTAAATTAAATGAGAAACTTTCGCTCGAAGGACATGAAACTCGCTCCACGTGCTGCGCTTTATGAAAATGCGTCTCGGGGAAGTGGACCGTACGCTCCCTTCTTCAGATACTCATGCTGCTGTCAGGATACCGCGTTTTACTCTTGCTCAAGTGGAAATACAGGCCTGTCCAGTGCGACGCCTCCACCGACAGCCCGGCTGTGCGAAAGAGAAGGAAGGAGCAGAGACCCACCATGAGGCCGAGCGTTTCTGCTCTTCCCTCCATCCTTTTTCCTCTCGACTTCCATCAATTTCCACAAAAGCGTTGGGCTGTCGGGGGGTTAAGAATGAACCGGACCGAATCTCAAGAGCGAACCCAGAGCACGCGAGCAGCTCTTGGACTAGACAAGTCTCATCTTGTTCATCTCTCAGCAGGCGTTTGGAGAGCGTGATAGATTAATAAAATAAATAAATAAAACTAAAAGTTTGCGAGCGTTTAGAAATCGGGGCGAACAGAAGAACGAGTGCAAACCGACACGCCCGGGGGGGGGGGGGGGGGGCAAAACCAGAGCACAGCAGATCGAGCTGGTTTTCATATTTTGCTTTTACCACCACTTGTTGAAGCGAAACAGGAACCGCACAAGCGAGCGGATCAGCTGTGCGTAAAAACACGAATTAAAAGGGAAACGAGCAGACCAGGCGGGACAAAGAATTTCACAATTACTACGTCTCACGTCTTCACATTTCCAGCCCAAAACAAAGAAAAAGAAAAGAAAAGGCAGCCGAAGGAGAAACCGGGGGCTCCACTTACTCCGGGCTGTAAAAGTGCCGCATGTCAACGTCATCCAAGTGGCTCCTGGAGCCTCCGAACTTCTCGGGGTATTCGTTGAGCTGCAGCCCTGGGGCAGCAGAGACGTTGTTCACCTGGACGGTGCGAAAGAGAAAAGCACCTACAGTCACTTCGCTGCTCTGTGCTCAGCAACACCTTTATTACATTTACGCTTATGCGCTTAGCAGACGCTTTTCTGCAAAGAAATCTACAATGGATACTATGTGGTGTTATGAGCCCACACACCTTATTCACCGCGGTGACTTACACTGGGTCACTCATCCATACATCAGTGTAACACACACACACACACACACACACACACACACACACGCACACACGCACACACGCACACACGCACACACGCTATGGGGGAACCTGAACAGCATCTCTTTGGAGTGTGGGAGGAAACCAGAGCACCGGGAGGAAATCCACGCAGACACAGGGAGAACATGCAAACTCCACACACACTGAGCAGGGATCGAAGCCACGTTCCCGCACACCACCCAGGCACTGTGAGACAGCGGCGCTACTCACCGCGCCACCATTATGCTGTCACTGTGCTTCCTGCTCCTCAAAAGCAGGAGCGCACGTGTGTCCAGGAACAGGTGGACAAGGGTACCAACGGGACACCTTGAGGGATAACCGAGCGCCCAGGAACTCGACGCGATCTCGGCGCCTCTCCGCGCAGGGAGCGCCGTTTCTCCCGGCACGTGCTCCAGCCTACGGCCTACGGGCTGAGAACCCTGCGTGAACCGGTTTCTCCGCTTCGCCGTCGTCGTCGTCTCCGGGACCAACAAAGGCGCCACGCACGAAATGGAAGCGTAAACAGCAAGGTACAGATGAAAAAATACCACCGACCGCGGGCCTGATCCTCGAGAAAAAAAGATCACAATTCTACACCTTCACCTACAGACTCTGATGGTTTTTCAAAAGCACACACACACACACACATTTTCAGAACCGCTTGTCCCATACGGGGTCGCGGGGAACCGGAGCCTACCCGGTAACACAGGGCGTAAGGCCAGAGGGGGAGGGGACACACCCAGGACGGGACGCCAGTCCATCACAAGGCACCCCAAGCGGGACTCGAACCCCAGACCCACCGGAAAGCAGGACTGTGGTCCAACCCACTGCGCCACCGCACCCCCACTTTTCAAAAGCAAATAAAATAAAATAAAAAAGTCTGACGCTCATATTAATTCCACCTCCTTACTGTTTATGAACAAAGTCATCAGCAAGTGCAGCAGGAATGAGGACAGAGGGACAGAGAGCTGAAAAGGGCCAGTAAACGGTTACGTTCCGTCAGGATTTTACCCGAGGGACACAGGAGTGAAACGGCAACAAGCCACACCCAGAAACTCCCCCCCCAACCCCCCCACAGAGATCCTTAACCGCGTTAAAGAGGAGCAGGAAGTGTTGCTTTCGGCCGACGCAGGCGAAGCAGAGCGACATTTGACAAAGAGAGCCGACTGATAACTTGGAAACACTAACTAGTGCTGCACAACAGTTTATCCTCTCAAACAGACACATGCCGGTAGCTCTATGACCTTTTATCATCTCCCTTTTTTAATTTAAATGATGCCTTCTACAGGTGGCTTAATTTGACCTATTTACACAGCGGACTATTCTTACTGTAGTAATTCATGTTCCGTACCTTCCTCAAAAGTACGAATGACCATTTTTAATATCTGAGGTATAGCAAATTAATCTGCTTTACAGTACATTTACATTAATTACCACACACTTTTCTCCAGAGCGACTTCCAATGGATACTGTGTAGTGTTATCAGCCCACACACACACACACACACACACACACACACCTTGTTCACCGCGGTGACTTACACTGCTAGATACACTAATGGGTCACTCATCCATACATCAGTGCATCAGTGGAACACAATCTCTCTGTGTTACTCACACACTATGGGGGAACCTGAACAGCATGTCTTTGGAGTGTGGGAGGAAACCAGAGCACCTGGAGGAAACCCACTCAAACTCCATACAGACTGAGCGGGGATCGAACCCACGTCCTCTCGCGCCACCCAGTCGCTGTGAGACAGCAGCGCTACTCGCTGTGCCACCCTCAAGATTCCTCTAGTCCCCTCCAAATTGAGTCCCACCGCCCCCCCACTTGTCCTTACTGAATTTACCCTTAACATACACAAAAGGTAAAATATTCTACTCAAGATGAAGACAGTCTGCTAGAGCATTAGAGTAAAGAAACCTAATAAACACACAGAAGGGAATACACGTGCTTTTTCCGAGGCAGATATGAGATTTTAAAAAAAAAAAAGTTTCCTACGTCTCAAAGCTCCAGCCTTACCCACTCCTCGACATCCTGTGGAGCCTCCACTTCATCCATCACTTTCACCTTAGACCACAGGATCTGCTCCTTCCCGTTCCGCTCGATCTTCTGACGGGTCTTCAATGCGAAGACGAGGATGATGATGAGCCCAGCTGTTACCAAGAAGCCAAACACAATGGCAATGGCCTGGCAAGAGGATGACGGAAAAAATGACCAACATCATACAGAAATTAAACATCTCATACTAAGCAGAAAATGAAAAACACAAACAAACAACAAAATTTCACATTAACCAATCATGCCGTAGCTGAGCGGATAATGGCAACGTTCAAAATTCTAAAAGCATTCCAAATTTTTTGCAAAGCCTTAGAAGGATTTTTTTTTAATTTTAAAATCAGTCCTGATGCAGAAATTTTGAATTTCTAGTTTTACCAGCTGAATCAGAAATTGCACATCTTTCGGTCAGAACTCATCGACAGTGGTGTACTCACCTCCTGTGGCTCCACCACACAGTAGTGGTAGAGATACTGGTTGACCAACATGCTCGAGGGCTGAGGGTTCTGATACTGTGCACACAAGCCAACGATCTGGTTTTGGAAAACGGAACCCGATGACTGGGCCATGGGATTGACGGCCATCAGGTAGACTATGGTGGCTATGAACATGAAGAAGGCCAAGATAGCACAGATAATGATGACTGCCAGATAGAACTTCCGTGTCTTGGCCGTGTTCTGCCGAGACACAATAAGGATGAAGATCACAAGCATGGCAATGAAGCAAATGCCTCCCATGGCGATAATAAAGCCTTTGCCTTTCCTGGGGTCAATGTAGTTGCCTCCAAGTGTGCCGTACCCATAGGCGTTCCCTGGCCCGTAGGCTGCACCCCCGAAGCTGCTGTACCCGCTGCCATACGAGGCGCCCCCGTACCCTGTCCCAAGCCCCCCAAAACCCATGAGACCCATGTCAGTATCCCAGGCCAAGGTGGATGCCACACAAGCAAAGATGGCCACGCAAAGAATGACGATGATGACAGAGACTATCTTAATGATGCCCGGCGGAGAACTCCAGCGGTAGAAGTGCTGAAACTCATCATCGGGGTAGTAGGAGTAGGCCGGCTGCGGGGGCTCTCCGTCATATATCTCTGGCGGGCCATAGCTGGAGGTGGTGGGCAGGTACATGGATACAAGAGTAGAGAGAAGGGAAGGACAATTTCTGAGTTCCTTTGCAAGATACTAGCATGACACTTTTACACACATTATGGAGCAGTGGAGGTATTAACTCAATGGGATTTAAGAACCAGAAAAAGTCAATTATGCGCAACAAATTCCGCAAAAGAGCAGGAATGAAGTTCAATACTTACTACTCATTGTCATGGTTATAAGGGGGCGGACTGTCCTTTGGTCTTGAAGACATTAGTAAACGCACAATGGAACTTCGATATTCTCCAAATTCGACTGATGTTCTGTTAAGGACAAAAAATGGACCAGTTCAGTTTGTTGAAGGTGGTGAAAATCCTGCATCATATACAGTTTCCCTTTTGCAAGAAAGGGAAGTTCAAAGAAGAAACGTTTGCAAAAAATGAAGTCCAGGAAAATCAGAAATAAAAAAGGAATTTTAGCCTTTGGAAGGTTTTTAAGCAGAAAATTGTTTCCGAGCTGGTTTACAAATCCCCGCGGACAAACACCTGTGGCATTAGTTATGTAACAGATACTGTATTTCAGTTAGTTTGTGCCCTCAAAATATAGAACGTCCTTCACAAGCAGCTTAGGACAACAGCCAAATACCCACAAGAAATTCTTCCAAACCATCTTGTAAAAATAGAATCCTGAAGGAAAGGTAGGACTTTCAGTTCTCTCTGCAAGAGTCATTCTTAGACGTCATTAAGCGCTTTTATTGCTGTGCCAAGTAGGTTTTCTCCTCTCACAGGTCGGGGGTACGACTGATAGAGGCACCTTCTCTTCCCACTGCCAACAGATGCCAAGGGCGAGGGAAACGCACTGGCCAGTTCACATACCGCCAGATACCTGGCGAGTAAGCGGTTAACGTCCTGACAGCGATTCAGCCCGATGACACACCTTGTCAAAAGTGTCAAAAAGACTGGACCAATTTTTGGAGGGAATAAGTGAAGATTAAGCACAATTAATATATTTGTAAGCAGTGTGTTGTAAAGCTGCTGATCAAAGTCTCATAAAAGCATTGAGTAGAGTAAACTTGGAGTAGACTGTACAATTCAGACAATAGAGCTTTAAATGTAACAATGTATCACCACATCACACATATAGAAAAATAAGTTACAATTAACAGGAATTTGACTTGAATAGCATAAACAGCAGATGATGGCCTAAAAAAAATCAATCAATCAATAAGTGAGAATAAATAAAATAAAATAATGAAGAAGGAGAAGAAGTGCAGATTTCGAGACGTGCAAAACATTTCCACAGAAACAGGTAGGAGAGAGAGAGAGAGAGAGAGAGAGAGAAGCAGAAGCCTTGGTGAGCGAGCAGCGACTGATCACATTCTGCAAGGTTAGAGACCAACAATCAAAATTCAATCAATCAATCAATGTCCTTCGTACGTGGGAGTTGGAACTAAAAAGCAAAACCCACGAGTGACACGCAGACACCAATATAATTATAAAATAAGTACCGGCAACATTTTAGCGCGTTCCAGACACCCTAATAAATACTAACTAAGCTACCAAGAAGAAAACATACGGGAATTTTAAAAGTAACTTATGATGTGCATCATCTGTACAATAAATTCGGCTTGTTTCGAAACACAAGAAAAAGCAGGAACTCACCAGCCGCAGTCCAACCTGTCGAGGAAATGACAGCAGCTCCGCAAACGACTCCGACCTGTATGCTAATGAGAGCGAGAGCTTTTCGTAAGCCCCGCCCCCGGCCCCGCCCACAAGCTCCGCCCACCGGCACAGCCGCCCAGTTTCTGTTGACATTTTTGTGCGCTGCCTCACGACACCCCCCTCCCCCCCTCAGCATCGGAAACTGCGCGATATTCACTGTTTTTCGGCCGCGTTCCTCCTCCGCACCGAGACGAGATGTTCGCGGGTTGCGGACATGATTGATTGATTCCTGCAGCCTTCAGAAGCGAGGTCGCGCTGAACAAGTTTGCTCATCGAAAAGCATTTGTGTCTCCATGTGGTTCATACCGCAGTTGCCTGCGCTATTATTTCTTACTTAATTGTAAATAACTTGTCGCTACGATTGTGTTCTGTTCTTTTCTTTATCGCAGGGTGTGGCTCGGGGAATGCGGGTGACGTAAGAGGGGTGCGAGTGCGCATGTGCCTCAGCGAGTGGACAGAATGTGGGAGGAGCTACGCGCGCGGTCTGTTTAGTTGTCCTTAAAATTTTGTGTTTAAGGCGGCAGCCCTTCTTACGGCTTAGCACCTTATAACCCCCTGACCTTTTGGAATCATCCCTCGTGCGGTTCGTGTCGTGGAAAGTGACGGATTGACTCACTGTGCTCTAGAATAAATGTCTGAATCAAGTCTCTTCTCTCGAGTCGCTGTAATGAACTTGTTCTGAGATACAAGGGACTTTGGAGGCATGTTCTGAATAACTAAATCACGTGAATGAATAAATGTAAACGTGTGTGTGTTTATGAGCTGCATGATGTCAGAGCATCAACTGAGTTACTGGTGAAATCCCCCTTTGGCACCCTTCTGGGGTCTGTCCTCTACATCTCTGTGTTTTCAAGCTGCTGCACTTTAGAAAATGGGGAAACATCTAAGGAAAAAGGTGTTAGCGAGGGTTTTTTGCTGTATTTTGAAGATGCAGCTGCTTTTTATTACTAAATACAAAATTGTTTATTCCTGGCCTTTTTGAGGCACACAAAGGTAGCACAGTACTGAAGTGCAACTGAATAGGGCAAGTACAGGACTTTTTACTGCAGTAAGCGATACATCACAGCGGCACAGAAGAAAAAAATTACAATTAGTCAATTACAGTCTGAAAAACCAAATACCAGTGGATAACAAAAAGAGGAACTGATGATATACATGAAACATTTTTAAATAAATATTTGGATGGCTTTGCATGTCACACTATACAGCAGTTAAAGCAAAGCAATGCAATGCTGTCTTAAGTGGCACTGAAGTTAGACCAATTTAAAATGATTTAAAAAAAAAGAAAAAAAAAACAAAACAAGCCTTAACCCTCATGTAACATTTGGTCAAGTGACTGACCAACCATTTTCAAAGTTTTGCTCCCCACCAAAATGTTGGCTGTTTAAGTTTTAATTTCAAAGAAAAACTAACTTTGATATTACATTAAAATAGACAGCAGATGAGCTGCTGCTCCAGGGAAGGACTCTTTTTGACCCCGGAGCAAAAGTTAAAACCCAACTTCAGCACTAATTTGTCTCTCCTGCACATTTTAAGGGCATCATAAAGAAAGGCAACGCGGCAAATCCCGTACGAAGTGCTCGTCGGATACAGGACACAGTAGTCATCGGGGCACCTGCACCAAATTGCACATTTGCGCATTTCTGCCTTAATAAACACGTGACAATTCACAGTAAATGCACTTCCGCTCTGCACTCACGGTTTATGCACCAGTTTCACTCCAAGTTGAGCTCACATTAGAGGCGTCACGAAAACATATTCACATGTAGTCCCTTTACTGATATTAAAGCTGTTCACAGAGCTATTTTGCAATTGCAGTCGTTTCTCAGCTTCGCAGGGGCTTCACACGTCCAGTATGCAGGAGACGTTCCGAAAGAGAACGGCTGGCAACCGGCCCCACGTGCGCCGCTCGCTCGGCAGCTCTAACTGTAGCCGTCGTTCCACTGCATCACTTTGTCGTACTCCTGGATCTTCTGCTTGATGTGGGACAGTTTATTCTTCAGATATTCACAGCGCTCCTTCTTCTCCAGGAACGCTGGGTCCTATTGGAGTGTTAACAAAAAACGGAAACAAGAAAGAACGTGCATTAAGAGTCATCGGCATTACCATTTGCAAACACTTTGCCGGGGATACAACAGACACAACAGTACAGTCATGCGCCACTTAACGTTTTGCCGAACGACTGACCACATATACGACGCCGGTCCCATAACATTATAATGGAGCTGAAAAATTCTAATTGACCAGCGACATCGTAATGTCGTAGCGCAACGTGTTACTCGCGCGTTTGTGGCGCTGCTGCTGTAAACAAGCCTACTGCGCTGCCAGTCGTACAAAAGTATAGCACATACAATTATGCACAATACATAATACTTGATAATAAACGCCTGTTATTGGTTTATGTATTTACCATACTGCACTTCTTGTTATTTTAGTGTACTTATAAAAAGTTTACTGTAAAACAGTATGCTGTTATGCCAGCAGCAGCATCAAATCTCTTGTTTACTACGTTTATTCACTGTATCGAGGCTATACATTTATTCATTTAGCAGACGCTTTTCTCCAAAGCGACGTACATCTCACAGAAAATACAATTTATTTGTTCATTACATGAGGAGAAAGAGACATAGCTGCAGGTGTGATTAAGCTAAGTACAGTTAGTTTGTTTCCTTCACCATATGCACCTATGTTCATCACACAAGTAGCTGCATAAGCCAGAAGCCTATACCACCTAGGTGTGTATAAGTACACTATAATCAAGGCTATATCACTTAGGTGTGTATAAGTACACTATCTGATCGAGGCTATACCACCTAGGTGTGTATAACTACACTATGATGACATGTCGATGAAACTGCCTAATGATTCCACTTGCTGAAACAGTCAGTCTAGTGACTTCGGTGAGAAGCCCTGTTGGAAGATGTCATGGTGCCTGAAAGCCCCCCATCCCACTCCACTCCACTCCACTCCACAGCCCATTGTTCAGGAGCACAAAGCAGAGCGGCAGCTGAGCTCTTCCACTATGGGTCTGCTGCACATTTACAGCAGCAGGTTCAGCACACGTGACACACTTACGTTCTTCTTGCGCTCGTACTCCTGGAGGATTCTGTTGATTCGGTCGAATTCCTGGAAGAAATGAAAGGTTCGCTTTCATAAAGAAACAGGACTTCCTCTAAGAACCACAAAAATAAGGGGCAACCTGTAGCACAGTGGTTACAGCTCTGTTTTTGGACCCAAAGGTTGCAGGTTCAAATCCCACCTCCAGCTGTAGTACCCTTGAACAAGGTACTTACCCTGATTTGCGCCAGTAAACTTACCCAGCTGTATAAATGGGTAAATAATTATAAAGCAGGTGAGCTAAAGGAATATGTAAGACAATGGCATGGGGTACTGGTATGACAGCCGAAAACAATCTGTCCTATCACTAAGCAGTGCAATTCCAGTTGGCTGTGCTTCTTTCTTTTGCATTAACCTTGCTAATCATTTTAAGTCATCTTTTACTAACAATTTCTTTCTTGTTGAGTGTCGTTTCACTATGATAAGGCGCGAGGCGGCAGCCAGCCGACCTTCATATCAGCACCTCATGCTGACTGAAGCTGATGACCACCTGCCACGATGGACGAGATGTACCTTTGTGAACCGGGACATTAAGTTAACACTCAGCTACAATGTTATTATTAGTTGTAAATTGACTTAAACATGTTTTTTAATCTAGAATGCCCATAAAGGGTGGGGGGGGGCAGCCACTGGCACTTGGACCCCCAGAGGTTTTTTTTTTCCCCCCTCCCTTGACTCTCAGTCGAGAGTCTTTTGTTCAATTTGTGAACAATTTCATCTATGTAATTAAACTGAAGCTGCTGAAATGGTGCGAACAGCATCTAATGTCATCATCGCCAGAAGTGCGGAACTGCGGAAACACCGTCTACGTTCAAGAAGGGTCTGAAAACTCACCTCTTCCACACTCGCTTCGCCCAAGATCTCTCCAGCTCATGAATGGTGTAAATGTTCATGCACCATAACTTCATGAGCATCCCCAGATAAGCCTTTACACAGCCGCTACTCCTGTACTGTATGTGATTGTTTGTGTATCTTATTATTATTTAAAAAAATTTGATAGGAGGTTATCGGGATTCATCTATTCTGCGTTTTATGCACCTACTCGAGCGATGAACCTCGGTACATCAAGTGGAAGGTAAACTAGTTTACTTAAGAGAAACATGTCTGCAGCAATGTCTCTTTCTATTAATGTAATGTACAAATAGTATTTTTGCTGAGATGTACGTCACTTTGGACAAAAGCATCTGCTAAATAAATAAATGTAAATGTAAGTGTTTATACTGGTCTGGACCATAGTAGAAGGTACAATGAATGCCTGGATATTCTCCAATTTATCTTTTAAAGAAACTACATAAACTCTTCATGGATGTTGTGTTTCTCTAGCATACAGTCAAATGTCTGATTTGTTTTGTCTTCTGCCTTTGTTCAGCTCCCTGTGTTACTGTATGAGAGGAGCTCGATAAAAATACACTGAATTGAACTGAATGTGTACATGTAGGTCACTGAGCTGAATATCTCATATCCATTTACTGGGTCACAAAGTAAGACATATAGGAAACAGAAGGATTATTATACAGTAACTGGAAAGTTACTCAGCATTAAGGGAGCTGGTACAGCATCCTGTACAGCTCAGAATGCAGAAACAATAATGCAGAGGAAGAAAGGGAGCAGGAGGAGGAGGAGCACAAACCTTCTGACTGCCGGGGTGTTGTGGCAAGCTGTGCATCAGCGCGTCCATCTCATCAAACTTCCGCAGTACAGCTTGAACCTCGGCGTGCAACTCTTTGTACTCGGCATACTGGTCGTTGAACACCGCCTTGTACTGATCCCGTTCTTCGTCCGACCGGATGGTGGGGTACTTCCTGTTCCGCACGGGAAACACCCAGTACTCACACAATGGTAAACGAACTGGACTCGCGAGCAACACTAGGGCTTCCCAAAAGAAGGACGATATAGACATCCTTACAAGCCGCCAAGCTCCTTACAAGAGAAAACCTGGCACCTAGGGTCCTATGTTCCCTGGCGCTGTCATGACGACAACACCAACTGCAGTATGTGTGGCATTTTTTAAGGTGATGAACCATTTCCTCCCAATTTCCACAGTTTTTCCGAGACCAACATCTAGTGGAAAGGAGCAGCAAGAGCATGAATCTCCTCTTATGTGCATCACGTGAGCTGTGTGCTTCTTCACGAGCTGCAGGTGAACTGGGTAACACGCTTGGAGAAGAGTTTATCAGCCATTCCCACCCCCAGACTCAGAGGCACTTGGCATCCCAGCCACCTCACCTACCCAGGAGAACACAGCATTCTTCACAAATGGCCAGAGTGTGTGTGTGTGTGGGGGAGCCTCATTTTCCACTGGTCTTTAGGAGCCATCTGTGCACTCCAACACTAAGGAGGGCTACTTTTTGAGTTCCTGGCGGAAGGAAACAAACACTTACTGGATGTAGTCCGGCATGACCACAGGTTTTGGAATGTGTCCAGAAGGAATGTGTCCTCGGAGGATTTCTGGTTGCATCTCCTTGGCAACTGGTTCCATTTCCACAGCGACTGACGGTGCCTGCTTGGGCTTGGGGGCTTTGTAGGGCCCATCGACCTGGGAAGCGAGAGCGTACAACCAGAACAAGGCAAGTGCAGAGCCTGTGCAACAGAAAGAGCTCCTTTAAAAGAAACTGGCACAGCGGTTCTCTTGAACATACATCCTAGTATGTGATGACAGTGCGTTCAGCTCAACGTGACTGAAGTGGGCTGAGAAATAATATGGTTCCTATCAGAATAACAACCGCTTCCTAAGCCAACAATGCCGAATGACACGATAAACCACATAAGCAACTTCACTGGAGCGTCTAATCCATTTTTACTAATATTTGTATATATTGGAGGATTACATTTAACTGTGACAAATTAAAGGAAAAATACCCAAGTCATTACCAAGGACCTTGGAACAGATTCCGTTGTCTTCATCTGATAAACACATACAAAAGAAACGGGGGGGAAGGAGAGGAGGACATGTCAGACTGCTACAAATACATAATTGTTTTGTTAGAAATATCTGTAAGACAAAGAAGGTTGAATGTTGACAACGAAACAAATTACAAATAAGAGTAATACCACTGCACTGTCAGAGGTTAATATAATTAAACAATAATAAAATAAACAACAATTGACGTATCCTGCAAAACGAGTATATCTGCGTTTGCCAGAGAGTGAGAGAAAGGTCTCCTGAAGCTGGTGCGCTGCCACATCTACAGAAACATGCAGACACAGTGCCCCGAAGCAGCGTCCTCATAATTCATGGGTAAGACACGTGGCTGAATGGACGCTGCGTATGATGTGAACCGCACGACGCCTCTTCTTTGGCAAAACCCGCACTGACAAATATGACCATTGTCGTGCTGCAAATTGACCGCTGAACGCTGGAGCAACTCCAGGTAAGTACCTTGTTTAAACGGTACAGTAGCAAGGCCCTCGGGAGATGAGCCAGCAACCAAATTTGCGGTTGTCAGGCTGGGAAACGGGGAGAGCGTGGCACCGCGCCGCCCGTTCCCCCAACCGCTTGTCGCATCGCGAGTGCCGAGTGTGTACCGCAGATGTGCGAATGCCACGGGGCCTCACCTCGAGACCCAGGCTCTCTCTGAGTCTGCGGGCAACTTCGTGTCTCCACAGCTTCAGGCAGACGATGGCCCCGATCAAGTAGATGAGCATGGTGATGAAGAGGAAGATGATGGCGGCCGTCTGACCGGCCTCCCTGCGACAGAAGGCGCCGTTGATCCCGTTGTTGAAAACAGGGTAGTAGCACAGACCGCCCCGGATGGTGTCCCTCACGTAAACGATGCCCGCTGCCATGTAGAGCACCGCCAGCACCAGGTTGATGACAAACTCGGTAAGGGGCCACCAGTTGGAATCGAGCAGAATGGTGCGATAATACATGGTCATTCCCAGCACCAGCACGATCACCGTCACCACCCAAGCCAGTCCGGCCACCACCAGGACGAAGGGGGTCTGCGGCCCTGCGTAATAGGAGCCGCTGGAGCCTCCGTATATGCCGAAGGCTTGCGGCTGAGAGTAGCCGAACATGTTGAACCACTCGTTGTCTTTGTGCACGTAAGCGCAGACGCAGGCGAACACGGCTGCCCCGAGCAGCAGCTCCACGCAGCCCAGGATGCGCAGCAGGCCGGCCCAAGACTTCATGTAGGCGTAGCGCATGTTGTACTCCTCGACCCTCTCGCTGTAGGTGAGCGCCGTGCGCACTGTGTGCCCGTCGATGGACTCCAGCGGGTCGTGGAGCAGCAGGGCCTGCTCCTTGTGGGAGCCGTAGCTGCCGCCTGAGCCCCCGTATGGGTCCCGGTAGGAGCCGGGAACGAAGGGAGAGTGCGGGGGCGAGCAGCGCACTCCGCTGCTACTGCTGTTACCGCCTTTGTTCTCTGACATCACGGACCTTGGCTTGCTGCTCCTGCTCTTGCTACTGCTACTGCCCCGGAAGAAATTCTTCCAAGAATCAGGAATGAACCGGTGGACGGGCTTGATGTCGGCGGTGTCCACGTTATCCTCGCTGCCGCTGGGGTCAAACTCTGGTCCCACGGGCGGCTGCTCTGGGAGGGGAGGAGGCGGCAGCGGGTCTGAGCTTAGGGCCAGCTCGCTCTGCTGCTCCAGAAGGGTGGGCTCATCGTCCCGCCGCAAGGAGCCCACGGGGACCTGGTCATAGTGGGGTGCGTCTCGGGCCCGGTTAAAATGGGCAAACGAGGGTCCGGTAGACATGGGTGCTGTGGCGTCAAGCCCTGAGGACAGGGGAAAAGAACGGGCCTCAGAGCAGCTCCTCTTACATTTGGCAGTTACCACTGCTGTTTTTGTCAATTCACTGGCCTTCACTGAGCAGTTCATATAGCGATGTTACAACGAAAACGCCAACTGTGGACTCCCTTTTATTTCATGGGCTGCGGAACAGCCGCTACGCTGAAATCCTTTGCTGTCGCTCCTGCTGCTACTGTGTTCACTTCTCCTCGCTACAGTAGTGACACCACCAGTTGCAGATAGGGTTGGTACCTTGCTCAAGGGTGTGACAGCTGGAGGTGAGACTGGAACCTGCAAACTTTGGGTGCAAAGAGATTTCTATAGTATGGACCAGCTTATATTTTTCTGCTTATTCATCCAAAGAATCTAAAGATGTAAAAAATGTGGGAGGAAAAGGCAAAAACCTCATTCAAGCTTCTCATTTCAGTTAAATGTATCACTCCAGCCCACATTAATTACGTGCCATGTCGTTTCTTACAAGAACGATACCGCCCGCCGGTGCAGTGTTGTGCAGCAGGGACTGTTCATGTAACACGACAGCTACAACTTGTCAATTTATTGTTTATGTTTATGCTGCAGGGTGTGGTGGTGCAGTAGGTTGGACCACGGTCCTGCTTTCCGGTGGGTCTGGGGTTCAAGTCCCGCTTGGGGTGCCTTGCGATGGACTGGCGTCCCGTTCTGGGTGTGTCCCCTCCCTCTCCGGCCTTACGCCCTGTGTTACCGGGTAGGCTCCGGTTCCCCGTGACCCCGTATGGGACAAGCGGTTCTGAAAATGTGTGTGTGTTTACGCTGCTTCATTGTAGCGGACGCTTTACTTCAAAGCGACTTCCAGTGAACACTATTTAGTGTTACCAGGCCACACCTTATTCACCACGGTGAATTACACCGCTTACAATGAGTGAAAGACACTCTCTCCGGAAATGGGCTGCATCAGTCACGCCGAGAAACGCTGCTTTAGAGGCCGAAGGGCCAGGAAACAGGTCACCTTTATATTTCACCTGTACTAATGTAGCTGATGTTGTTCTCTAAAGTGACTTAAAGTTTACTAACAACTACAGTGCCCTCCACTAATATTGGCACCCTTGGTAAATATGAGCAAAGAAGGTTGTGAAAAATTGTCTTATGTTTAACGTTTTGATCTTTTCAAAAAAATTCACAAAAAACACTCTGCCCTCATGGATATCAAACAATTGCAAATGCAACACAGGTTTATCCCGCAAAAAAAAAAAAAAAACTTTCTTAAATATATATGTGGCACAATTATTGGCACCCCTATGAATTCATATAAGAATAATATATAGTATATTCCTATTATCCCAAAATTAATGTTTTAATTAATAAACTTCCTACAAAGCTTAGTAATCCATCATCAACAACCACTTCTCCCGAGAGGAGTCGCGGTGGGCTTGGCCGGGTCCCACTCTCTGGTGGGTCGGGGGTTCGAGTCCCGCTTGGGGTGCCTTGAGACGGAGTGGCGTCCTGTCCTGGGTGTGTCCCCTCCCCTTTCAGCCTTGTGCCCTGTGTTGCCGGGTTAGGCTCCGGGTTGCCGTGACCCTGCTTGGGACAAGCGGTCTCAGACAGTATATGTGTGTGTGTGCATACTTTCTTTAACAACATGCAAAACCCTTACTGTAATACTGTAACTTTTTGCAAAAGGAATACTTGGAAATCTAAAATATGCTCTTTCCCACTGACACTAATGCAGAAGACATTAAGTAACAGCCTAAAACAAATATTTTTGTGAAACACCTAAGAGTAAGACTTTTGCACCGTACTGTATTTTATGTATTGTACAGTCGTTTCTGCTATATTGGCACAGATGTGTGCAAAGTCACAAAATAAAAACCACAGGGCTCATGGGGAAAACAGCATTGGGGCGAATCACTCAAAATGAACAAATTCATCAAAAACATGACCAATTTTACATTTACATTACATTTATTCATTTAGCAGACACTTTTCCCCAAAGCAACGCATATCTCAGAGAAAATTTTAATAAAAGATCTAACAAAAATGTTTGCACAGCTTAAAATGAGACATTCACAAGAAGGAAAAAGCTCAATAAATGTGATTTTACCTTGATGAAAGTGAAGGCAGCGTCGACGCACAGTTGACTCTTATGGCAGTCGTGTGAACAATTTCACAAGTTCTTTCAATTCGCTCGAGATGCTTTGTAACATCAAGCTTTCCTTCAAGTATTAAAGCTGTTCTTTTTTTCACAGCACGCTTCTTAGCCACATCCTCCATATCTCGCGTACATGCTTACTCCGATTTACTCAGTGATGTTGGGGGAAAACTGTGTACAAGCCAAGAGTATTTTGCGTTATGACGACATCGATCCCTTATTTACCGACCAGCAATGAGCCCATTCGCATTACAAAAACTCCCGCAGCAAGTAGCAGAAATGACTGTACGGCAGTATTAGAGGAGAGAACATCGCGAAGTTGAGTATTGTGAAAGCAGTACAAGCGTTTAATGTGACACCTTGAATCTTGGACTTCCTTCTCCCAGAAACAATAAATATGGACACATTGCACAGTATTTACTGTTTAAAAAAAAAAAAAACAAAAAGAGATGCTGCCATAAGAAGTGGCCCCACATGATCAGTTGAAGCAGCTGAAGAAAAGCTCCAGCAGTGCACATTTAAGAGAAAAAGCCGTTAGTCCCACAGTCGGGGCTGAAGAAGCCACATCTGGCAAAGGAAGCACCGCCGACCACCTCAGACACACGCACACCACAACCGCAACAGCGGCGCAGCTTTTGCCACATTTGCTGTGCGCGAGACGGCTACCGTTCGGGGCGCAGCGCGAAAACCCCCGTGCCCAGCGCCTGCGCCTGGGACCTCCCGACAAAGCCGTGGCCCGGGACGCGCGGAGCGGCCGAATTCGGCCATAAACCTTGCGGGCGCAGTCACTCGGCAACACTTACGTTGCCGTTGGCCGTCAGTTGCGCGGGCAAACGCAGCCGGGCCCCACACACCTGTTGGGAGAGCGAGAGCAAGTTGAGGGCCAACGTGGCGTCTCTCAAGGCGGAACGCGTTGCCGGACGCAGCCGTGCGACACAGCTTCACGTCACGTCACGTCACGTCACGTCACGCTTGCGGCCCGCGTGACGCGTCGCTCGGCTTCAGGCGGGACCGAAGACACGCGACCCCTTCATTAGTCGTTTCTTTCTGCTCACGGTACACACAGCAAGAAGTGGCACTTTCCCACCTCACACCGTACCGCACCATGCCGTACCATGGACCGACACACTTGTCGTTTTCCTCTCGCAGCGCGGCGTCAGGCCGCAGAAGAGACACCAAACGGGAGCGACGCACGACAAGACGGCGACGCCTGAGGCAAGGAACCGACAGAAGTGACCAAAGCGTCACAAGCGATGAAGGAAAGAGGAGGAACGAAAGGAACAAAAGGCTCATTCGCAACAGTGACACTCCAGTACGCTACTAGTCGTATACCGTCCTTCGTACCACAGCGAACAAACAGGCGCCTTTCGTTTTACATCATTTACACTCGTACGTTCGTTCGTTCATTCATTCATTATTCAACTGATGCTTTCCTGCAGTGATGATGTACAGCACTTACGCTGATTTACCTTATTTACCCCCTTTACAGCTGGGTCATGTAAACGGACCCACTGAGGGGCCGGTAAAGCACCTGTTGTTCGAAGCCACTACAGCTGGAGTGACACTCGAACCTGCGACCTTTGCTTTGGGTCGGAAGGCGGCAGTTCGTAGCAGTGAGTGAGCGGGTACAAATTTTACCTTTACTTACAAGTTACTTGTACCTACTTTTACCTCCTGCGTACCGTACGTACGCCGGTGTCGAGCTACTCACTCAGGCTGCTAGTTGTTCACACACGACTCGTCTCGAGCTGTGTGACTTTTTACCTGTGTGAGAACAGACCGCGCGGGAAGGAGCACAGCGTCACGCTCACTCGGCACACGCGACACGAACGCGCGGGCGGGCGGGCGCGTGCGGGAACACGCGGCGCCGGGAACACGCGCAGCCTCCTCCTCCTCCTCGCCTCCTCGTCTCGCGCCGCCAGAACTTAGCCGCTGGAGCCGCGCGCGCTTCCGCCTTCCATTCTTGGCCAAGTTGACAAAACACATGTCCAAGTTCTACCTAAAAGTAACTAGTAAAGACGGCGCCGTTCGTCTCTCGAGTCGAGGCGTCGCTGTTGCTGCTGAGTCGAAGAACAAGAAGAACTAAGAAGAAGAAGAACTTGACAATTCCGAACTCGTGCACCTGACTGACAGTCTGACTGGACTGTCCGAACTTCGGACACACACACAGCAACTACTGGCCCAAATGGTTACTTTAGCAGAGTCTTCGCGTCAGTTCGTACTCTTGGAAATTATCTTGTGACTTTACGATGTCTTTCTTACCTGTTCGCGAAATCTGCCCTTTGTTCTCTGAAAAGTCCTCGCTCCCGGCGCACAGGTTTACGGGCTACAGCAACACGGTCACGTGACCGACCCATCCCTGGGCATGACGTCACCGAAGGGTAGCGCTGCGCACTTACCTGGTGTGTGTGGGTGTGTGTGTGTGTCGTGAAACTACACACCACGTGAGCGGACGGTCGGGCTCTGTGTGCGCGCGGTGCTGAAACTGTGCTAAGACTGCGGTGTGGCAGTTTCGGTGTTCTTTACCGCACTTCTTACCACATTCCATATCCATAGATACCGCAGTCCTTACCGCTACCACACTTTTACCACGAGCCGAGTTGCGCAGAAATTTATTGCTTTGTTGCAGTTATGTTACGTATTATTATTTTGCATAGGTCACCTGTGTCCGTGAGTGTAACATATCCAGCCACTTTTGGTAATTGAATTGCTATTTACTTTTTTAGTATTTCTGCTACTATTTATACTCTCGTGTTTGTATACTCTGTAAATACATTTATTGATTCTGTAACTCCGTGTCAGCTCTTTGTTTGTCCGTAAAATACTGGAGGCACGTAGAACCACAGAAAATTCCTAATACCAAAAACAAAAGCGATTGTGATTCAAGTTCAACAAGTTCCAGTGCTTTTATTATTATTCATTGTCGTCCCTCTATAGCTCGTACGGTGGAACCAAATGTCGTTTCTCCGGCAGCGCGGAGCTGCGACAGAGAAGAGCACGCCGGACACTTTGGTAACTTGATTCTCATTCTGACTGATGATGTACGTCGCTTAGTTTCGAGAAAATTCTCTGCTACACGAAGGGAACAAACGGACATGGACACGTTAATGTTTCCAACTGAATTATCATCTCCGGCAGCGCGAGCAAATGTATCTGTGCGAAGCAGCGTTGTGTACAGTAGAGGTGTGTCTGCGTCCCACTGAAACGTGTTACGCTCCGTTGTAGATGAGAACAAACGCACCTACTAGTGTTCACAGGGGAAGCGGAGGAAACACAAGTGGTTTACATAAATTAATGCAACATTCATTATGAGAGGAGGCACGAGCAGCGCGAACACGCGGAAGTAATGGCTCTGCCTCTGGGCCCGAAAAGGCTCGTTTCTTACGCGCCTTAATAACCTGAAAAACCGGCTTTGCCTGCGACCGACACCGTGTTCAGGCCGCACAGCCGCACAGCGCTCGTTCCCCGCTCCTGCCGCTAGGGGCGCCCTCGAGTAGCGCACAGGAGACACATTGTATCAACTGTTGCTCATCAAAAACGGCGAGCGGGCGCGACGACCTCCCAGGTAGAGGAGGGTCAAGATTACTCGGCATATTTAGACAGATCAGGTCCCTCCGTGTACGTTGCGTTCATTCATTTTTTAATTCGAAATTGAAAAACAAAATGAGAATTACGATGCCTTCATTCGTTTTTTTCTTTAACAATGAAAAACAAATTATGAATTGTTTAAAAACCATTTTTTTGCTCAAAACGTGAAATATTTAAAATGTGCTTCATGATTTAGCTTTTACCGTCTTGTTTTTTGACTTTGAGTTATTTCGTTTTGTGGTATCTTAAGTTGAAAAACCCCCATGTAAACTAAATGAAATCGCGCATAATCCATCATTGACTTCGTTGAACCTGCGGCCTTCGCTCCGAGTTAGTGATCATAAGTGAATGTGGATCACTGGGTGCTTTTCAAAAGCAGCAAGAGAGTGACAGTAAGTGAGTAAGGGAGGATGACATGTCCACAGAGAAAATGATCAGCAGGATTTATTTTTCACGTGCTACTTCTTAAGACTCTTATTACTAATGAAGTGCAGCTGTTAAAGCACCACAAAGTGGTATCTGGCTAGCGGCAGCAGCGCACCATGACACAAACGGTTCAGTCATCATATTTGGTATTGTGACAGTCTGAGCTCTACACTTAGTATGCGCACACACACACACACTTTCTGAACCGCTTGTCCCATAAGGGATCACGGGGAACCAGAGCCTAACCTGGCAACTCGGCGTAAGGCTGGAGGGGGACACACCCAGGACGGGACGCCAGTCCGTCGCAAGGTACCCCAAGCAGGACTCGAACCCCAGACCTACCGGAGAGCAGGACCTGGGCCAACCCACTGCGCCACCGCACCCCCCACACTTACTATGATTAAACAAAAAGAGAAAGTTAATAAACAAGTCCTTTTCTTTTCTGTGTGTGCTCAGAAACAATAAAAAGCGTTTTTTCTCATTCTTCTGCAACGTACACGGACCCCATTAATGGCATCTTATGTTTTCTTTACCTCAATAACAATACATCTCAGTGGAAATGTGAAGTTATTTAGAGTTTGATGGAATTCGAACGCTGGGTCTTTCAGCCAAAAGTTTAAGCGGTTCAATCCGATTATTCCAGTCACTTTTTATAGCTGTGCGTGTCCTGAGTGATGACTTTTAGTTTTTACATTTCCCTTCCTGGATCGAGGCCTTTGTGTGGCGGAAGGGCTTGCGTGATCTAGGGATCTCCAGAGCTATGTTGTCAGGAGCATCATGCTCCTGCTAGGGTCTCCCAAGGCGAACAGGTCTGGAGTGAAGATCCAGACTAACACGATCCAAAAACCTCCATGGAAAAAGTAAACAGGAGCTCGTTTACCCTGCCCGGAATAGGATCACCGGGACCTACCTCCGGAGCCGGGCCTGGGGGTAGCGTTCCTAGGCGAGCGCCTGGTGGCCGGGCAGCCCACGTAGCCCAGCTGGGCCCAGCCCGAAAAGGCATCAGAGGGGGGCCATTTGGGCCCACCACCTGCAAGGTTCAGCATGGGTCGGGTGCAATGTATACCTGACGGTAGGAGGGGGCAGGGTGGCGCATGGCGTCGTAGTCCCTCGTGACAGCAACTGGCTCTTGGTAGGTGGAATGTCACCTCACTTGGGGGGAAGGAGCCGGAACTGGTGCGGGAGGTTGAGACATACCAACTAGATATAGTTGGGTTCACCTCCACTCACAGTGTTGGCTCTGGAACCAAACTCCTCAATAGGGGGTGGTCCCTCTCCTACTCAGGAGTTGCACGAGGTGAGAGGCGCTGGGCAGGTGTGGGGATACTCACAAGCCCCCGGCTGGCTGCCATACAATTGGAGTTTGCCCCGCTGGATGAGAGGGTCACCTCAATGCGCCTTCGGGTCGCAGAGAGGAAAACTTTGACTGTTGTGTGTGCTTATGCACCAAACAGCAGTTCAGAGTATTTTGCCTTCTTGGAGAAGGTGGGTGGGGTTCTGGACAGGGCCCCACCTACAGACTCCATAGTCCTGCTGGGGTACTTCAACGCTCACGTTGGCAATGACTGGGAAATCTCGCGGGGGGTGATTGGGAAGAACGGCTTGCCCAATCTGAACCCGGATGGTGAAATGTTATTGGACTTCTATGCTAGTCATGGTTTGTCCATAACAAACACCATGTTCGAACACAAGGATGCTCATAAGTGTACTTGGTACCAGAGTTCCTTGGGCCAAAGGTCAATGACCGACTTTGTAGTGGACACTCGGGTGAAGAGAGGTGCTGAGCTATCAACTGATCACCATCTGGTGGTGAGTTGGATCAGATGGCAGGGAAAACTAATAGACAGACCTGGTAGGCCCAGGCGTTTAATGAGGGTATGCTGCGAATGACTGTCAGAGGACCTTCTCCGGAATGATTTTAACTCGCACCTCTGGGAGAGCTTCTCCCATGTCCCGGAGGAGGTAGGGGACATGGAGTCTGAATGGACCCTGTTCAAAACCTCCATTATGGAAGCAGCCAGGCACAGCTGTGGCCAAAAGCTTGTTGCTGCCAGCCAGGGCGGCAACCCGAGAACCCGCTGGTGGACACCGGTGGTGAGGAAGTTGTCAAGCTGAAGAAGGAGGCCTTTAGGGCCTGGTTGGCTCTGAGGACTCCTGACTCAGCAGACAGGTACCAGCAGGCGAAAAAGGCAGCAGCAGCTGCAGTTGCAGAAGCAAAATCCCGGGCATGGGAGGAGTTTGGAGAGGCCATGGAAAACGACTATCGGTCGGCTTCGAAGAGATTCTGGAGAACCATCCGGCAGCTCAGAAGGGGTCGGAGGAGTTTCGCTCAGGCTGTGTTTAGCAGGAGTGGAGAAACTCTGACCTCTGATGAGGACATTGTCGGGAGGTGGAAGGAGCACTTTGAAGAACTCTTAAACCCGAGTGATATGCCTCCCTTACAGGAGTCAGGGCCAGAGGCTTTTGGACTGTCAGAGTCCATTTCCCTGATGGAAATCACTGAGGTAATTGGTAAGCTCCACAGTGGCAAAGCACCGGGGGTGGATGAGATCCGCCCGGAAATGCTTAAGGCCCTGGATGTTGCAGGGCTGTCGTAGTTGACACGCCTCTGCAATGTTGCATGGACCTCGGAGACAGTGCCCTTGGATTGGCAAACTGGGGTGGTGGTCCCTATCTTTAGGAAAGGGGACCGGAGAGTTTGTGTTAACTATCGGGACATCACACTTCTCAGCCTCCCTGGGAAAGTCTATGCCGGGGTGCTGGAGAGGAGCCTCTGGCCGATAACTGAACCTCAGATTGAAGAGGAACAATGCGGATTCCGCCCTGGCCGTGGAACAGTAGACCAGCTTTTTACCCTCTCACAGATAATTGAAAGGGCATGGGAATTTGCTAATCCAGTCTACGTGTGTTCTGTGGACTTGGAGAAGGCCTGTTTCCCGGGAAATTCTGTGGGAGGTGCTTCAGGACTATGGGGTACCGGGGCCACTACTGTGGGCCATTCTGTCCTTATACATACGGAGCGAAAGCTGTGTTCGCATACTTGGCATTAAGTCAGGCCTGTTCAGTGTGGGTGTTGGACTCCGCTAAGGTTGTGCCTTGTCTCCACTCCTGTTTGTGGTTTTCATGGACAGGATATTAAGGCGCAGTCGAGGTCAGGAGGGTATTCTGCATGGGAGTCGGAAGGTGACGTCTCTGCTTTTTGCGGATGATGTTGTCCTTTTGGCACCATTACATGGTTGCCTCCAGCACGCACTGAAATGGTTTGCAGCCGAGTGTGAAGCGGTGGGGATGAGGATCAGCACCTCAAAGTCTGAGTCCATAGTTCTCTCACGGAAAAGGATGGTATGCTCCCTCCAGGTAAGGGGAGAGTTTTTGCCCCAAGTGGAGGAGTTCAAGTATCTTGGGTCTTGTTCACGAGTGAGGGAAGAAGGGAGCGTGAGATCGGCCACAGACTGGGAGCAGCGGCAGCAGTAATGCGGTCGCTGTGCTGGACTGTAGTGGTGAAGGGGGAGCTGAGCCATAAGGCGAAGCTTTCCATTTACCGGTCGATCTACGTCCCTACCCTCACCTATGGTCATCAACTTTGGGTGATGACCGAAAGAGTAAGATCGTGGATACAAGCGGCCAAAATGAGTTTTCTCCACAGGGTGTTGGGACTCGCTCTCCGTGAAAGGGTCAGGAGTTTGGACATCCGGGAGGAGCTCAGAGTGGAGCTGCTACTCTTCTACATTGAGAGGAGCCAGTTGAGGTGGTTCGGGCATCTGATAAGGATGCTCCCTGGGCACCTCCCTTTGGAGGTATACCTGGCACGGCCAACTGGGACGAGGCCCCTATATCTCACAGTTGGCCTGGGAACGGCTGGTTGCGGGGGACAGGGGCGGCTGAGCCTCTCTGCTGCCATCGCAACCCTTTTAGGACAAGCGCGACAGAAGGTGAGATGAGATGAGACATTTCAAATTGCGCTTCATCATGTAGGATTTCCTTTTGAAGCGTATTATTTGCATCTGTACAAGAACGAGACAACTTTGTTTGTATTTACAATTTGATTGCATCTGGAGTTTTTGCTGTTGTCGTTATACGACAGTGTTCCAAGCTGTCGATAAATTAGCTTTATGTATTGTAATAGAATAATTGTTATAGAGGCCGATACAAACGTGTTGGAACAAGGAACGTTCAGCTAAAGTGCGGTGAGTTTCATACAGCAAAGTCCGTATTCCAAACTTTAGAGTGCCACTGTTAAGTTCAAATAGCAAAGTTCCAGAGAATCGAGAAGTAAAATTTAAGGCGAATTACAAGAACGAAATTGACGAAAACCGGACTCCGGGACGTGACGGCTGTGGTCGCGCGGTGTGACGTCATCAGAGAGCGCCTCGCACTCGCGAAGAGTGTCGTCTCAGACAGCGTAGCTCGAGGTGCCACTTATGCAAATATGAGCAACAGAAAGAAAGAAAAAGCGAGGGGGCTGCAAAGTGTGCTCTTCGAAATTTAAAATCTGAATATCGTCGAGGTAAGACGTGTGTACTTTGTGGTGAACGCGAAGCACAAAGTGCACCGGCTTTTATTTATAATCAGTTGAGTTGTTGTTGGTTGTGGTGTTGTTTGGAAAACGAAAGAGCAGTTCGTTGCTGCTTCTTTTTCGCGGCCTTAAATTAATGTATCGGCGACAGGACGCGAGCCGCCGCTGCCAAAAGGGAGCATTCATTGAGAACTTGTGAAGTTCAAGTTGTTTATCGTGTTTTAATTCAATAAATTATTCGGTTCATTTATTAGCCTAGGCGCTTCTACGACGCCGGACGTGACAGTTCAGTTGTCCTTTACAGTAAACGTCACGTTTGCTCGTTTTCGAACGAAATGTTTCTAAATGCTTGGTTGGCCAGAGTTGTCGAGAAGAGAGAGTCGCTCGTAATACGTGCTGTTCCTGAAGGTAGAAGTAAGTAAAGTACCTCACCGCGGGTCGCCGGCAGCGGCAGCAGCAGCAGCAGCGGCCAGCAATGCTCGTCCCTCGTCGCTCGCGCTCACCCGCTGTCCGCACCGTCTGTCTCTCTTTCAGGGCCGTTGATTCGGTGAATGTGGCCGTTTATAAAGCATCGCGGTTGATAATGTCCAAACTTCCCGTGGAAGGAAAGGCGTCATCGAGCAAAGTGAGTCAGTGTCTGCTCTCGTTACTTTGCTTTACTTACTTGTTTACGTTGGTGTTGTTTTTGTCACGTGTGTCGCGGCTCCTTCTTCTCTCCTCCTGCAGTCCGGTAGCTGGGTCGAGCCCTCCTTCGGTGAGCTGTGCGGGGGGTCCCGTCTGAAGCTGCCCTCCTCGCTGGAGAAGGACCTTCGCTGCTCGGAGGCCAGAAGCAGGAAGACGAAGACGAAGACGTCGTCGTCGTGCGACTCCGACGACGCCGGAATCAAGAGAAAGTTAAACTCGTGCGCGCCTGAGCCTGAGCCCCGGGGCCGTCCCAGTAAAGACGTCGCTCGGCGGGATGTGTCCTGGGTGGACAAACACTCGCCTCGCACCCAGGTCCGCTACGCTGTCCCCGCTCGCACGGCTGCCGCCGGCGTGCTGTACGCCTCCTTTATTCAGCGGACGCTTTATGCCTCGCGTTTTTCAGCACCGTGCCTTGAACAGGTGTCTGCGGCAGACCTCTGGTTACCCTTTTGCTCCCTTTATTGTTCAGGGGGACCTTGCAGTTCACAAAAAAAAGATCGAAGAGGTGGAGACCTGGCTGAAGCTGCACACGTGCAATGGCCTGGAAAAGGTTTGAGCGTGATAGGAATTTTGTATCGGGAAATAATGTTTATTAGCTCACAAACTCAGGGCTTTGATAGTGCTGTCATGTATGAGGATCGGAAAATTATCCTTTTTGTGCAACACGCTTATTATTCAGTACAACATTTTTGCCCATTACGTGTCTCTTTTACTTCCTCGAGCTGCACAGCCTTCGGAGGATATGACCGCCTGTAAATGCTGCTTGTAACTGTCGCTCCTGGGTGCTTTGAGTCGTTTGACAATTACTGGGAAGCAGCTTGCTGTTCATGACGTTATGAAAGCATGTATATAATAATGATAAAATTTCATCAAGTAAACCTACATATAATAGTGTGCATGGATTGGCTTGTGGAAGATGAAAATTTATATATCACATCTAATGTTATGAGTATTGAGAAAATTAAAACGCAGTGTGTCTTGCCGTCTCTCGCTCAGCTGCTTGACCCATCTTTCAAATGCACTTTCGGTTTATTACACCAGACTGAATCTCACAGGCCTGGACCTGATGTCAGAGACTAGATATATGAAAATCCAGACTGATTGACAATAAGTGGTATTGATAATTGGGGACTAGGAATGTAAAAAAATGTGAGATTGAGTAAGGTTGGATGAGTGTATCAAAAAATTTATTGGTGTTATCCTTGTTATGCATAAATACACCTTTTATTTGGGTATTTTAATTTTCGGTGATTTTTTTTTTTTTTTTAAACTGGAGAACAGATTCGTTTGTGAGAAAAAATGGCAATAAATGAACCCCATTGTGTGAGTAATGGCTCTGCTATTGAACTCTCTACAGGCTGGTGCCATACTGTTACTGACTGGTCCCTCTGGGTGTGGGAAGACAGCCACCCTTCAGGTGTTGACTCGAGAGTTGGGCTACCAGGTTCAGGAGTGGTCCAATCCCTGCAGTGTTAGTGAGTTCAACACAGAGCAGTCCTACCTGCAGACCTTTGACCCTGGTGAGTCTCTGCCGAGATCTTCTCTGTGTGGCACAGTGGTTACAATCCAGTCTTGTTAAGTCACAAGTTCGAATCCCTGTAGAAAGTAGTCCCCTATAGTTCACACAGATTCCTGTGTGAACTAACTTTTATTTCGAAGCAAGTTTCGAGTCCCGATCTTGTAGTCACAAGCAAGTTGGGTCGCGTAATAATTGGGAATCTGAGTATTGCCTTTAATGAAACAATGGTACAACCTGGTGTCTAGTACTGCTCTTTTCTGATAGTTTGGACTTGGGTGTGAAAGATTATTCTGTAGATTTAACTCTGAACAGAACCCGAAAGGGACCAAAAAGCCACACAACAGAGCTACAGTCTACCTTTTTATTGTGAACTGTATGTACAGATTGTAACATCAGCATTAAAACAAAGGTTCACACTGGAAAAGGCTCACCTTATTCTCATCATTGTTCAGCGTGGCAGTGATAGCACTGGCCATGCCTGTATCCAGCGTACCTCTTGAGGGTGTGTTCATCTATGGTGGTGTGATGATGCAGCTGCATTGCTCTCAGCTATGTGACAAAATGTTGTCAAACTTAATTCTCTGGTAATGCAGTATGAAATGAGTAGATGCAGTGCAGTATGTGCCTTAAGTCTGATTTTTAGTAAAGTCATCTGACTTAGGTCTCCTACCTCTGATCTGTTTTACAATTGACACACAATGGGCGGTATATATCACATTATTGATTAAATTGGTATCCGCAAGCTACCATTCTGTGGCCCTCAAAGATGCTGCCAAATGCAGGCAAAGGGCAAATGTCTCTTGGGTAACTTTTTACAGCTAATATTTCTAGTTTCAGTAACTTTTCTACCTTTTTAAAACTTCAGAGTCAAGGTTCAGCAGCTACTCTGGTAGCTCTCAGATAGCAGTGTTTCAGGAGTTCCTGCTCAGAGCCCATAAGTACAACTGCCTGCAGATGCTGGGAGAGAGTCACGCTTCTGCCAAAAAGATTATTCTTATTGAGGTATATATATATATATATCTACACTTTTTTTTTTCCCCCCTGCTTGTCAAGACTTCAAAATTATTTGGGCAATGTAGCATGTAGTGGAATATACTGCACAACTGAAGTAATTTTTTTCCTCATGATTGACAGGAGTTTCCTAATCAGTTTTACAGACGGCCCACATGCCTTCATGACATTTTGAGGTTGGAATTTTTTTAACCCCTTTAAGGTGACATGGAAATGAAATAGTATAATGGCATAAAGTATGTTTTTTTTGTTCTTTCCATGCATCCATGTATGTACCCAGGAGATTTGTCAGGACAGGCCGATGTCCCCTGGTCCTGATAGTCTCAGACAGCCTCAGTGGAGATGGGAACTCCAGGCTGCTTATTCCTAAAGATATCCAGGAGGAGCTTGGCATTTGCAATATAAGGTGGGTCCACTTTCACGTTCATTATTGCTTCACTGGCAATTACGTGTTTGTGTTATGTATTTGCACTTTATATAGTCTTGCGTAGTGTTCCATGTTGTACCATGGTCCTGGGAAAAACGACATTTCGTTCCACTGTATACAAGCTCTGTAGAGGAATGACAAGAAGAACCCACTTGACTTATAGATCTGCTCATTAGAAATGGCAGGCTTTTATTAATAGAGGAATAATTATTTAAATAATCTCAACTTCTCAAGGTAATCTCAACTTTGAACAAGGTACTTAACCTGATGGATTCTAACGTGTACATCATTTAATAAAGACAAAAAATGTAAAATTGTAAGCTATGCAGCTATTTAGAAAAATAGGTACAGATTTAGTGTGTGTCATTTGAGGTTATACCACAGATGACTTAACCAATGCTAAATCCTATTTTTCTAAGTAATTTTTCTGCTGGTTCAATTTTTTTTCCTGCTCTGGCTCTCAGTTTCAACCCTGTAGCACCCACCAGCATGATGAAGGTGCTCAACAGGATTGTAACCCATGAAGCAAGCAAGGTAAGACAACTCCTCCTGCATAGTGTTCTGTCCTCAAGGGCCTTCCTAGTATGTGCATCACAAGAATTAAATGTCAGAGAAAGATGCACAGTATGTTTAACACAACTTTCAATGTAGAAATTAAGCAAATGTGTGGTCAGATAACTGTCTTGTATGCTTGTGCCTTGTTAAGAGTGGAGGTCGGATCTCTATACCCAACAAAGCTACCTTGGAGCTTTTGTGTACAGGAAGCTCAGGGGACATCCGCAATGCCATCAATAACTTGCAGTTCTCATTCACAGGTAGGGCACAAAATAAAAGCAAATTTCAGATTTCGAATCTAACAGTGACTCAGTGATAGAATTATTGAGTTCTTTCTTTTGACAAAGTGCAGCCAGTTATCATGGTTCAAAATTCTGCTTATACATTTATAATTTTTATAGATCACTGTGTTCAAAGCAGCTTCTGGGCAGTGAAAAAAAACAAGTCAGAATCATCGTCATCTGGCAGAGGTACATCTAAAGCAAGAAGCAAGAGCAAGTCCGCCAAGGCCTCTGACAAACAGGATGACACCCAAGCTGTTGGAGGCAGAGATGTCTCCCTTTTCCTGTTTAGAGCACTGGGCAAGATCCTCTACTGTAAACGTAAGCTCAGTGTATAATATGTGTATAATATGGTGTCCACCATATCACAACACAACGTAACAACACGGTTTCCCTTTCTTATTATGTACCCTGCACCGAAGATGATGTGGGTTTTATCCAGGTCCTCTGATTACCCCCAGAGTCTAAAGACTTTTTTTTTTTTCTTTAGCCGACCCTGTAGACATGAAATTGCAAGTGCGTGTATTAAATCGCTCTGATTCTGCTCCATATAAAGTTAAAAATCATGGTCCAATCCTATCACCACATAAACCTTATACAGTATGTTACAGTAAACTTTTCTATAGTGCATGTCTCATCGCTCTCCTGTATAAATGTGAGACTTAAGGGAGTTTACTACAGTGTATGTTACAATGTAAATCACCTTGGTTCAAGGGTAGGTACTAAATAAGTCATTACAGTTTGCTTTGGAAAACAGGTAAAGCATCTGCTAAGTGAATGAATGTAAATGTCTTGAGCTGTTCAACTGTCGGGAGGCACGAGAAACCCAAATTTGGTCCTTGTAAAGGAAAACCAAATAAGTTGAAGCAGCGGCATTAAATGAAAGTCCTCGTGAAGAAGAATTTTTGTAACTCAAATGGGTGTATTTGATGGGGCTTCTGTACTTTTATTTGAATTCTCTAACAAAGGACTGTGTTTTGGGCTGTTGACAGGGCAGAGCAGTGGGGAGACCTGGGAACCCAGACTTCCTGCTCATTTATCAAGACACCATAGAGACATGCTACTGGTGGAGCCTGAGGTGGGTGGGAGGAGGGGGTACTTTTCATGCACAGTAATTATTAATGGAGTCTTAAGCATTAATATGGATTTGGGACCGAAGTTAACTTGCGACAAGGTTGTTGGAACGGAACCATGCTGTAAGGTGAGGAATACCTGTATTTTCTTTGTCGAAAGCTCAGTATTGCTGCTGTTGTCTTATGTTTTCTCCCTATTCTCCATTGACAGCTGGTTGTAGAGAAGTCCCACATGTCAGCTGAGCTCTTCAACCTCTACTTGCAGCAGAACTACATTGACTTCTTCTCAGATATAGACGATGTGGCTCAAGCCAGCGAGTACCTGTCTGATGCAGACTTCCTCACTGCTGACTGGAATGTGAGCCTCCATATTCACCTGGTCCTCAAAATCACATTTGTTTTCTTCCAAGAAATGTGCGTGATAACAGGTGTTCTTTGCTTTTACCCAAAGCACATGAGTTTTATGAGCTAATACTTCATATCTGGGGTGGCGGTAATGTAGTGATGAGGGCCATTGCACTGCTGTTGAAGGACCAAGGTTTGATTCCTGACTTCTGCTGTAGGAGCCTTAATCAAAGTTTTTACCCTCAACTGCTCCAGTGAAAATGATCTAACTGTATAGATAGTTAAGCTGGGCTAAATTGCTTGATACACAAATGTCTCATTCTAAGTTTCTTTGGAGAAAAACATCAGCTGAACAGTTCACAGCCTTAGTGCTGTGTGTGAACAGCCTTGATTGAGTTTGTTTATTTTTCCAGTCAATTCACAGTAGACTTCTGGGTGGGATGGCGGCTTTGGTTGGGTCCTGTTCTTTGGTGGGTCTGGAGTTTGAGTCCTGCTTATGATGGACTGGCATCCCGTGCTGGGTGCGTCCCCTCCCCCTTCGGCCTTGCGCCCTGTGTGGCCGTGCTAGGCTCCGGCTCGCTGCAACCCTGCTTGGGATAAGCATTTTCAGACTCTGAGTGTCTGTATGGTTTAAACTCAGATTCAGCTGTTGATTAAATGGCAGAATTGAAAATTAATTGAACAGAATGCATTAGGAATAGAATTTGTGCTTTATAAATCTAAGAAAATTGTTAGGGATACATTTGTATTTCACTGGGTTGAGCACTTCTTTAATACCAATTGACTAATTTTTAAATTTTTACAGCATAGGTTAATAAATACTTTAAATTGTTGAAACACTGAATAATTAAGTATGCATGTGATTGCAGTTGCATGTTTAATGAGCAATGTATTTTGTAGTTAAAGAAAAAACTGTAAATATTTCCTGTGTTTAAGGAATCCTTAGAAAGAATGCAGATTCCATTTAATGCAATTAAAAATCACAGTGATTTTTACATTCATTCATTTAAACAAGATGCTTTTCTCCAAAGCAATTTACATTTCAGAGAAAGTTCATCACTTCAATAGAAGGAGAGATTTGGCTACAGACGTGATTCTAGGGTACAGTCCATTTGACACAACCACCACGAGTCAGTGTACATCGCACAAGTAACTTCTGCTCTCGTTTACTATTTCAGTCATATGATGAGATTGACCAATAGCTCATTAATGTTTTTCCTTTCACAACATTCAGATTTATCTTGTTTGAGGTAGGTTCCCCACTAGAAGTCAAGTGTAGTCAATGGTGATTGCAGTGGGCAGTGATGAAAAGAAAATTTCAGTTCAGACTCATATGAATTGTGTTTCTGCAGATCAGATGCACATATTGCCCACCTAAATTAGACACCATTTTGTTTGCATACTTCAGGGTCATCACAGAATAACCTGTTTAAGACAGTAATATATGGTATTACTCTTAGCACTGTCTTCAGAATCTTGGCCAAGTGGGTTTCCTGTGAAATTTTGTACACTTGTTAATTTGCAGACACTTCTCCAAAGTGACATACAGCTGAGAGAAATCAAAAGTGCATCAATTAGCTTGATATTGCTGTTGTAGGTCATTCAGAAAATGTAGCACATTCCTTTTGTTTATATACAGGCATTTGCATTTCCTGCCATCACTGAAGTGTGTCTCACTGCAGATAGGGATGGTTTCTCCTGTGCGCACAGTTTGGGATTGTGGAGGAGAGTCTTTCAGGGACTCTCAATAATAAGACCTCGTCATGGTTTGTCTTGAGCACCATAAGCAATTGGAAAGGTTTCCCTCAACCTTCCAGCCTGTTCCTGGTTTCTGTAAGATTCTGCTCATGGAGCTCTTCTCTCTGCCCACCAGACACAGGCCACCATGAGGGACTACAGTTCCTCTGTGGCCACCAGAGGAGTGATGTATGCCAACTCTGCCCGGGCCCGAGCTGACAGCCAGGCTTTCGTGGGCTTCAGGCCCCTGCACAAGCCACACTGGCTCCTCATCCACAAGAAGGTAAACAGCTTTGTACTTGCTCTTTTGGATAGCAGGTAACTCTTCCATTGTGCTTTTGAGTTGTCTTGTCCAGTTGGCCAATTATTTTTAAACCTGGAAGTCCCAAGCGATGTTACCGCATTCAAAGTCATGACCTGAATTACTCTGACTGCTCTGTAGCAGTGAAAACCTGTGAAGTCTGTGGTCCTTATCTGGGTTTCCTTGGACACAACTTCTCCATGTTTATTTAATGTCTCATGGGGCCTCAAACAATATTATTGCTTTTGCGGTATAATTGGTTTGAGGACAAGCGTAGGGAACAGGTTCGAAAGTCACTTCTATATTGTCTTCATAGCACCGAGAGAACTGTCAGGCTGCCAGATCTCTCTTTGTCAGTTTCTGTCTGACACCAGTGAGCCTCCAGACTGAGCTGCTGCCATACCTTGCTCACCTCACAAACCCCATGAGGAACCAAGGTAACATCTACCGATAGTACACTCCAAGTAAATCGTAAACAACCACTTTAACAGCTACACCAGAGCATAGCCTTTTCTGCTTCTCCAGTCTTGTAAGGAACCAAGATAGCCAGCAGTTCCTTGTTTTTTTGTTTTTTTTTCTTTGTAGAACCATCGGAAAAGATCACTATTGGCGAGGCTGTGAATGAGGAGTAATAGTTTATAGCAAGTGATGGAATTAATAAAAACCAGGAATATGGTCTTTCTTTCACGTCAGGGATTTAAATAATCGCAGCTTTTCAGTGTTCTATAACATCAGTTATGAAATTCACTGCCAGTATTTTCAGTGTTATTTTCCTTGTTCACTGAAGTAATTGTTGTGTAAATAAGTATAATGTTTGCTGTAAAGGTTGAAATAAGATACTACATTTACACAAAACACAAAATTCAGTCATTGTTTTTATGTAAAATGGTGAAAAAAACATTTTTATCACATTTGTCAAGAAAATTAATATAACGTAACAGGGCCCTGTCTCTTCCCTCATATAGGTCAGATAACCTTCATCCAAGATGTGGGCCAACTGCCTCTCAAAACATACTCAGGAAGGTAAGTTACATTTATTCATCAGATGCTTTTCTCCAAAGCGACTTCCAATAAACTATGTAGTGTTATCAGCCCACACACCTTATTCACTGCGGTGACTTACACTCCTAGATACGCTACTTACAATGGGTCACTCATCCATACATGAGTGGAACACACACACTTTCTCTGTCACTCACACACTATGGGTGAACCTGAACAGCATCTCTTTGGAGTGTGGGAGGAAACCCACACAGACATGGGGAGAACATGCAAACACCTCACAGACTGAGCAGGGATCAAATCCACGTCCTCTTGCACCTCCCAGGCGCTGTGAGACAGCAGCGCTATTCGCTGTGCCACCGTACCGGCCCGTTCTAACATCATTGTGAAACCAAATACCATAAAATGTAGAGTTCAGTAATTTCTGTGTGTGCTGCACAAAGCTCACTGTCAGTCTTCTACATTTACATTGATTAACTTATCAGATGCTTTTCTCCAAAGCAACTTCTATTGAACACTAGTATTATCAGTCCACACTTGATTCACGAAGGTGACTTACACTGAGCTAGAAGAAGCTGTAGTTGTAACTGATTTTTCACTTTGGTTAATTGGCTGTTTGTGTCTCACCGGATTTCTGCAGGATGAAATTTGAGGCACTCACTGACAAAGACCCAGGGACACTTGTCCTCGATAGGGATGAACTGGACTCTACCCTTCATGGAACAGGCAGCACTGATTCTGATTTTGGACCAGCTGAACCGGTCCACAAGGCACCTGATTCCCCTAAAGACGTGAGCAGCAGCCAAAGTGCGATGGCAGACCTGCCCACAAGCCAGCCACAACCTACCCCAACCCAGGCCCTAATGGAGGAGGAGGAGGAGGAGGAGTTTGTGATTGAGGAGTATGACAGTGATTGACTGCAGTCTCTCCTGCAAGCACAAGCCGTACATACAGCTGTGAATTATCTCCAGATGTTTCCTTTGTTTCTTGTTGCCACCCTTTAGGTCTGTCATGACAAATTCTTGAAGGACCTTGGGAGCCTACAGAAGTTGACAAGGCATTACCTCAAGGGTTTTTTGCAGAGCCACTAAAATAAACAATTATCCCATTGTTATTAACTTATTAACATATACTGTATTTCTTTTAAATAGTGTGATTCAAGGGATGTGCAGTATATAGCATGTTCAACATCTATTACCTGTGCAACACTTCTGGGCACTGGGACAGTTTCTCCTCTTATCTTTGGGTGGATTGAGTGATGTTATAAGAAGCAAAGGTTGCTGAAAGCAATAACGTGTATTTTATTTTGTTGCCTCATCATAACAGAAGGTTGCGCTTGTAGTGTCTGTCTCAATGTTGACACAAAATAAACACATTTTTTGTAAGTCTAATTTCAGTCTTTAAAGTTTGTCACCCTTTGATTTGTAGTCCTAAACTGAATTTGCTTATTGCATAGAGAAGTATGCCAGTAACATACTTTATAAACGTATGCAGTTTCTAGTACGTAACCTGAACTGTATAGCCCGTTCTTTTGCCTCGTTTATTTCCCTTCTCTAAACTATTTTAAGGGAATAGCAAAAATTTGTGTTCAGGCAATTGCATAATTTCCAGTCAATTTATTTGGAATAATACAACTGCCTGAAAACAAAATGTCTTGTTTACAGGGGTGTGTCATTCGTGTCAATAACGTTACGATAGGCTGGGTGCTGCGTGCTTTACGTGCGTTTGAAAAGCCATATGGTTTATTAACTCAAACTCGACATATTAGAACTTCTTTACTCAGTTCATAATGGTGAAGCATTCACAAGATAGGATCGTCACTAACGCGTAGCTGTGCTCGCATTAAGCTGGGCTTACCCACATGAAGCAAAAACACTACTAAAAATGCCCTGAAGGGTGTAACATGTTGTAGCTGACTTTATCCCCTCTGGTTTACTGCATTAGCAACTGCTTTTCTCCAAGGTGAAACAGCTCTAGGGTAAACAAGTGGGTAACTACCTTCTCTGGTTAACCACGTTGGAGATGTTGCGCTTTGCGGGTTAGTTTTTGTGTGTATTCAACAGGTACACGCAGCTATTTATTTAAAAAGAGCTCATGGCATTTTACTTTTGTGCGTGTGTCACTTCGCTTGTTTAATTTGCATGACAATCATCTGTCACCAATGCTGGGTGGGACACCAGTCCCTACGCTTCGGTTTGTTAAAGCAGCAACGAAGGCGTTCCCTTCGAGAAAGTAACCCCGGTGGGAAAGCAAGTCTGCGTTCCTCCCCGTATTTGTGAACCGCCGGTGCGGGCCGATGCCGCGAAAAGCACGCGGCGGAGCGCTTGCTCTGCGCCCGGAGAGCCTGCGAGCCCCCCGCGGGTCCGCCGGGGCCGGTTTCCCTCCGACCCGACGAAGGCCGTGCCCACGCGGAACGGGGCCTTCGCGACCGAGGCCCTCCTCGCCCCCGGAGCCCGAAAGCTGTGGCCGACGGGCTCCGACGGGCACCGGGGATCGGACTGCGCTCCTGGTACCGTGGGCCGTCGTCGCTAAGGAGAACCGTCGGCTCTGGGGGGGACCATGGGTCACGCAGCAGCGGCGCTCCTCATGTCGAGTTGGGGTCTCTCTGTCTGGAGAAGTGTGCTTATTATGGATACCGTGTTTTACCACTTATACTGCGTTTTCCTATTAGATAAAAGTGTACATTGGAAGTGTTAACCTGCACAATGCTAGTTGCAGAACACTAACTAAGAAGCTTAATTTTAAAGTAGAGTGACACTTGAGTTGTTTGTTTTTTTGTTTGCTTGCTTATTTATTTATTAAACAGTACTTTTACTTGAGCACCGCCTTCGTCTACCAGTTTTCCGGCTCCTCCGAATGCTGCTGGATTCAGGAAAGTACCATTACTGATTATTAAATAAGCATTTTTTGAACCAACGCAACGGACAAGAATTATAACAAGCGATTGTGACACGTCAGCGCGCTGACTGCCGCAACTTCTCACGACGACGAGCATGAATGTCCAAAAAAAGCGCCTCCTCGGCCTGAGGAAGCGAGTAATTTCATTGTGCAACAACAGACAGACAGACGGACAGTTAGACGGACGCCTTCGGCGCCGTTAAATAAAAGTTTGCTGAGGACGGATGGAATCGTGAGCGACGAGGCCTCAGGAATTCGGTGCGGCCCCTTTAAGGATCGTGTCGTCACGGCCCCTTGTCACGGCCCCTCGGCACGTTCAAGATGGCCGTCGTCGCGCAGCGCAGCGCACTGTGAGCGAGTGTCGAATAGACAAGAACTCGTCTCTTGAGCGTAATTAGCAGAAGAAACCAAAGTAACGAAGAAAGAGGCCGACCAGAACTGAGCACCGGTGGCGGCAATGAAGAGTCTGACGGTAATGCGCAGATCATCATGATCATCATTACGCGGCGTAGCGGGAGAGAGAGACGGGGTCACGACGACGACGACGGACGGACTGAGGCGAAGATTGAAGCGCGGCTCAGCTGCCGGCGACGATGATCGTTCGGTTCCTTCGTCGTGTCGTGTCCGTTTCGTTCCTCCTCCGCGGTGGCGACGCGTCCCGCTCGAGCTCCTCGGCACGTGATGCGGTGGAGCCGCTTGGTTCTGATGCGCAAATTATCAAACGACGGTGTGTGTGTGTGTGTGTGTGTGTGTGTGTGTGTGTGTGTGTGTGTGTGTGTGTACGTGTACGTACGTGTACGTACACACACACACACACACACACACACACACTCGCTCAACTTACTTACTCGGCAAAGCTGTGACTGACTGTTGTACGTCAGCGAGACGAGAGGTGTAGTAAGTAGTGTGTGTCTTCGCGTACTTTACCCTTCTACGTAACTTACTCTGTCCTCGGTCTGTCGTCTGGTCACTTGTGCTGAAGGCTTCTGCTTCGCGCCACTTGGCGCCCGTTTATTTACACACACACACACACACACACACACACACACACACTCACTCGTTCAGTGTCGCTGACTTATTTTCTCTGTGAACGAGTGTAAGTAAGTTCTCTTGCTTTCCTTCATCACATGAATTGTTACATTCACATTGTTTACTTGATCATTACTCTTATACTTTTCCTGTGTAATATGTGAAAACAGTTGAGAATGAAATTTTAGTCTTGCATTACATTAAGTCACAAAAACAATGAAGTGCATTAGATTACATTAACACTTCTTTCTTCATTTAGCTGACACCCTTGTCCAAAGCGGCGTACATCTCGGAGAAAAATAGCTCATTACATCAGCAGAAGGAGAGATTTGGATGTAGACACTGATTCTAGACTACAGTCCGTTTGACACGTACCACCACGGTATAAACCAGTACATCACACAAATAGCTGCATAAAGGTTTATCCATTAGTTTGCGGTTTCTTACAAAAAATGATTGTTTACACATGTATCATGCACGTAACAGTTCAGGGGAGAAGTGAGTCCAAAAGAGGTGAGTTTTGAGACCCTTCTTAAATGAAGAGAGGGATTCAGCAGTTCTGAGTGAGAGGGGCAGGTCATTCCACCACATAAGGAGTCAGAAATGAAAACCTTTGTGCTTTTCATTTTGAACCTTTTGTGCATCAAGGAGTGTATGAGTTGGGTTGGAATGTACCATTGTGATCAGGTCTGTTCATGGTTTTGTAGGGTGTAACCAGAGCATTGAACTTGACCTGCGCAGCTACAGGAAGGTCAGTGCAGCGAGACGAGGAGAGGACGTACGTGGGAATGCTTCGGCAGGTCAAACGCAACTTGTGCAGCGGTGTTTTGTATCAGCTGGAGAGGTTTGATGACAGAGGCCAGAAGGCCACACGGGAGAGAGTTAGTTGCAGTATCCAGGTAGGATATTGCCATGGCCTGGACCAGGAGTCGTACAGAGCTCAATGTGTTCTTTAAATCTGGGTTGGACACCGCAGAGAAAGGGGTACTTGTGAACGCACTTTTACTAGAGCGAGATCCGGCTCCTCTAAAGTATGCCTTGCAGAAGAGTGTTTCTGCCTTAAACAGCTGTGCTTTTATGCGTTCTCGAATTTTCCTGCAGGAACAGAGGGCTAAGTAGAATTTCAAGTGCCTCAGAATGGACGGCTACTTCAGAGCTGCTGTTTGTGACTTGGACAAGCTGTTGGATGACTTTGAACAGAACACAGGTTAGAACCATGCAACAATTTACACAAGGCTATATTCAAGTATCCTGGGGAAAAAACATGGCCATAACAAAGTAAAGGAGGTTGGGTTTAGGCATTATAATAAATGTATTTTTAAAGATGTTATCTTTTTTGAGAAAACATTTGGTTGAATCATGCGTCAATGGTGAGGGAAGTTAATGTTCGTTACCATTTTGACATTGTGTATGACTGGGTTTATCTTTTTTTAGTCAGATAAATGGCCACCTTGTGTGTTGATACCTGCTTTGTAATGTCTTTCACATGTTACATGTGTTTTTTTTTTTTTTTTTTTTATTTTTAAAAAAACTTGTGCAGATGATGTGGAATGCAGATCTGCAACACTGACGCTTCCTGTTGGCATCGTTTCTGACCCTTCGCCAGGAACAGACACCTTTGTTCCCGAATCATCAAATCCAGCAACTACAGCCAACATCAACTCCTTATTGTATGGTTCCTCTGTCAAGTGCTGTGGTCCTCCAAGTTACAATTATAAAGACAATGAGGCAAAAGCAAGGCCTTTCACAGGCGTGGACCTTTTGTCTTCTGTAGACAACAGAACAGCTCAAACACCTCCTTGTCCGGGCAGGGCTTTGAAGCCGGTGTGCGACTTGGTAAATGATACTGGCTCTGCTTTGCTTTGGTCCAATAGGGATGATGCCCTGAAGGAACTTGATATAATTGAGAAGCAGCTAGAAGAGCAACTGTTGGTAGACTTTGATTCTCCGGTTGTTCCTCTGCCTGGAAATGTGTCTCTGGCAAGTGCTGACAGCACTCTTTGGAAGGAATCTCCTGTAGAAGTTAGCTTGCTGGAGCAGGACACACACCAGCATCTAATTACCAGAGAGCTTCCGTCGTCATTGGGCCTGCTGGATATTTCTTTGCCTGCCGTTGCAGAGAGCGGCAGTGGGCCTCATGTTGCTGTTTCGACGGGTAACTCGGATGTCCTGGAATCTTTAGAGAATGACATGGATCATTTCTGTAATGAGAGAACTTCTGAAATGCCACCCAGCTTTGTGGAAGAGGAAGAGCCTTCATATTCTTTGAGAGACGAGACGGTAAGCCAAAGTGGTCAAAGCAGTGGAGATGATGATGGTAAAGAACAAGTTTCAAACAACAATGCTGATGTTCTGGAAGCACGTGAACCTCTGCACTGGAATGATGACCACTTGGCTCAGGAGTCTGAAAATGCAATATGGCTGGAATGCTCAGGCGGTGAGATGGGCAGCTCTCCTCGACAAGAGTCTTCATTGTCCTGTCTCCCAGTGGCTGTGTCCATGTGTGGATCACTTGTGGCATCCTTGGAATCTCAGAAGAAAGTGGAGCCCGAGGTCCAGGAAAATACTGATCCTGTATTTCCAGACTCCCATGTCACAGAGACCATCACTATCCCTGAGGTTCAGCAGTGTACTCCTGTAGTGGATAAACCTGTAAGCCATGATAACTTCAGCCCTGCTGATGCTTTTGGCGAGGAAGTAGATCGGTCAATCACAGCAACGGACAGAGGGGTAACAACATCCTCCCATTTGGGCGAAAGTCAGGCTTTGTCACTGGAAGGTGACTTAGGTTCAAGGACCCTTGCAGATGAAGCGGTTTCTCCCATTGCTGGGGAGAGTCCAAGAACTCCCTTGCCATACTCATTTGTAGACAGCATCTTGTCTGAAATTGAGAAGGCCGATACGGTGGTCACCGATGAGGAACTAGATGCTTTTTTGAGGGCGCAGCGTGACGACAATCCCTCTGCCGCGCCAGAGGAAGAATGCACCGATGAAGGTTTTTCAGAATTAAATGCTGACCTTGTTCCATCTCAAGATGGATTAATGGAGGGAGAGTGTGAGAATTACTCAGGGAAACAGGATAGACTTGCTATATTAGACCATGACCAAAATTCTCTGACAGGGGAGGAAAGTAGAGACTCTGACTTGTCTCATTCTCAGGACATTCATCATAGGAGGGCAGATCTTATTAAAAATGTCAGTGAAGAACCTACCAGTCCAGCTGACAGCCAGCATTCTCACTTTGGGGGGGCAAGACCCAAGCAGTTGTGTGGACAGCCACCAAGGATGTTGTCCAGCCTCGAAACTCAGGAACATGGAAGGACTGAGGCGAGGGATCTTCACAGCGGAAGCTCGGTGGTGAAGAACAACCAGTCCCTTACGGCTCCAGCCACCCTTAAGGAAGCCCCCAGCCACTGTGACATGAATTCCAGTTACCCTTGTGAAGATGACAGTGAGATTGGTGTTGGCTATGATGAGCTTTCTGAGCCGCCACCATATCTAGAGGTTCCGGAGAAGGATAGGGCTGATCCCTTGACCAAGAACATAATACGTGATGCTGAGGGTCTAGGCCTGAGGCAACCACTCTGGATGCCAGATTCTGAGGCTCCAAACTGCATGAACTGCCTGCAGAAGTTTACGTTCACTAGGAGGAGGCACCACTGTCGAGCTTGTGGCAAGGTGAATTCATAAGGTTTACGTGGGTTCTGTGAAGCGTTGCCCACCTGCTTGTTAAATAGCTTCATAGGGTATGATGGTATGATATAAACTATAATGGTAAAAGTGTAGTTGCAGCTTTGAATGAAGAGATGTTGCAGCATGTGCATTTTTTCATTTAGCTGATGCTTTTCTCCGAAGCGACTTACAATGTTAAGCTACTTAGTTATTAACCCATTTGTTCAGCTGGGTAATATTACTGGAGCAATTTAGGATAAGTACCTTGCTCAAGGGGACTACAGCTGGAGGTGGGATTTGCACCTACAACTGTTGGGTTCAAAGGTGGCAGGTTTAACCACCAAGTGAATGCAAATAATGTTTAAATGATGTAAAAAAAAAAAAAAAAAAAAAAAAAAAGTCAGCTCTTTTTAATCGTCTGTGTTCGTTCATTCATCATTCATTGTCATTCATCAATAACTACTTTTCCCTACCTGTGCAACCCTGCGCTGGAAACTGTGGAAGTGTTGACATTCATCATAAAAAATGTTACATTCATCACAATCACTGCTGATGTCTTTCACTCTGCAATGTGCACGAACACTGTTGCAGAGTTGTAGCATAACATTACTGGCAAAATATGGGATGTGAGTTGATCTTGCTTTGATCAAAGGTTAAGCCTTTGTTTATGCTACTGTAAGGATGTTCGCCTTACTTGTATGGTTTAAGGCGGTCGTCACTAATCCTTACTGCCAAATGTCAGAACTCGGCAATGATAAGGTTGATGGTACGGCAGTTGTAAGTTCAGGTCATTGCAAGTCACGTACGGTATGTTGTCAGTTGAGGGCTACTTGTACACTGGTGAACAAAAAGTGTAAGTTGGATGTTCATAATGTGGTAAAAGTGGTATTTATGTTATGGCACCATGGAAGTGTGACCATGTTAAATGAAATGTCTTATAGAAGGCTTTGTACAGAGTCCCATTGAATGAAAATGCCCATGAGGAAGATGAAATGAGCCAATTGTGGGTGGTAAAACAGTTGTACTGAATAAGGCCATTATGAGGAAAAGGGAGATTGTTATAGTTTTTGTTGTGCTACACCCTGTTTGTATATGTCAGAGGTGTAAAGCCAGTAGCGAAAGCAGACTTCGTTACCTACTGTGTGTCCTCCCAACACGATAACCACAATGATTTTGAAAGGACATGTGCTTTGCTCACAGGTGTACTGTGCTGTGTGCTGCAGCAGGAAATGCAGGTTAAAGTACCTGGAGAAAGAGGCCAGAGTGTGTGTTGCCTGCTATGAAGCCATTCGCCAAGGTGAGTTTGTTTGTTTCACTTTCTTATGAAGACATTTTGTTACAGATCATGCTGACAATGGTACGTGGAAAGACTTATTAATGCTGCGGTGTTTGCTGCCGCGGACCTGGCCTTCCGAACCACATTTCTTCCTTTTGTGCGGTGTTTGTTATGGATGGGCTTGCTTTCAGTGCACACCTCTCCTTTTGTTTCAAAATGGACTGAGTCAAGGATGTCTCTTGTGGCTAATCTCATTTCTCCTAGTGTTTGAAACTTTGTCCTGTGTCCACTGATGCCCACATTTGATGCAGCCTAGTGCTTCGCTGGAAGTGTGGTACTGTTTTTGGATGATAATTCAGTTTCTATATATTGCTGTCTGAAGCATCTATTTGTGGCACTTCAGAATAAGAGGAAAATGTACGTTAGGTGGTAATATTCGTGTTTTCATTTGTACGCTCAGTTTTCATTCTGGAGAGTTTTTTCTCGAAGTGTGAGTTTTTGTTAATTGGCTGGATTAGCAAAATCTTGTAATTTTACAAATACATTCTTTTCTGTTTTACCAGCATTTTACATTTGTAAGAAGTACTTGGAAACTTGGATGAATTCAAGTGCATAAATTATAATAATTTTAAATCAAAGTATAACAGAACAGAAATTATAACGCAGTCAATGTTCTACAATTAGTTATATCTACGTAACAAGGTCATTCCCTATTACCTGGTAAGTGTTGCAAAGTGAATAGTGTCACCTAAAACTAATCACAAAACCAAAATAAAAGGTATTTTTATACGTGACGGTAAGAGTTTACAGTATTTCTAATGGAATTATTTCTAGTGTTTTTCTGTAGTTTCCTTCCTATCGATCTATTATCAATAGATTTATCAATCCTTGTCCAGTGCAAGATTCTGGTGGTAATTTGGCTGATAAGTGTTTCATATAAAGAAAGAAAAGCAGTTGTCAATGCTACCCCCCCCCAACAACCACCGTATGGTGCTCATGATGGTTAACACAAAGTGATCATCTTCTCAGTGCTTCATTTCTTCTGCTATTACACGATTGCACGAAGAGAGGAGGAACGATCTCCTCAACCCCTTTTTTTTTTTTTTTTTTTTTAAACCCTTCCCCGACAGTAGGAGGGTTCACGACCCTGAGAAGGATCACACCATTTTGTAAATAACACACACATGTTGCATGTATTATTGACTTGTCTGCCTCAGTGCTGTTCTCTGAAATAACCTCCCATGGCAGTGATTCAAGTAACAAAGGTGATATTTACATGTTTGTTCCACAGGCACTTCCCCCTTTCTGTTGTGATACCTTTGAGCCAAAGTAGTTACCCCAAGTTGCTCACTCTTGCAACTGTTGCTGTGAATGTGTGATGTGCTCAAAACACTTTTTTGGATGACTGGAGCCTGCATTTGGAGATTGTTTCACATGGTCTTTCTTAGTAAGACTTCATTCATAGATGCTAATCTATAGATTCATAGTGCAGCCCCTCACCCTAAAAGAATGTAAAATTGTAACCTTAACACTATACGTCACTGTGGAAAAAGCATCAACTAAATGAATTAATGTAAATGTTTCATTTCACTGTATACTCTACCAGGTGTATATGGTTGAAATGACAAAGCCACTTTGAATGCAAGGTGGAGCCTGAGTGGCGCTCTCACCACGTGCAGGTGGTGTATGATGCATATGCTCCTTCTAAGGACAGTGGGCAGGAGGAGGTGGGGCAATTCCTTGGCTGCTTTGCCCTCCCACATAACTGCAGGTTACAGTTGGTTATGGGCAGTATTACTCTTCTGGTTTGGTTGCTTTCTGGTTAGTGAGCTCAAAAAAATCTATTGTTTTCAGGTCCTCTAGGGCAGGAAATTTCACCTAACTCACATAATTATCCTTTTTTTAATAAAAAAAATTTAAAGGCTATTAAAATACGTAGGCTATAAGCTCTTGAAGGTAGGACCTTTTGCAGCATCACATGCTAATAAACCATGAAGTCCTGCAATATAAATACAGGAGTTTGTGTGTCAAAAAAAAAAAAACCTTTTTTTGTACCTTTATAACAATTTGCACACAATCCGATGAACACGTCACACCCTTTCTTTGCAGCCCAAGCATTTGAGAGGATGATGAGTCCTACAGGCCCCGGCCCCAACCCCAATGTCCCGTCCGAATACTGCTCTACCATCCCTCCCATGCAACAAGCTCAGGCAGCTGGGACCATCAACTCACCCCCACCCACCGTCATGGTGCCCACTTCTGTCCTTAAGCACCCTGGTATGGAAGGTATGCTTGACAACCAGAATAGACTTCCTTGTTTTCCTTGTAAAAACAGAAGGGCTGTAAGACCACTCACACCTGCACATGCTTCAGTGAAAGGAAAGACAAAAGAGGGACATGGTTAGGAATGACTAGTGAACCAAACAGACTAGACCCCTGAAGAGGTCAATGGAGAGAGGACTGGAGCGACCTGGTTATTTTGTAGCTTATTAACAAACATACCAAGGCTTTGATAGAACTTCATACAGTCCAGGGTTCCATACTCATTGTAGAAACAAAGGTATCGCAGTACACACAGGCCATATGTGTGGGGTCCCGCGCAATGAAGAAATGCTTATTTATAGCAGGAATACTCTTCTTTTAAATAAAGCTTTGGTCTTGCAATCACACATTTGTTAGCAATACTTTACAGAATTAAATGCATATTGTAAACTTTCTTTATAATATAAAAAATTAAGCTAAATTAACAAAATATTTGTCTAAGGTATAAATGCCCTGTTTGTAGCCCTGTGCTTGTGAGAGAGAATCAGATCCATCTGGACCTGGCATTGGACTAGCGGTTATTGGAATTTTTTTTTTTTTTTTTTTTTTTTTTTTTTTTTTTTTTAAAAAGGCAAACAATGAATAGTTTTTTTATTTGAATTAAAAGTTACTTGGCTTTACTAAAATGAGTAAATTGTTACCTGTTTAGAGATTATGGACTATTAAATAATCATTGTTGAATCAATTATTTTAAAATTTAGGGTTAATTGGTCATTGACTTAACTATATATATTATATATACACATAAACTTTAAAAAAAAATATTATATATAATGGATTCTATGCATATCACAGGGCCACAGCAGCGAATGACCCCATGTACATGGAGCGAGGGTTGGGGTCACAAGGTCATGATTTATCACAGGTGTAACCATGTAGAGCTTTCCAAAAGAGTGTCCCCATATTGCAGAATCCAGTGCAGTTGACACGCAAATCTAAACACTTCTGTCATTCCCCATGTACGCAGAGGGAACTCAAGGTGTTGACCACAATATTAGAATACATCTCACTCTCCAATACGTCCAGTCTGGAGACCATCCGCTCACGACGTCATTGACAAAGGAGTTTGGGTTGTAATTGAACAGCAGGATGGTTGGGGAAATGTCCAAATACTCCCCCCCCTTGTTAAAATTTCCTTCGATTCTTGCATGAGCCCCCGGTCCAGTAAACTTGTGTTTTACTGCCTTCCCACAACTAATATATCAAAGTACCTGGAGAGGCTTTGCATTTAAAACACAGCTGAGGTGTCCCTGGGAAGGTACATCCTGTGAGTGGACTTCAGCTTTTGTTGCTGGATGATGAGGGAGGTGTAGGCAGGGAAGACTTGGTCACATATTGACCATTCATGGTAAAACAGTATACAGGTGGCCCCCGATTTACCATGGTTTGACTTACAATTTTTTTCAACTTTACAATGGTGAGCTGGCAATAGATATCCAGTAAAAGCTGTACTTCGAATTTTGATTTATTCCTGGGCAAGTGATAAGTGGATCAATACTCTTGCAATGCTGGGCAATTGCAGCAATCCGCATCTCCCAGTCTGTCATACAGAGGTGTGTATTAAATGCATTTTCCTCTTACGATATTTTCGACTTATGATGGGTTTCGTGGAACGTAACCCCATTATAAATTGGGGACTGCCTGTATAGTGCAGAGATCATTCCCCTGGAGTTGTCTGATGTAATAAGCCGTTTCTCAACGTTTCTTTCCATAATCTGTTCTCCTTTTAAGGTGAAATTTATTTTTTAAATTTAAGAATAACATGACACTTTCTTTGGTAACAATGCCCTGTACATGGCTGTTAAAGATATAAAAACAGTATATAACATTTATATGCCCACCTTGGGGCTTCGTCCCAGTTGGCCGTGCCAGGTATACCTCCAAAGGGAGGTGCCCAGGGAGCATCCTTATCAGATGCCCGAACCACCTCAACTGGCTCCCCTCAATGTGAAGGAGTAGCAGCTCTACTCTGAGCTCCTCCCGGATGTCCAAACTCCTCACCCTTTCACGGAGAGCGAGTCCCAACACCCTGCGGGGAGAGCTTATTTTGGCCGCTTGTATCCGCCATCTTATTCTTTCGGTCATCACCCAGAGTTGATGACCATAGGTAAGGGTAGGGACGTAGATCAACTGGTAAATGGAAAGCTTCGCTTTATGGCTCAGCTCCCCCTTCACCGCTACAGTCCGGTACAGCGACCACATTACTGCTGCCGCTGCTCCCAGTCTGCGGCCGATCTCACGCTCCCTTCTCCCCTCACTCGTGAACAAGACCCCAAGAAACTTGAACTACTCCATCTGTGGCAGATCTTCTCCCCTTACCTGGAGGGGGCATACCATCCTTTTCCATGAGAGAACCATGGACTCAGACTTGCAGGATGGATTTTCACTGCTGAAATACGTGTGTAGTTATGCTTTGTTGTGAGAGAAACTACTTATAAAAAAAAAAAAAGTGAACTGTATTCCACAGCACATGAATTCTCACACGGTCCTATTGAAAGTCCCAGGAAGAGAAGTCCCAGAAGAATATATTCTATGAAGGGTGTGGAGAAGAGGAGAACATACTTGTGTACATACAAGGGGGGGGGGACTGTGTTCAGCCTGTCTTAAGATGGAAGGGATGGGAAATGTGTTCAAGTGGAGAATTTCAACAGACTGACACTTCCTGGCCAGGTTTCCCTCGAGAGCAGAGGAGAGTCTGGTTTGCTGATGGGATTCTGCCAAATGGGGAATTTGCAGACACCACTTGGCTCTCAGTGGGGGGCAGGAGGACCTCCCAAGAGTTGAGTCCTGTGAGCCTGGAGCCCCCAGTGGTAAGTGGGAGGTGCACAGCTGCTAATGTTGACATGACTTTGACAATAAATGTGCCGTTTTGCTGCGGACCTTCGGTTGCATAACTAGATGCGTCAACTTTTTCTTTTCATGTAAATTTCCAAGACTTTACAAAAGTGATGAGCTACTGAAAGAATTTTTCTCCACAACCATAGAGTGTCGGCAAGGCAGTGACCCCTGGTGCCTGGTCTGCGGAGGAGCACGCTGATTTGGAGACGGTTCCGGGGCTCAGGGGGGCTCTGGGTGGAACTGCAGCAGCCCTTGAACTGCCAGGTGGGGCTGAGCGATCCCCCATCAGAGGGCCTTGGGATTACAGCCTCTTGTGCTCCATCGATAGCCTTGTGGAGAAGGCCCCCAGCTTGTTACCTGAGGATGAGGAGGGACTGCCTCCGCTGCTTCTCCTTGCTGGGGAGGAGGATGGTGGAGGTGAGGAAGAGTTTGTGACGCATGACCCCGGTAAAGGTCTGGTTTCTTGTTGAAATATAGAATACCAAGGGTTTCCACGCTCACTGTGACCCTGCTTGGCAGCGAGGTTGAGGGAGGGAGGCTAGGTGCTACACTGAACATGGCCGCATCATGATCGCAGGCTCCACTTGTGCTCACGTTTATGTATCTGTGATGATGGAGAGGAGAAGCTATGGAGGAAGCTCATTGTAGCAAAGCTGAAAATGCCGTCATGAATGAATCACAGGTTTCATTTCATTCTGTGTCATACCGGTGGATAGTAGTGAGTACAGTTCTGCGTGCAGTGCAGCGTGTTTAGTAATCAGTACTACGCTATGTACCTTTGGGTACCACGCTTACTTTGGCTGACCTACAAGCTCATCCGTTCAGTAACGGAGGTGGGATCTGTTCTGCTGTGTCTGTGCAGATATGTTGGTGGAAGAACGTCCTGCACATAGCCAGGTCCTGCAGCTCCTGGAAGAGGGTGGGCCACGACCTTTGACCTTTGTCCTCAATGCCAATCTCTTGATTAATGTGAAGCTCATTACCTGTAAGTATCTCTGCATTTCTTGGCATTCTGTGTTCAGTGTCTCTCTATTTTATTTATCATCTCCGAGGGTGCGATTTCCATGATTTAGTGCATGGTGGTGCAGTGGGTGGCGCTCCTGCCTCACAGCTCTTGTTTGCATTGATAACACTACATAGTATCTATTGGAAGGTGCTTTAGAGAAAAGTGTCTGAAAAATAAATGTAAATGCATGGATCTGAATTGCTCTTTATCTGACTGTTGGTGATCTGAGTGCTTCACACTGGAAGAATAAGTGAAAGAGGTGCGCACTGGTTAATTCAGTTGCTAGCGCTGCTGGTCACCTCAGACCATGGGCCGTATGCAGCTGCTGGAAGCCATCGATGGGGTAGCCCACATGAGGACTGGGGGGTTTTTTGCTGTGACTAAGTACTGCAATTATGTGCTGTGTGAACTAGCATGATTTGCATACTCGTGGCTAAAATGAATTTAGTTGTAGTACGAAAATGCACCTGTTTGTACAGCCACCCTGTCAAATGATGACAATACGTTACGCACGGCAGCAGGGAAGTGGCAGTTTATATGATGGCTCACCAACTAAGAGTGGCGTCGAGACCGTTTTCTGATGGAGAGCTCGCAAAGAAGTGCTTTTTAATGCGTCTACATTTTATGTGTCGTTGGAAACATGAATGTAATCACTGTGGCTCCGCGTGCAGTTCTCATTGCTTATGTAATGGAAAAATATGCTGTGCTATAAAGACACACCTACATCCAACGTTCTTTTGGTACCCAGGTTAAACGCTTATGCTGCATGAATCATGTCCATGTTGAACTTGCACCCATGAACAGTTATGAATAATTGAAAATATTGCTTTCAGCTCACTGACGCTTCTTTGAATGCTGTTCATTATAAAGCCTCCTGTTCCGTCACCTGTTTCACAGATACTGAGATGCTGGAGTCAAGAAGGCATCGGAGCAAATGGCAACATAAAGTGTAATAATGTAATTGTGCGGTAATGACGCCTTTTCAGCAGGTTCTATTTTATCCTTTCAAAATGGACAGATTATTTTTCCAGCATCAGTAGTGTGTTGGTGTCAGAGAAGTCTGAACAAATGAGTGACAGTGAGCGAGTGCAGAACAGTGCGGGAGCACGGGGATATAGCGTTAACTTGCATTGCTTATCAGTAGTGTTTTTGCACCCTGCCAGCCTTGGTGTCTGCTGTGATACAGATATGATTGAGCGCCAACCTCCAGCAATGCCAGAGAGCCACTGACATTTATCTGACTCTTTGTCTAAGGCAACTTAGTGGTAAGCTACTGTACAGTTATTTACACCTTTATACAGCTGGGTAATTTTACTGGAGCAGTTTTTAGGGTAAGTACCTTGCTCAAGGGTACTACAGCTGGAAGTGGGATTTGAACCCATGACCTTTGGGTCCAAATGCAGCAGCTGTAACCACTAAAACACCGTTGCCCAGGGTGCGAAAGGACAGATGAGGAGTGTGCTGAAAGAATCGGTAAAGCAGTTTGTATTTTGCAGTGTTTAACAGCAAACAGTGGTGTGTAGCTGCCACCCCCTCACTAATTTCCTCTGTGCGTGTGGCCCTCACTAATTTCCTCTGTGCGTGTGGCTCAGACTCTAGAAAGAAGTGCTGGTGCTTCAGCTCCAATGGGCTGCAGGGAGTCGGCCAGAAGGAGCTCGTGTTTGTCATCCAGTGCCTCCCCGAGGAGATGGCGGTACCTCGTGACATCTTTGCATTGTACATCAGCACCTACCGGGATGCAGAGAGAGGTGAGGAACAAGTGTGTTGCGGTCAAAGCGCCGTGCCAGCTCACAGTCCCATTAAGGGCAACAAAGGTATTAAGATGTATGGCTGCGGTGTGTGTGTGTGTGCTGTGCTCAATGTGGAACTGGGCATGTCTTCCACTTTCTGCAATGTTCGCAGGTGTTTCACTCACTTGTGGTTCTCTTAACATTGTGCTCATTGCGCAGGGAACTTTGTGGAGGACTTGGGAAACATCACTTTCACCGAGAGCTTCTTGGGAAGCAAGGAGCACGGCGGCTTCCTCTTCTTTCGGCCCACCTTTCAGTGCCTGGAGGGCCTCCCGCTGCCTCATGCTCCCTACCTCTTTGGGGTCCTCATCCAGAAGCTGGAGGTGCCCTGGGCCAAAGTGTTCCCTCTGCGCCTGTTCCTGCGACTCGGGGTTGAGTACGGCGGTGAGCTGACACCTGTCGCTGCATTTCACAGAGTTCGATGTCTCAAACGCACCCTTGTTTCTTTGGCTCATCGAGCCAAATTGCCATGTGTCCCGCAGTGTACCCCAGTGCACTTGTGAGCGTGAGGTACCGCAAGGCTGTCTTCACAGAGAATGGACACACCATCATGAACTTACTTGCTGTAAGTGACGTGCGGGGCTGTCATTGAAATACTCAGCAGAAAAGTGCAAGTGTGTTTTGTGTCATTGAGGTCAGTGAAAAGAACAGTTCAAGCAAAATAAATAAAATGTACTTTGGTGCTTCCTTTTAAAAAGGTGAGAGAGACTAAGTACTTGGGATGAACACATGACGTAGCTTGGATAAAACTCTCTGACCACGTCCCTTTTGCTGCTGTAATTTGTCTCTTGTAATGTCTTGCATTTATTAATTTAGCTCATGCTTTTCTGCAAAGAAACTTACAATTATTTACCCATTTATACAGCTGGGTAATTTGTACTGGAACAATTTACGGTAAATTCCTTGTTCAAGGCTACTACAGCTGGAGGGGGATTCAAACCTGCGACCTTTGTGTCGAAAGGCAGTAGTTCTAACCACCATGCTGTCCTGAAAGTACCTGCTGTCTCAGCAACCACAAACATTCCAGCTGTCTCAGTTAAACAATTGAAGTAGCTGCTAGCTGGAATAAATGTGGTACATGAAATCATACACTTGAAGAAGAAAGGAAGGAGAAACCAAAATGTTACCTGAGAGACAATTGAAGAAATAGGTGAAAAAGAACAGGTTTGTAGGTCAGAGAGAAATAACGGTCACATTGAGACATGTGGGATTAATGAGTTCCTTTTAATGGACTCGTTTTGTTTGTAGTTGTTGAGTTTTACAGAGAAATTCTAGTCCTATTTTGTGTGATAAAGTGATGGTTTATCTTTAAGAAACACTGGCAAGTTCTTCATGTAGGGAACAGTAAAACCCTCTCCAATGGAATGAAGCTGAGAGCAGGTGGCCAGGAAAATGATTCAAACACAGAAAGATCACATTAGTGATGTGATGCACATATTTTTATAGGGAAATTCCACCCTGGAGCTGACAGACACCGTGAGCCGTGTGACTCGAGGGCGCTTCTGTAGTTCCCGTGATCTGTTTTAGTCACGCTTGGCTTTTTGTTTTCGTTCGGAACGAGCCATGTGCAGCACATAACGCAGGTTACTTTGTCGGCAGGACCTCAGAAACTACCAGTACAGCCTTTCAGTAGTGGAGGGGCTGCGGATACACATGGAGATGGGCAACGTGTACATCGACATCCCCAAGTCCAAGTTCAACGAGGTGAGGCTCTTTGGTCCGGAGTTCTTGTTGCACTTTTCCCCCGCTGCCAGGAAAGCAGCGAGGCTGAAGCCTTGAGGTCAACCCTGTAACTGCTGAAAGTGCCCTGTCCCTCGAGCCCAATTCTACTCGCAACACACACCTTGGTTAAAAGTGTGGGGGGGGGGGGTCATGGCATTCTCTGTCCTGCGAACCTCTTCTCTCTCTCTCTCCCCTTTGCTCTGCACTTGTGTCAGATGCTCAAAGTGCTCAATTCGTCCAATGAACATGTCATCAGCATGAGCGCCAGCTTCAGCACGCAAGCGGACTCCCACCTGGTGTGTGTCCAGAATGAGGATGGCGCCTATCACACGCAAGCCAACAGTGTGGCGGGGACCACCCGGAAAGGTGATCGAACAGACGAGTCGCTCACTTCGCAGGGCTAACGGGCTATTTGGGTTGCAAAACTGACTGTTTCGGACACTAAGTGGAAAAGGGTCCACGTTTATTTTCAAATGAACATCCTTCTCCGAAGTGGCAGAGGCTGGAGTGCGGGAGGTGCTGAGGAGTCACCTGAGGTCTCACCAGTTCTTCCAGGAAGACGCTTCTCTCGCAGGCCTTCGCCCGCTTGAAGGCCCTGCTATTGTTTTTTATACTTTTTAATAAGGATGAAGGACAGTTCCTCTCTGCAGAGATTCCCCACTGTCTTAAGTTCTGTACTTCAATCCCCACCGCAGGTTTCTGTGGCGTTTAAGTGGGAATGTGAGGGCCTTTGTGGAACTGATTGTGATAGTGGGTGGTGTGTGTGTGTGTGTGTGTGTGTGTGTGTGTGTGCGCGTGCGTTCTCGTTCCCCCCCCCCCCTTTGTTTTGTCAACCACTGTAGTGATGATGAGCCGTCAAGTGAGGGAACAGATGTTGTTTCCCATTGCTTGTCTTCGGGGTGTAAACATGGGAGACTCTGCACACTACACACCGAGTCGGATCCTTTCCACTTCTGCCAGGCAGCTCAGGAACTTGGCGCATCAGCATCACCACCGTGGAGCATTGTTTTGCGCCACCGTGTCCCACCCAACCACTGTTCTCAGCAAATGCACTTGATGTGAAATATGCAGAACTGTGTATAGTTAACATTTGTCGTGTGTCTCTGTCAGTGACGGGAGCCAGTTTTGTGGTGTTCAATGGAGCCCTTAAAGCCTCTTCGGGCTTCATCGCCAAGTCCAGCATCGTTGAAGGTAAAGATATGAGCCCATGGTGCAGTCTGTTCTTCAGGGCTCCTTACACACACACACACACACACACACTGCACTGTCTTCACCCACACTTTCGTTGTGCTGCGAACCCCAGACGGCCTCATGGTCCAGATTCCACGAGACACCATGGACGCCCTGCGGCAGGCATTCCGCGACCAGGCAGACTTCCAGATACCCTGCGGCAAGGCAGACACGGGAGAGGTTTGGGAAAAGGTCAACGTGCGCTGGGTGGACTGGACACCACCGAGCACCGGGTATGGGGTTCCCGCAGGCCCGAAAAATAGTCTAGGTGGAGCGGTTCAGTGCTGCCGCTTAGTCACCGTGTACTTTTGAGGCACATTAAACTGAGTGACTTGTGTAGCCGTGCAGAAACTGCGAGTGAGTGCTCTTTGTACAGTTAAGTGCCGTTCTAGCGCACGGCGAGTGTCTGCCCTCCTCCTCGCTGCTTCTTATTCCCTTTAGAGTATGAGTGGTGCCTCCTAGCGGTAGGCAGTTACCTTCTCGCTTCTGTCCTGTATTTAACCCTGACCCTTGCTGTGCTCACAGTACGCCGAGTCCCGTGGACCACAGGTCTCTGGAAGGAGCCGTCAGTGTCCGAGTGCAGCAGGAGACGGAGTTTGAGGCTGAAGGAAAGACCATCAAGTGCACCGAAGTGCGTCGCCGCCGCCAATTAGCGTTACTGTGTCCGTAATACTTTAAATTTGACTGCGCCCTTCTTCAGCTCACATGTACAAAGAGCTCGTCTAAAATAATTCCGTGCTGCATGGCCTAGAAAAGCACCATCGAAGAGGTCAAGTGGCAGTCGTTACACTGCTGTCCTGCTCTGCTCTTTCTCAAGGTGTTTTATCATCTCAAGAGCCCTGCGGCTTCCTTCCCGACAACGCTGTCCTCCCACAGCCACTTCCTGGTCGAGATCGCCACTGCAGGCTGCGCCGCCCTTTGCCCCCACCTTTCCGTTCTCAAGACCAGTGGAATCAACTGTCTTGGCCTGCGCGTCTCCGTGGATGCAGACATGGTAACCGTGGCGAGGGGCCGGCAGGGCACTCAACACCTGCTACATTTCAGCACTGCTGATGGCAGATAGCAAGTGGAGCAAGTGCAAACACTGCCACGGGTTACAGAGCCGCGACTCTTCTGCGCGCCGCCATTAGCCTTTGCAGCGTAAACCTCGGGCGGCACAGTGGCGCAGCAGACACCTTCTCCCTCGCAGTACCTGCACTGCTTAATTATACTTTTCACTCCAGCTTTGCGTGGAGTCCCTGTGTTCTTCCGCGCTCATGAATAGTCATGGTTCGTGGATGAGGTGCTGATCGTGAGAACATGAGATAAAGCTGAAATAAATGTGAAATGTGCAGTAATTCTTCACTGTGTTTCCGTCAAGAACTCGCCTCTAGTGCAGGGTCTGTGTTCTTCACTGGAAACGTCTGCCTTTGAATCTAAAGGTCGCAGGTTCAAATCCCACCTCCAGCAGTAGTACCCTTGAGCGAGGAACTTTCCCTTGAATTGGTGCAGTGAAATTATGCAGCTGTGTAGACTAGTGCTGTAAGTTGCTTTGGAGAAAAGTGTTGGAAAATAAAGGTGAAGGGTGAAGAAGGTGCAGTTAGAAGCATTTCCAACTTTGTTTTCATCCTGGAAAATCCGTAGCTCTGTAGAGGTTCATCGCTTGGTGTGCTTTTTCTGCTGAAAATGCACATTTCTTTACATATTTTTGTTCCTCAGATGCTTGAGAATGACCTCCGTGCGTGTGCGTGTGCGTGTGCGTGCGCACGTGTTCCTGCTTGCCTCGTAGGTGGAGTACCAGGCTGGTTCTGGAGGCTCTCTCCTGCCCCAGAGGTACATGAATGAGCTGGACAGCGCCCTTATACCAGTCATCCACGGCGGCAGCTCCAGCATCCCCCAGCAGCCTATGGACTTGGAGTTTATCTTCTACATCACAGAGGGGCTCTGCTGATGCAGGGAAACGTCGAGCGTCCGGGAGCAGGTCTCGTTCGGGATGCCGTGCTGCCACATCTAGGAACCAAAGAGTGGAACATCCTCCCTGCTCTTGCATCGGCTTTCGTTTTTCGCTTTCACTTGTCCTGTTCCAAGGCACAAAGCCTGGGTTCGTCGTTCACCTCTCGTGTGTCTCGCTCAAGTGCTCAGTTGCTACTGATGGTTGCGAGACCACGGTCTTCAGGGTCATGAGCCCATTGCTGGGCAAGTGAGGGGAATGTGCCACTTGGCTCTCGTTCGCAGTTTCGTAAAGCGCGCAGCCTCGGGTTTGCCCCGCAACTGGAAGAGCTGATAGAAGTCTGAAAGCAGTGCGTTTCGAGCCAATATGTAAACCGCATCTCGTCTTTCTGCTGCCGAGTTGGAGCCCTTTGAAAGTCATTTGAAAATGAAGATCACTTATGTTGAGTGTTTGAAATGTCTTCATGTAAGCCTATAACTTTAGATATATAAGAATGTGGACACACAATATTAATCACTTTTTTTTTTTTTGTCCATAAACTAAAGCTCTTGGTATACCGTGTAATTTAGCAGTGATAATCGTTCTGTAAATACGCCGATGGTCCGTCTTTTAATAGAACCAATTTTTGGAAGAGTTGTGTGCTTGAAAACTAATATTTTTGATAGGACAAACCGCTTTGCAGTCGTGGCAGGAATAGCCCCATAGGAGGGTGAGTTACATGACAACTTAAGACACTAATTGTGGTACATAGGTCACTTTACCTCAGTGAACATGCAGGAAAACAGGGGAACCTGATTGTTTTTGGCACTAAGACTCTCTTTCCGTGAGGCAGGAGGAGACCGAAGGGGTTGTTTCATGATGGATGAGTTCACTGGAGTTTCACCAGACTTTTCATTCACTCAAGCACTTTGTGTGACTGACCCTCAGTGGTATTTTATTTCTTTTAAGTCACTGATTTATATTCAGCCAGTTGTGCTGCAAACCCATTTTTACATTGACGCTGAGCTTCGCCGTATTCCTAAAGCAATGCTGGAGAACAGACATTTAGCTTTCACACTTGAGCTGAACTAGTGCTACACAGGTCAGATCAGTTCGCCAGAGATGTCGCCGACTTGTTCGCCGCATTTTCGTTTCGGCCCAATTCAGTAGTATAATGGTGCCGGGTTTCTGTCGCAGAGCAACTTGTGTGTAAATACAGCATGAAACCCTGAGCTGCACTTGAGCTGCACTTCACCGCATTGCCAGTTATAAACATGTTCCTCACGTTGTCTCCACGTGAAAGCCTCTCTCTCTATCTTCGTTGTCCTTCGCAGGTCCGTCTGTCACTGAAATACTGTGTTCTTTCGCTCCGTTATTTGAGAGCAGCGTTGGGCGTTTTAGGAACTCGCTGTACTTTCCAAGGTGGACTTGTGCTCTTATAAACTGCACAACATTATAGGCTGCAGGGAACTGCCCCCCCCCCCCAACACACTACCCCTCCAGCACCAGAGTCGTCAGACGCAGCCAGTAGATCTTCTGCGTCTCTATGCACTCCAGTCACGCTCGCTGAGCTCTTACTCCATTGTTGGTTAGAATGAAATCATTGGTTGTATGTGCCTAATATGCAACCACTCTTGGAGCATTTACAGTGTTTGCAGTGTAAAAAGTTCTGCATGTCACTACAAAAATGGCTTTAAGTAAAAGTTCTAATATGGAGATTTTCAAACTGAAGAGTACAAACCTGGACTGTGGAAGTTTTAAAATCCATTGGAAAGTTGGTTTCTTCACTAGCATTTTTAATAATGCTGCTGTTAAATCTTTTTGGAGGATTTGAATATTTTCTCAGTTTTCAAGAGGAAATTGCAACTTATGGTAATGTCAGTCATAGTGAAAATGTATTTTTATGCTTTTTAACCTTTTGTCTACTGTGTATCTACCTACATATGATTATTAAAACCAACAACTTTGATAATGCGGGTATTTGGGAACTGAGCGTCTTCCTACAATATAAATTTGTATAGCTGTAACGAGAAAATTATACTAATTTGTATGCCATATCTATTTTCATATTGCTATATGCCATTTAGTGTTATCGGCTCACACACCTTTTCACCAAGGTGACTTGCACTGCTTGACACGCTACTTACAAGGGTCACTCATCCATACATCAGTGAAACACACATGGTGAACCTGAACAGCATGTCTCTGGAGTGTGGGAGGAAACCAGAGCACCCAGGGGAAACCCACAGACAAAGGAAGAACATGGACGGTGGGATCTTTACCTAGAGCTCTGAATGTAACTGCTGCAGGTTCAAGAGTTTGTCCATTCTGCTGTAGTCCAGTCTGGACTTGTGTGTCAGTGATATGGTGAGCTCCCAACCCCACATGTTCTCTGGAGGTAAGGATCTTCTGCTCTGCTGAGGTGATACATCTAAACTAAGGCCCTGTGGAAAAAAATACAAATGGCAAACTGCTGCTGCTGGAATAGCAAATTAAATCTTGATGAGGTATTTTTTTATATGGTTAATAACCAAACTATGTCAAGTGGTAACATTGCAGAATGATGTTTCTTTGTGCAACAACTGCTTCCACTGGCCTTGAAACTGCTCTTAAAAAGAGAGCTAGAAGCTTAAACATGTCACAAATACAGCCAAACATGTGTAGAATGTGTGGAGTCTTGCTGCTCTGAATATGTTCCCTTCTCTGTTCCTAAGAATTTCATCAAAATTAAACATGTATCGCATATGGTTAGTATCCAGAGAAATGCAGGTTCGGTTTCTTGTGTTTTTCTTAATTTTGCTTATTCTGTGTATCAATAAAATGTTTTTAAATCAACTGTCCTTGACTGGTTGATGGCCGGGACTACGTGAATTCACAGGTTCCTGCTTCCAAATCCAGTGTCCAGTGACTTAGGTGCTCAAAGTGTGACATCGCGATACAAGTGTCTTTCCGCCCAGGACCGCTAGGGTTGGAGCCCAACAGCCTTGTGCTTCTTTGGGCTGCGGTGACTTTCGCTCGGAGCCGTCAAACCTCATCCTGCATTGAACTTGTTAGAGGGTCAGTGCCCCGTGCGCCCTACCCCCTGCTGGGTGGGCTGGGAACAGCTTTCACCTTTCCTGCACATCCATCAGAAGACTTGATTAATTTGAAAGATACCCCTCTATAAAAGTTACATAAGAGTGGAATTATACCCATTCCTTTGAAAGTATTAACTACTTCCTTCTGTCTTCTGTGTGCCACTTGAGCAATGGCTCAACACAGCTGTATATGTGTGTGTGTGCTGTTGCCCTCAATTACTGCCCCATTTAAGATTTTCTATTCTCTGCCAGCCAATAATCATGAGAAGCAAGTGAAGAGAATCTTCCTTGAAATGAACTTAGAAAGTGCAGGGATTAATAGAACACTTTAATTGAGCACACGACTGTTCTTAAAGATGGAAAAGGATGTGCTACTTGTCAGTATTTATGTGATGGTCATTTGTGGTGGGCTGGTGGGACGGACATCAGTTGGGAACACTTTCATACACTTCAAAGTGGTACTGGATACCGTGTTCCTCCTGTACACCCTGTGGAACATCTGGAAAGCTGCAGAGTGAAGCAGAGGAAGAGCCCAAGTGAAGGAAACACAGTAAATCAAAGTGCAACCATATGAGGACTAATGGCCTCACTGTCCCATGAAGGCTCATATAAAGGGAGAGGGGGAGGGTGCAGAAAGGTAAACATGCAGTAAAGAGCACCCTCGAGTAGAGCCACCCCAGAGAGGCGCAGCACAGACACAGAGCCACAACAGCAGGAAGGAAGTGGAAAGATGTAGCAGTGTTCAGAGGTCAGTGAGCCTTTAAGTGCCTTTTGCAGGACTGATGGCTGGGTGTGGCCACGGGTTTCATCCAGTACCTCCCTCCCGAAATTGTGTTTCCATACACACACACACTTACCTGGGCAACAGTCTGTACTTGTCCATATTGATGTGCGGCAGGAATGTGTCACAGTCAAACTGCTGCAATACCCTGGTGACAAAGAGGCGGCGAGGACCCGGCATCTCCATCGCTTCCTGCGTGGGGGCGGGGGTTGTTAGTGCACCTGTCGATTCATGCAGTCAGAGCGAAATGAGGCTTTGAACTGACATTTCATTTCAATAATACACACTGAGCGATGAGCACATTGGATGCTTTTGTGCACCAACTCAATATTATTATTATTAAGACAACTGCACAAGAGATCTCTCTGGAAAAGACAGGCATGCAGCACATTAAAAAGCCAACTGCTGAAACCAGTAAAGATCCCTGAGATGAGCTGCCACATCAGAGCTGTTTCAAAAAGCACGCGTGCACACGCACACGCACTGAGAGAGAGAGAGAGAGAGAGAGAGAGAGAGAGAGAGAGAGAGAGAGAGAGCAAGGCAACTCTCCTCCTCGGCCCTCAAGAGCCGCTGCTCCTTCTGGTCTCCAGGAACGCAGTGGCTCTCGGACATGTGGGAACCGGTGACCCTTCAGCCCAACCTGGTTCAACGGAGGCGCCGGAGGAAACAAATCTGAGCAGCTGTAGGCGACGCTACAGGAAGCAGACGTCACACAACGAGCACATGCCGACCGCACACAATGACCTCCAGCAGGCGTACCTTGTAGAGGGAGCTGCCCCCGATGACCCACACCTCATGCACTTTGCCGGCAAGTTCTGCAGCGTCCAAGAGTTGAAGGGCAGAAGGGAAGTCAGAGGCCAGGTAGTGTGCGCCTGCTGGTGGAGCTCTGCACAGCGGAAGGCGCCACAACGGTCAAGGTAATGGATGTGCTGCTGCACCGCTGTACCCTTGAACATGCGCCTCACCCCATGTTACTTTGGTCAAAAGTGTCCACCTCTGTGTGGGTGTGTGGGCAAAATGGATTTATCTCAAGCTCCTGAAGCTTCAGAGAACAATGTGCACTAACAATATGAGACAATAAGAGAAATGTGAATAAATGAAGCACAGGACTGAGAGGGGGAAAAAAAAACAAAACAATGAGGAGCAATAAAACATTGAGGGAAACAAGGAATGTGAGACACGAGCTGAAACGGGTGACACCACGAGAGGAAGCTCTGCGAGAGCAGGCCAACGGGAGAAAAGGAGTAGGAAATATAGCGTACTTGAGATTTCCGCTGAGCACAACATTGATCCTATTCTTCAGGGGTCTGTTCCGCTCTGGGATGGAGAACCATGTCTTCCGCCCCATGATCACCACGTTCTCTTTACCTGTTGGTCAGAGCGGGCACGCTCAGCGCACGCGACACGACAAAGAAGAAAAGGCAAAGCGGGAGAGCGACTGAAGGCCGCCCTCGTTCGCCTCTCATCTTCGCGCGCAGAATCAGCCGTCCTTCCTTCCTTCCTTCCTTCCTTCCTCCGTTTGTTTGTTCGTCACCTTCCGCTGCAGGCTTGTGGGTCTCTGGAGTCGAACCCTGAGGCAGAGGGCATGAGGCAGGGCAGGACACAGCCTAGAGGGAGAAGCAGCCCATAACAGGGCAACACACACACACACACACACACACACACACACACACACACACAGATATATACAGGTGGTCCCCGACTTACGATGGGGTTACTTTCCGCAAAACCCTTCGGAAGTCAAAAATACATTTAATACACTGATACACACCTCTGCGTGACAGACTGGGAGATGCGGATCGTTGCCGCTGCCCAGCAGCATCGCGAGAGAGTATCGCTCTACGTATCGTTTGCCTGGGAAAAATCAAAATTCTAAGTACCATTTCTACTGGATGCCTATCGCCAGCTCACCATCGTACAGTCGAAAAAAAATCGCAAGTCGGGAACCACCAGCCTGTATGTGCGTGTCTACATATAATATACAGTATTTTAAAAAAACAAAGAAAAATTACCTTCCACTGCAGTCATTGTCATCTTCTGGAAATGTTTAAATTCGTTACTGTGGAACAGTAAACAGGTACAGCGCTGTAACACACTTCTCCTCAAAAGTACTTATTATTATTATTATTATTATTATTATTATTATTATTATTATTAATAATAATAAAGGAGGAGAAACGACCAAGCGCGGTACAGAAGCTATTTAAAGAGCTTTGGCAAAAGACTTTCAAAAGTAGCTTTTACCTGAGTCTCTTCGGGTACCAGGGTAAATTCCCTTTGATGCCGATGCCGCCATCGGGACAAACCGCCACGATACAGTTGAGCACGCGACACATCGCTCCGACTCGCACTGCTGTGAAAGGGACCGAAGCGGTAGTACTGGCACGCGCACCGGAAGTTCAGTTTCCCGCCACCAGCGAACCCGAAAGCACAGGCGCGCTATTTTGACGTCATCGTTTGTTTGTCTGTCACTTTCTGGCTGCCGCGACGTTTTGCAATGAAGTTACTAAGAGAGCGGAGTCCAGTCTTTCTAGCTAAATGACCCAAGTCAAAGAAACAGGGAGTTTCACTCGCGCTCTCCGCTTTAGATAGAAGAACTTGCGTGTTGCACTTCAGCTTTCCTGACTACTTTTTCATAACCCGCCTTACAGTTCAGCTTTTTCCTATAATTAATTTCCCACAGAAAATGTTCGTTTGAAAGCGTTCTAATCCTGCGTTACTGGAAAGTGACCGAATAAACACTTTCCTATGTTCATTTTATACGGCCACGAGATGTCGCTTCATAACAGCACTGTACCCGTGCGCTGAATGGACCTGAATTCGTTTTTATTTCAGAATAAAATAATTTTCTTTGGTACCTATAGTAGTCGTGTGTACCCGCGCCCCCCCCCCACTGGGTCTCAGTCCCGTCCCCAACGCGGCTGCTCTGAAAGCCGATCGGCGTCCATCTTCGTTGAGATTCTCTTCAGACTGCAGCACTTTCCGCACGAAATGGCCAATAAACCCGTTTCAAGAAATTAATATCAAATGTTCAAAACGTTTCCTTGCGTTAAGTGTCCAGGAGGGATTATTTGGGAATGGCGCGCGGACGCCTCAGCGCTCGCGAGTGACGTGAAGCAACTTTGGCGCGCGCGGCGCCTCCTCAGGGAGGTTTTGGGACGCGACGCGAGGCGACGTTCGGCCTCTCCGCTCCCCGAGGACTCGGGCGCTTTTGGACCGAGCCGGAACATGGAGAAAAAAGGGTGCGCTGCAACGAGCGGCGCGCGAGGACTGAGGCGGGGACGAGCCTGAGCCCGAGCCCGGGCCCGGGCCCGGACCCTGGCTGGCGCGGCTAGTATCTAGAAGACCGCGGACAACAGCCGGCGGTGGCAGGCAGGAAAACCTTTCCGGAAAGAACTTCGCCTTGTTCCGCAATCTCTTGTTTCGCTTCGAAAGCGAGCGCTGCTCTCGACCTTCTGCCATTTACCTCTCGACTTGGAGGGCCGTAGCTGCGAGAGGCTCCCGCGGCCCCAGGCCCGGGCGTCCGCCTCGCGCTCCTTCGACGTCTCGCCTTGCTACGGCGGTGACGTAAATGGAGGAGATAAAATACAGCAAATGAAAATCGTTGCCTGATGACTGAAAACAAGCGTGTTTAAAGACTCGTGAGCAAAACCTACAGTCCCCGGTGTTTAGGATGGTGCCGTCTTTCATGTAGTTTCCTGAATATTTTGTAGAGATCGGAAGTGAGCCGACAGCGTCTTCTCTCTGCACCTGTGTTTGGGTGGACTAGTCACATCCCATTTGCATCTTTTTAATGCTGCTACCCCAAAGTACAGCTGAGAATCAAAGTGTGTTGAGTCCATCCTCTCTGCGCTTCTCTCTCTCTTCATGCAGTCACGTTTGAATGAGTTCAGCGGGTCTTTGCTAGTCTTCAGTAGCATCAGACTGAAACTAAAATGTCTTCAAGCATCTGTCCATTGCAGCAATCTTGTTGTTGTTATTATTATTTTCTCTCAGGTTGAATGTGGGCCCAGACCAGAGAGTCAGCTTTACACGCGGTGAGCAGTCCTGCTGACAATTATATAAGCCCACGTTGGAGCATCTGTCGCAACAAAGGAGCACGAATGAGCCTCCGTGCCTGCCAGCCGGCCGGTGCTTCTCGTTTGCACGGGGCTGCCACGTCTTCCGCTCGTCCACTCGCAGTTACTGGCATGCAGGGAAGGGGTTGCTGGGTGTTTGTGACGTGTTCAATGACATTTAGGCTGATAAGCATCCCTTGTTTCAGGAGGTCCGTTTGCCCGGATGGCAGCTGAGCGGACTAAAGCGGAACGCTGAGCCGCTCCAATAGCCGCATCGCCCTTTTCTCCAAGTGTAGCTATTGTCACACTCTTACGCTGCTGGGATAACTGGAAATAAGCAGTGCCCAGTTGATGTGGCTCAAGGAGCCGCCTTCCTGCCTGTGAGCTGCCTGCAAATACTGTGAATTAGGCAGCATCACTTGGAGCAAACCCCTGTAACTGAGCATTACCTTTTCTCTCTTTTCTCCATCTCAAATGACACTCCTGGGTTTCAGGCAGCGAGACTTTACTGGTAACCCAAAGTTTCTGGTCAACGTCACAGCAAGAACCCCTCTGTTGAATACAGCTCTTCATTTACGTTTACATTTATTCATATAGCAGACGCTTTTATCCGAAGCGACGTATATCTCAGCAAAAGTACAATTTATGCATTACATCGAGAGAAGGAGACATAGCTGCAGACATGAAAGTCTCAAGCATACCCAGTTTGTTCCCTACCACTTGCTGCATCGAGGTTCATCGTTCAAGTAGGTGCATAAGACACAGGATAGACAAATCGCAATACCACACAAGTTTTTTATTTATTTATTTTTTATTAAATATTATAAGATACACAAATCAGCAGTACAGTACAGAGTAATGGCTGAATAAAGGTTGTATCTGGGGATGCTTCTGGAGCTACGATGCGTGAACGGTTACGCCATAGATGATCTGAAGAGATCTTGGGCAAAGTGGATCTGGAAAAGGTGGGTTTTCGGACCCTTCTTGAAAACAGAGTTTCCGCAGTTCTGAGTGACAGGGGAAAGTCGTTCCACCACAACGGACCCAGAACGGAGAACCTCCGAGCTTTGCCTTTCGTGTGCGGGACCACCAAGCGAGCAGAAGTAGATGAGCGAAGGGGCCTGGCCGGGGTGTACCGGTTGATTAAAGTCTTGTAAATAGCCGGGAGCAGTTCTATTGATGCGTTTGTACACAGTAACCAGGGTTTTGAATTTGATTCGGGCAGCTATAGGAAGCCAGTACAGAGAAATGAGTAGAGGAGATACATGGGAGCACTTTGGCAAATCAAACAGAACTCGTGTAGCAGATTTGTTACACTAAATTCTCAGAAGAGAGTTTGTAGCTTGAGCCATGGTTGTGCATGGTAAAGTCAGTAAGCGAGCCATTGATAACTTATTGAATATACAACATAACATGAATTACCTTGGTTAGCAGCTGGTAGTTTACCTTTATTCATTTAGCTAATGCTTTTCTCCAAAGCAACTTACACTGTTAAGCTACTTTACAATTATTTACCCATCTACACAGCTAGGTAATTTTACTGGAGCAATTTAGGGTAATTACCTTGCTCAACGGTACTACAGCTGGAGGTGAGAGCTCTAACCACTACGCTACTAGCTGTCCACTAGTGGTGGTCAGTTTAGTGGTTAGAGTTGCTGAGTCTAGAATTGGAAGTCACAGGTTTGAATCTCACATCCTTCTTGATCAAGGAATGTACCATGTAAAAATTACCTGGTTATACAAATGGGTAAATGAGTGTAAATCACCGAACACTGTAAGTCACTTTGGAGAAATTCATCAGCTAAATAAACTCACTGGTGGGAACACACAGAACCCACCATTCATGGTCACATCTGCAGAAGTGGCAAAGATATTTGGGAAGACAAACCCACGGAAATCAGCTGGACCAGACAACATCCCTGTATGCGTACTTAGAGCCTGCTCATCGGTGCTAGCTGATGTCTTTACGGATATATTCAATTTGTCTCTTGCACAAGCCTCAATTCCCACCTGCTTAAAGAGGACCACTATCCTGCCGCTGCCAAAAAGCAACAAAGCATCCTGCCTCAATGACTACCGACCCATTGCACCGACTCCAGTAGTGATGAAGTGCTTTGAGAGAATCGTCATGACGTACATCCAGGCCATCGCTCCGGACACTCTGGACCCTCTCCAGTTTGCATACAGAGGGAACAGATCCCCAGAGGACGCCATCAGCACAACAATACACACTGTCCTCACCCACCTGGAAAACAAGAGGACAGCTATGTTTGAATGCTGTTTATTGATTATAGCTCAGCTTTCAACACAGTGATACTATTGAAGCTCATCAACAAGCTTCACAATCTCGGTGTGCCACCCACCCTCTGCACCTGGGTTCTAGACTTTCTAACGGGCAGACCCCAGTCCGTTAGAATGGGGAACCACACATCCAGGTCAATAACCATAAACACAGGAACTCCACAGGGCTGTGTGCTGAGCCCCATACTCCAAGCATTCTTCACTCATGATTCTGTGGCCTCCCAGAACAACATCAGCATCATCAAATTTGTTGATGACACAACAGTCATTGGACTGATAATGGGAGGCAATGGGTCGGCATACAGGAGGGAAGTGGCTGACCTAGTAGAGGGGTGCCACGACAACAATCTCTCCATCAATGTCAACAAAACAAAGGAGTTGATAATAGATCCACGGAGAAGGAGGGAGCAACACTCATCACTGCATATTGGTGAGAGAGTGGTGGAGAGAGTGAGCAGCTTCAGATTCCTGGGTGTTCACATTACTGAAGATCTCACAACACTACACATCCGGTCAAGAAATCACGTCAGCGTTTGCACTTCTTGAGAAGGCTGAGGAAATCTGGCATGCCAAGCCGAATCCTCAGGAGCTTCTATAGGTGTGCAATTGAGAGCGTCCTCACCAGCTCTATCACAGTGTGGTTTGGAAGCTGCACGGTACAGGATCGTAAGGTGCTACAGCGAGTGGTGAAAGCCCCTCGAACCATCACGAAAAGGTCCTTACCATCACTGGAGAGCCTATACCAGGCCAGAACCATCAGGAGAGCCATTATCATCATCAAGGACAACAGTCACCCCCAGCACAGCCTTTTCACACCCTTACCATCAGGCAGACGCTATAGGAGTATTAAAACCAGAACTTCAAGGTTGAAAAACAGTTTTTACCCACAGACCATCAGGCTTGTGAACGACACCCATCCACTGCCCCTCCACCGCCCATCACGGCAGACGCGGTTCACCCTCTGAGCCTGAGAGGGGTCAACTACCCCCCATCCCTCCTACACACACATACACATCCACAGACTACCACATCCATAGACCACAGACTACCTCCGCATACCTTGCGCACACAAATACACACCCCTCCCCAACTGCGAATAGACCCAATCTACCTCTGCAGCACTTTGCGCATGTACGACTTCCATGTTTACATTGCGTACTGCACACTTTATATAACCTCGTTTCTCGGATTTTTGCACTAATAGTAATTTTAGTAATTTTGTAATTTGTGATCTTGCACTAATTTTTGTAAATTTGTGATTTATGCCCTCTGTTCTCCTTGTGTTTTTTTCTTTCCTTATGTCCTTATAATTTATGTCATAGGCTGCTGAGAGGATTCACAGAGTAAGAATCACATTGTACGGTGTAACAAACTGTTTACACATGAGAATAAACTCTTGAATCAAATGTAAATTGCGTAGATTACAGTGTGAGACTTGTCCATGTAAAAATGCATAGTTCCTGACAAGTGAATATTTTCTGACAGAGGAAAGTGTTAATGGACAAGTTAAAGAAGACTGTATCCTCAGAAGGAAGATTTAAAAACTTGAGGGAAACTCTGAAGAAGTAAGAAGTTTTTTTTTTTTTTTTTTTTAAAGCTCTTTCTTTGCTTTTTGTGTGTCCTTTTTTAGGATGTTCCATTTCCTGTGTTTTTATGCCATTTCCTTGTCTCCTGTCTTTTCACACACCATTCAGATGCAACCCACCATGTGTCCCCTACCTGGGAATGTACCTGACCGACTTGCACTTCACTGAAGAAGGAACGCCCAACCTGACCGAGGAGGGTCTGGTCAACTTCTCCAAGATGAGGATGGTGAGACAAGGGATCCGGTGCACAGAGAGTTATTTGCACGTGTTATTTCTGGTTACCGAAAAAGGAGGATGCTGTTTTTCTAGGTTCTATCTGTCTCAGGCAATCAAACCGGCAATAATGGTAAAAGGATGAATGTAGAAGCGACTGAGCCCAGCAGTAACGTGAAGCGTTGCTGTCAAACTACACAGAAGCGGCTTCAGTCCTGTGTCAGTAACTGAGTGCCGCCCAACAGATCGCACACATCATCCGTGACATCGGGCAGTTCCAGCGGAGCCCCTATAGGATTGAACCCCAGCCTAAGGTAACTCCTCGACCGTGAGGCAAACCTTTGACAGCTGTGATGCTTCGTTCGTGTTCGTCTTGCTACGGCCAGAACTGTTTCCTTCATGTTTTTGTCTTTTTTCCAGCAAGGTGACACAGTACCTCCTGGACAAGACCCTCATCGTGGACAAAGACACTCTCCATGTCCTGTCTTTGAAGACTGAACCCCGACTGCCGGCTTAAAGAGCTTCAGCCAAGTCCCGCTACCATTAGGGAAGCCTGGTGTTCTTGCCATGTGACACTGAGAAGGAAGGATGGGAGGGAGTGTTAGAGCTACGGGGGGAGAGAGAAACGGGATATGAAACGGGACTCTTTTCCAGAGAACCGTCTTTGCCAGCAGAGGCCCCCCTCCAAGCTGCAACGGAGGCATTTTGTACAGCGTGTGAACACTGCGGTCAGGGCACCAAGGTCACCCCATTTACAGTGAAAGCACAGATGCTGACACACACAATGCAGAAGCTGAAGAGAGAAAGACTCTGATTGTCAGCTGTGACAGTGTGACTTCTGGGTGGGATATCAGAATCAGAAGAAGCTTTATCGCCAAGTATGTTCACACATACAAGGAATTTGTCTTGGTGACAGGAACTTGCACAGCACAGAGATGTAGCACAGACACACACACACACACACACACACACACACACATACGCTGAGCAACCTAACTTTCCCAGTGCCACTTGTTTGTGTGCTGTAGAACGTACAAAATGTGCTTTTGTTTCTCAGCATCAATAAGTTTGTTTTTCATCTTCTTTGCTGGTGCCTATGGCTGTGTGTAAACCTTGCTTGCTTTTGTGCCCTTTTCATGAGCTGTAAACCTGATTACTGCGCCCAGACCGAGGTCCTGGGTAATTACTTTATACTGAGTGTAGAGAGAGTGGAGAGCACCCACACCAGACAAAAGTACTGCTTTTACACAATGTGTTAATTTAAGACATTTTAGACATCCATTTGTGGGCAGATGTAACATTTACTTTTGACCAGTTTATACAAGTGCACATTTAAGAAAGCTATTTTCCTACACAAATTTGAGCCCATGAGTGGGTAGGACCCCTCCTGGGATTTACATTTGTTCATTTAACTGATGCTTTTCTCCAAAGTGACTTACAATCATTTACCTATGTATTTATACAGCAGGGTAATTTTACTGGAGCAATTTAGGGTAAGTACCTTTCTCAAGGGTACTACAGCTGGAGGTGAGAGTTGCACCTGCAACTTTGGGTTTAAAGCCAGCGGCCCTAACACCTACACTACCAGCTGCCC